>NW_027266286.1:76233209-76715709 GCF_022045235.1 Haliotis cracherodii
GTGACTTTATGTGAATTAAATTACCCTTTTACACAAGAGGAAATTAATGCAAGTTTGAAATTGCTCAAAACAAGCAAATCCCCTGGCCCAGATGGCATTATTAACAAATTCTTTAAAGCAACTAAGAACTATGTCTCACCATTATTAACAAAACTATTCAATAAACTTTATGACAGTGGTATATTTCCTAGTAGCTGGGGCAAGAGTATTATTTGTCCCCTACACAAATCAGACAGCTTCTCAGACCCAAACAATTACAGAGGCATTTCCTTGATAAATTCATTGTGTAAAGTTCTTACAACAGTAGTTAACAGCAGACTTCAACATTGGTGTGATAACACCGATATTATATGTGAATTTCAAGCTGGCTGCAGAAAAAGTTATTCCCCTATTGACCAGATATTTACCCTACAAGCTTTGGTCAACAAATATTTATCAAAGAGAAATGGAATGTTTTATTGTCTTTTTATAGACTTTTCAAAAGCTTTTGACAATGTGAACCACAAAATGTTATTTAACAGATTCCTTCAACTGGGAGTTAAAGGTAAATTTCTCAAGTTTATAATTCAGATGTTTTCAACACTAAGTGCATGTGTGAGAACTGATTGTGGACTATCGCCCTACTTCAAGTGTACCATGGGTACTCGTCAGGGGTGTATCTTAAGCCCTCAGATCTTCATCATATTTATTAATCTGTTAGTTTCAATGTTGGAGGAAGAAGGTGGTAGAGGTGTGTTTATATCTACTCATGTCCCTGATGTGTTTGCTCTGTTATTTGCTGATGAAGTGTCAACCGTCTCTGATACTGCTTTACAGCTTCAACAGAAAATAAATACCCTAAGGAATTCTGTGATGACACTGGCATGAAAGTCAATCTGAATAAGACTAAAATAATAGTATTTCAGAATGGAGGTCCTCTTCGCAGTTATGAAAAGTGGTTTTTGAATGGTGATCAGATAGAAGTTGTCAACACGAACAGATATTTAGGAATTGTTTTCTCACCAAAGTTATCTTGGACCAAGGCCCAAGCATGTCTAGCTGCCCAGGCAAGGAAAGCACTTCTATCAATATATAATTATCAAAAACAATTTGGATACATTAATTACCATGATCTTTTTAATATTTTTGATGCTATGATTTCACCAATCCTATGTTATGGATCAGAGATCTGGGGAACCAGCTACTGTAACATTATTGAGAGTGTCCATAACAGATTCTGCAAATCCTTTTTGAAAGTAATTAAGTTCACCAATAACAACATGGTTCTAGGAGACTGGTAGGATCCCCCTACAGTATAACTACATGTCAAGGGCAGTCAAGTACTGGTGCAGACTAATTCAGATGGAACAACACAGGCTACCCATCCACGCTTATCATATACTAAAATCTCTTGATGATAATGGTAAAATTACATGGGCATCACATATTAGAATGATTTTATTCCAGTTTGGATTTGGTTTTGTTTGGCTAAGCCAAGACATTAGTAATATTCAACATTTCATGACAGATTTTAAACGAAGATTTTACGACGGCCTCACTCAATATTGGCACTTTTCCCTGACATCATCACAGTTCAAGTCATTACTAAATGTGGAATCATATATTACTTGTGATATTTCTTCTTACCAATGTAGACCTATAGCCATTTTCCGGTGTAATAATTTCAGACTTGCTGTGGAATTGAGGCGTCACAACAACATCCCACTTTCTGTTTTTCGAAGGGAAATAACCATGTTGAAGATGGATTCCATGTTCTTATGATTTGTGACCAGTATTCTAGAGCAAGAAGAAACTCTTTTCCCAAGCGTCTTGTCTTGAGAATTTTATAAGACTTATGTCAGCTGAAAACGAACAAATTATAAAAAGCTTAGGTAAATTTCTCTTCCAAGTCATGAACATTCGAACGGAAACACAGTGTTGAACGGTAAATCATAATTAAATCTACTCAGCATGCAGATATATATACAGTGTATTTCCATTGTATTATGGGCCGGTGGCCAGAAGTACCGAATACATGTGTCTGTCTGTCTGTATCCCTTAACCGATTAGTTCTATTAATTGCGCACTACCTTTGCAATGTATCGTATGCTATTCAGGCAGCCAGCGAGAAAGGTTTCAGTGAGGAATTCAGGTCAAGCATGTAACGCGCACAGTCTTTCTCCCTTCACACTGTTATTGCAACTTATTGTTTAACACGATTAAAGACCAGGCTTCTATGGAATGACATTGTTCAATAAACACATGTAAAACAACGGGATTGATATGAGAAATTTGTAGTTGTCTTCATAACCACATGTTATGTGCTTGCTGTGCACAGTTGAGCACTGCATTGTTTCAAGTAGTTCACTGTATGTAATGAATGATTCATACCGCTTTATGCGGCGGTTTACGGTTCAACTTCTGCATGGTTTATTGCTTCTGACAGAGATTGTACAACCTTATATGTACTTTGCTTCTGGATACATAGGAAATCAACAGTTTGGACTGTAGTTTGCAATTAATTTCCCAAAAAATAATACGGTTTCATGATATATTCACGATTTTTGGGCTGAACATAGTAACAGTCTTCTAAACATACTTCAAATCTAAACCGGCAGTAATCACAACACAAACCAAGTTAACCAAACGGAACCATACACAAGAGTAATGATTGAGTGAGTTGGGTTTAACGCCACTGTGAATAGTATTCCATTTATATCAGCTTGACGTTGGAGGAAAGCACGAAGTGATGCAGGTCTTAGATGTTCACCACTTCGGTGAAACCCACGAGCTCGGGTATTAATACTGACAACATAATCGGGGCGAACCGGGATTCGAACACACTGTCATAGGTTTCTGGCGTGCCCAAGGGACACAACCCTGCATAGCAAAAACAGCGCCTTATGCGATTGGGCCAACCGTGCCCCCATACACAACTGTAACAAACTACCATACCACAAAGATGTTTTAGAGATATGTATTGAGTAACATTCCATGAGAGACAGTGGCAGTATTACACTATCAAAAACTGCAAAATATATGCAAAATAACTGCAAAACACGCAGTTACATTCAACATACAAAGGAAATACATTATAACAATTTTATTTCAAAACAAGTGTATTATAATGGTATGGAAACACTATGAGAATTGTGCAAAACTATGGTAATGTTGAACATGCAAGGAATTTGTTTATAATTGTAGATAAGATAACCGATCTTGGAAATTGGTTCTGTATAACTGTTGGTAAATATTATAAAGTAATGTTCCTTTTAACAGAGTGTACCAAAGTCTTCATCATGATTGAGGATTATTTGTGACAGGACATTGCATAATGTTCCTCATCTTCTAAGACCGAAGTTTATCTTCAGTGGATTTATTACATTTTTTGTGTTTACTATTTCAAAAGTTTGTTTTATTTAACACAGAAAACATTTTGACCTGAAAGATTGATATTTGCTGCCAAATCATGTTTGTAGAATGACATTTCTTGTGTTATCTATATGGGACTTGTCATCAATTATTTTATATATTACTGGTACTATTACGTGGTATACACCAAGTTCTGCCTGACAGGACTAGTTATATGTTTTCTTGCCTTGGTTTCCCTTGTGCTGACCATTTGAGGACACTTTTTCGTTTATTGTGATTTCCATAGAAAACTGCATATAAACAACCAATTTGTACTTAACACCAATCCTCTCCTCTATTTGCTTACACTTCCTTCCTCTGCAGATGACATTATGTGGCGGGGAACAATTGATGACAATTGACTTCCATTCCAGACAGACGCCTCCACTCCTGGTGTGGCAATAGCAACATCATTCGTGAAACACACGCGGATTTTAGACAAGGATATTCCACCATAGACCAAATATTTTATCTTCAAGCTTCTGTGCAGAAATACATCTCAAAGACCAAGGGGAGATTATCCTGCAGCTTTATTTATATTCGAAGGCTTTCGACAGAATTAACATCGACGTTCTTTTAAAATTCGAGTGAGAATAAATGGGAACTTTCTACGACTATGAGCGTCGATGTACTCTAACTTATCATCATGTGTTCGAATTAATGTTAATGGTGTTTCTGATAATTTTACCTGAAATGTCGGAACCCGTCAGGGATGTGTTTTGAGCCCAAAACGTTTGAGTATCTCTGTAAATGAACTCAATGATCGTGGAAAGAATGGTGGTCAAGGCATATTGTTTAGTAGTGAGATACCACATTTATTTGCATACTTACTATACTACAGACGGTGTTGTGGATAGTGCTCTACAGCTACAAAAGAAAATAAACTTTTTTTTAAATTTCTGTCTATGCACTGGAAGGGAAGTACATTGAAAGAAAACCAAAACGATTGTGTTTCGACGAGGCAAAATATTGAACAACTACGAAAAATAGAATATCAAAGGAGAAAGAATTGAAGGTGTGATTATTTTAAAAGATTTAGGAACAGTTTTCACCTGAAGTTGTCAGGGTTACCCTAACCCTGTTGCCCCCAAACTGTAAATACATGTATATTGAAGATGCATACCATGTGATGGTTATGTAGTTACATGTGAACGGTATGCCACTGTGGAAGAAAATACGTCTCTCCGGCCATGTCATATGAACTTCACACAGCTCATGCAAACTGTCTATCAAATAGATGGCTTACGCACCACGGATAAGTGCACATGCAAGTATCGCGATAGTGTCGGATCGTGAGCAAGATGTCGTGATACGTGTCGGATCACACAGTTGGTGTATCGTGCCAGCCCTAGTGGACAGTTCTTGGTTCTATCACAGCGTGCTCACACTGCACAGTAACTACCCATGAAGCTACACAATACAAACTTAATACATCTTATGGTGTAAATAGAGGATATCATATGAGTGTTCATGTCATGTTATGTTTACCACACGAGTGTCTAAATTCCGGTATTTCCCGAGCGACATAGAATAACATGACCATGAATATGATAAACGCACAATGCCATTTAGGAAGAGGTCGAATGTAAGACATGTTATCATTATTTGGGATAACACTTTCTTAGTAAAGTACACATTCCCATCTGGGATTCAGATAAAATGCTCTATTGATTACCGAAGAAGATCACTACATACAGAGACAAATTTCAGTGTTTATCTTTACGAACATCAAGTGGCAACTGCAGCGGAACCACAATTTCTTCAGCTATGACGTTATTTCGGGTGTGACGTCATCCCGACCTCACGTCACAACCCGATTCGAATGACGTAAACAATGCCGCCCGATTGACGGAAACAATACGCTGTTGTCGCGTGACGTGATATGAAACTTGGGCACATATAATTTGGATCAACCCCGATATGTTTGCCCTCGTGTCTTTTGATATCAAATATATCAACACGAGTTGATAAAAATGGAAAAACTCAGAGTGTGAAAATGAGTGTGGTATTTTATTTATTACCCACATCAAAATATATTATAAAAACTTTCTTTCGTTGACAGATCAAACTGAAACCGATTGCAAATCTGGTTGCGCATGAATATTAATATATGACCAAATATGGGCATTGTTGACATTTCTATGCATACGCATTAACAACATGCTCCTGCTGTTGTGTGCAAACATAACAGCATCAACACTCAGTCATAATTTATTCAACTCATGGTAATTCAAGCGCATTGTTGTTAGTACGCACGACACCTATAAGAAATTCTAAAAAGTCTATTAGCGCCGCGCGTTGACTATCCGGACAAACAGTCAGTCACTCGAACCGCCGGAATTCCAGGCTGTGCAATAAAGATTTTGCGGTTTTCTTGATCTATCAGCTGAATTTATGTCCAGTCCGTACCATTTTTGAAGAGGAAAATCAGAGCGCTCGTCAAGGACCTTCATGTGAACTGTACGACCCGATAGTGAAGACGTGAAAATCAACAAACTCAAGTCTACTTCCATATCAGTGATAGCTTCGAAAGAAGGCCAAGGTCACCATCGGAACAAGAAAAGACAACCGTGATCTACTTACGCTCGGGGATGTTTTTGTTCGCTTTTGATGTTCTGGGCCACAAAATCAGAAGTCAGGCACACTTCCAAGGAGTTTTCAAATGATTTGTATCGGAACTGTTCACTTTGAGTTATCTGGTCGTTTATTCATGAACAAACACCTCCCAAAACAGTGCAACAAAATACGCTTCGAAGGGGACACTGATGGCTTGTTTGGTTGTTTGTTGGTTGGTTGGTTGTTTTACGCCGCACTCAGCAATATTCCAGCTATATGACGGCGGTCTGTAAATAATCGAGTCTGGACCAGGCAATCCAATGATTAATATCATGAGCATCGATCCACGCAATTGGGATCGATGAAACGCATCAACCAAGTCAGTGAGCCTGACCATCCGATCCCGTTAGTCGCCTTTTACGACAAGCATAGTCGCCTTTTACGGCAAGCATGGGTTGCTGAAGACCTATTTTACCCCGGATCTTCACGGGTCTGGATACTGATGGCACAACCGGAGCATCCAACGTAAGTCCAGATATATATCCAGATAGTTTAAACTGACTTTATTTCACCACGCTTATTCTTTTTTGTTAAATCAAACTGAAAGTGGTTTTGGGCGTCACTCTAATAGGGACACTCGACATATCGATACGTACATGGCAAATGGGTATAGCTGGATTATATAATGTCGGTACTAGCTCTGTACATCACTAATACAGGTTGCAAAGCGAAGTTGATGCGCGTGACTATCTTGTTTAGTTTAATACAGTGTGTGTAAATGCCTCTCTTTCAAACGAGGTCAACCTTGTACGACACAGGTTTGACGTACGGATTTGTTATCTTACCACCTGTATCTTCACCACGTGGGCAATAAATAACACATAAGTTATGTCTCCCCATTACAGGACACTGTTTGATAATTTATAACTGATATTTCATAGACATTTACAAAATTGTGTATGAATTCGTTCGACAGATTCACGGTCTGAAAACCTCCATATTCCACATCTTTAAGTTAATATAGGTAAAATGATACGGAATGTTGTGGTATAAAGTTTTGAGGTCATCATCATACCCGTTCATTTATAGGCATTAACAGCATTCGTGGCATTTACAATTATAAAACCATTTCTCGAAACCGCATTATAGGTGGTTCGAGAAGGGAGCTAACTCCGCTTGCCTAATCGAAACTAAACGCACGTGTTGTAGAGAATATGTACCATGCAAACAAACCCTTATTACAAACTACTATTAAGTATAGGATAAAACACGTCCGAGGGTTGTTATGATATTTTAAAACCCGCATCCCCAGGGGTTTCCGAGGGAAAGGGTATCACAACAACCTGATGGGAAGCGTTTTATCTAACTTATAAAACGATTTTGAACCTTAAAACAACATTTATCAACATTTTTATGTTTCGAACATACTTCCCATGAACCTTAGGAAACGGGCGTAAAATATCTGTTGCTGGCGTACGCATCTTGAAAAGGACATTCTAAAAAGCAGCGTGGCTTCTCAACACCTCTCTAACCTTGTGGTACACTCACTGAGCTACAGATATGAAGGTTGCGAGTTCGATCCTCGGGAATATAAAGAAAACAATTGTCATTGAATTTACATTTCATTACATGTTACAGTCTGAACGGAAGTTTTATTAATAAAATCCTGGGGACATTATATAAAATCCCTGGGACATTACAACATCCCTGTTTATGAGATTTAACCCGACGGGAGAACAATAAGATGACGTCACCGGAGGTTTATTAATCTATTTAAAATATGTACTATCACTTTTAACTGGATTAGAATGTACAAATGCGTAGAAACCACAGCAGAACTCACTTCTACGAACATCGCAAAACTAGGTCGTGGGGTCATTAATATTTTCCTTTTATGGAACAAGTTCTCGGAAAAGTTTGAGGTCACAGGTTTGTATCATGTCTGAGTTCTACTCAAGTAATTTTCAGGTTTTTATCGCCACCGACACTTATGATTAGATTGGTGTGTTATACTAGAAAATGTAGACTGAGTGGTATTGCCTCTGTAAAGTTAATTTGAAGTAGATCTAAGTTTCTTGCGCTGTAACAATGTTTCAAAAACTCTGTTATGGGACGTCAGTGGTCAGGTATAATGACGTCATTCAAACTTCATAGAATTCGTGTACCTTTCGTAGGGGTAACGTCACACTAAATAATTTATAAAAACATTTCAGATCAATATAACAAAATGAGAATAATATATATTGCTACATATCCATACAAAATAATTACAAATGTGAGCCCACTGAATGACTAAGTCACCCAAATGAAGCCTAGCGATTTACAAATGTGGGTTATACTATCGCTGCCACCAGTCAAAACTCCCAACATTGATAAATAACCACAACCATGCTTGGAGTTGAACTCGCAACCGAATGACCGTCATGTTTACAAACAAGTGACGAATACACTTACCCCTACTATTTCATTAAAACTATACCGAACAACAAATGTTCCTGTGACATTAAATAATATTTAATGCAAAGTTATGTTTTTTACCAAATCTGAAACAATTTCGGTTTGCAACAGATAAAAGGCTCCTGTAAGTGTTCAAATGGTTTAATTTGCCATATTGACTTCAGAAAAGTGCGGGATTTCATAAAACACATGAACATGCCAAAATAACAATTTACAAATCAATAGCGTGTGTCCACCCCTGGTTGCGATGCAAGCAACACATCGTCTCATGGAATGGACCAGGCGTCCATATTTGCTGGAGCATGTTTCGAAGTTCCTGGAGTGTCTGTGGAACACGTGGTTGACGTCGAAGGCGCCGATCCATCTCATCCCATATGTGCTTGATTGGTGAGACATCAGGGGAGCGAGCCGGCCAGGGGATGACATTCCCGTTGTTTCGTTGAAGAGATTCCCGAACAAGTCGAGCAATATGAGGCCGGGCGTTGTCATGTTGAAAGGTAATGCCTGGGCCATGACGACGCAAAAACGGTAAAATAACAGGGCCGATGATCTCGTCGCGGTAGCGCTGTCCATTGAGATTTCCCTCTACCACTATCAAACGGGTCCTCTTGCTGTAATCCCACCCCATACCATAACGCTGCCGCTCCCGAACCGATCTTCTTCCATGACACAATGATTGACGTAACGTTCACCTCGACGTCGGTACACTCGAATCCGTCCGTCGCTGTGGCCGAGGTGAAAACGAGACCCGTCAGTGAATAGAACTTGTCCCCACTGCATGGCCGTCAAGCGTAGACGCTGTCTGCACCACTGTAGACATGCTTGACGGTGGTTTCCTGACAAAATTGGACGTCTGGTGGGTCTTCTGGCGACAATGCCTGCACATCTGAGGCGACGACGTACGGTTTGTGAAGATATTCGTCGAAGGCTAGGGATGCTTCTTGCAGTCACTGTTGCTGGCTTGAATCGATTTCGTAGGTGTGTTGTTCGAATCCAGTTGTCTTGTCGATTATTGGTTACGCGTGGCCTGCCACTCCGAGGATGGTCTCTGACTGCATTTGTCTGTTGCCAACGTTGCCATAAACACCAAATGGTGTTTCTGTGGAGTTTAAATTGTCTTGCAACATCACGTTGACTCGATCCTGCTTCAAGCATACCAATGGCTCGCAGACGCTCATTTTCGGACAGGTGTGGCATTTCGTAATGTTGAATAATTGCGTAATTTTGTTGTTTTTCTGAGTGGTTGTTGTCAGCACGATGCTAAACAATGCATATGGCATCCCGTTAACGCACATGTTTTTATACCCATTCTTTGGTAGTGAAATGCTTGCATAAAAGTCAACTTTGCATGGAATGCATGCTTTTCTGTAGCAGTTGCGTTTTTGTGACTTGATTCCATACATGTACTACAATATTGAAAACCAAACTTTACTTGTTTGAAAAATACACTAAAATATTGGTGTCACAGGAACTTTTGTTGTTGAGTATATCATGTTATTGATATAGTAAGAATGTAAGGGAGAAGTTGGTTGATGTTCCGTTAGTCTGCAATCTCGAACCAATCTCATTATTCAAACAACAAAGTAAATTCATCTGGAAAACATTGTCAGTCGTAAACCTTTTCAAAATAAACTATGATGGCATTCCCAAAGACATAAACAAAAGTATGAACGTTACTACATTTGGGTTTGAGGTCAAATCTCAAGATTTTTTATTAATGGCCGCGCCCACACTGGTGGCAGCGATGTTACCGAGAGAGTGTAACGAAGGTGTCACACGCTGTGAAGGAGCTTGATATGATATGAAACACTTATAATGCGGTTTAGCCCCAAGGCGACCACCGGTTTTTGAATACTATATGAGATGTATCCATGTTGTATGTATATAATAATTAGTTTTGCAGTTTCTCTTACAATGAGGTCATCTGCAGACAATACCCTTATTAGATCAAACATTTCTTCAGAGACAAATAAGTCATCCTGTAGAAAAGACGTGTAGTGGTATTCGACTGATTCCTAAATAAGAATTAACGGACTGAATGCACATCCCTGACGTACACCTGGAGAACAGAAAAACAACAATCTGGAAGTTTATTAACAGTTTCTGTAACAACTGCAGATTTGTTTTTGGCATGCTCTCAATTATTCTAAAATCTTCTGTGAACTACATTTTGTAAAATGACATATAGGCTAGCAACCTACTTCTATTTATCTAATCGAATGGGTGTTATTTTCGATAAAAGCAGCGTAGACTTTGCCCTTGTTACGTGAAATATATGTTTGGACAAGTACTTGGATAATATAAATGTTATCGACAGTGGAATGTTGTCTACTTACTCCAACCTGGTACTCGCCAATAATAGTAATGAGTTCAGTAAACTGATATCCATTGTATAATTTATGAACCGAACTGTTTTAAAGCTGTTGGAATAGGGCCTGTGGGCCATCATGCGTTTACATGTTCTCTATGAGAAACATTAATAATGTTGTGGAGGTCAATCAAAAACATCCTAAGAAACAGTAAACACCCCTATATAACGTGTCCTTACGACCCATCGCAGCTGAAGATGGCGTTGGCTCCAGAACAACTAGCAGGCAATTCCTGGCTCCAACACATTCTTTATTGTAGAGCCTTGTATCAAGTTGAAAGATGGGTATATTTTTAAGACTTTCTGGCAGTTAGTTTGCAGAAAACAAAACCAAGGGTGTCGGTTATGAATGTGGCAACGTTGAAATATGTTGTTATGTAAACCATGTTAGCCACAACACTGTTAACATATAAACACACGCTGGGTACATCAAGCGCCGATCACCGACGTGTGGTAATCTGATTGAATCAAGCTGTCTCAGGTAATCGTGTTATCGCGCTGTGTGGAGTCAGTGGGCCGATTAACACGTGTTTCAGCCAGTGTCAACAGCTCCGCACAGCCTACTTCACCTTACGTGTGATTAACGTGGATGGGTTTATGTAAAAACATAAATAGGTATTTTGACCATACAATAACCGTTTGACCAGCCAGTAGTCCTTCCAGCTCAGCGGGTGGCTTGACACCCCGGGTGTAGACCAGCGGGTATCAGCACCTGCACTGCTGGGAAATCAGGCCGGCGCGATATACGCTGGGTTAAACATGTATAGGTATATCGGCGGACTTACGGTGGGGGTAATTGGTATTATCGCCTGAATGTTATGCTGGCTCTACACCTGATGACGCTCTCAAGGGCCAAATCAACAAATCGGTCCGGTACAATAGGAAGCGATTAAGAAAAACATCAAGCGATTCGGCAACGCTGTCTACGTTAACTATTGACTGTTTGTCATTACACGGAGAATGCAAGATAATTTAGAAGTTAAAAAAGATCGTAACTATTTTAACAAGACGGAATACTGGCCCTCTGTATCAAATCTTCTTTATTGATGTCTAGCAAGGAATATAAGAAAGTTATGAATAAGTACATTAAACAGCATCGTTTTAATTCGTAGAAAGCGTTACAAGATATGGGTACGAAGAATGAATGAATGAATGAATTTCCTTTTTTCCCCCAGAGTTGAATCCGAAGATTTTACATAGGCAAATACATTATTTACAATACATAAATGAAATTGCTTGACTATATACAATGAAATCATGTTATACAGTGCTATGAATAAACAATTTATAATGTACATTTTGAGAGCAGTAAGGTATCTAGTAGATATACATAAGGTATTTCTTTAAATTCCATATGAAGTGGCAGAAAGACATTATGATGCTTTGCCGAGTATCGTAATCAAGTTCGTTAGTCAAGTCACGGACATCTGCACCGAGAAAGAATGAAAGCATATCATCATCGTCAAGCATTTCTGTTTTCACATGTACATCTACATCAAGTCTATCAATCAGGCATAAGAAGAAATGATTTCTGTCAGGCATAAACATTTCACAGTACAAAGTAATATGGCAATGTCATGTCAATGAATATTGGTTTACTTATCCCAGTGTATCAGCTGGATCACACGCTGTGTAGTATTATATTCGATACAGGCATCTTACACAAGAATGGCTCCTCCGATAGTGTTCAAACCTGTTTACAAAGGTGACCGGAAAGACCCGAACTCTTAACGATCCAATGCTCTTTTTAGCTGCCTCGACAAACTGTTTACTTCTATTGTAAGTGAAAGAATTAACAATTATTTCGAAAATAATAATTTATCATCAGAATCATGAGGAGGATTTCGACACGGATATTCTACTGTTGATAACATGTTCGTATTGCATTCCCTCGCTGAATACCGCACGGCACACAAAAATAAACTATATTGTACGTTAATAGATTTTTCAAAGGCCTCCGATAACGTTTGGTGCTTTGGACTCTGGCAAAATAATTATATACAAATATACACGGTAAATATTTGCAGATCATATTTAACATGTATCAAGGCACACACAAAGTCGTGCATTGTTGCTAATCGTTTTTGTCTGGTGATATCGGGGTTAGACAGGGGTAAATGTATTGACTATTCTCTTTGTTTTATACTGAAATGACCTGGAAGAATACATACAGCAGCAAATGTGTAAAAGTATTGAAAGATGAAGCATTAAGAATCTGTAAAAAATATTATTGTTTTGACATATGCAGATGATACTATTATACTTTCAGATAACGCCCATGATCTTCAAAATAATATGAAAGTTTTTTTATGACTAATTAATATTGATAAAACTAAGGTGGTTGTCTTTGGATCAAGAAAGAATGATGTGGTTACGACAATCGGTCCTGGTGTTGAAGTAGTAGGTCAGAAGAAGTTTTTGGGTCTGGTTTTTAAACGAACTGAAAGTTTTCTATCCACCAAGTCTTCGTTTGTAGCTCAAGCCTGAAAAGCTATGCATTCATTTTATATTAGAAAACATAATCTGGACTTACCAATAGGTTGCCAGTTATTACTATATGATCAAACCATTTATGCCTATATTAACATATGGTTCCGAAATTTGGGGATTTGATAAACTAGATATGATAGAAAAGGTTCACACAGATTTCTTAAAATTCATACTAAGCGTTAAAAAACCACACCTCACCATTTTTTATACGGATAGCTGGGAAGAACCCCTAGTACTGATTTATTTCAACAAAGAATGTGGACATATTGATCCAAGATAACTTTCAAAAACCAGCGAAATTGTGTACTGTTATGTATAATGTATCATTTGCATTATATAGACCCCTGTATTCATAAATATAGTTGGCTCGATATGTTAAAGGTTTGTTTGATGGATTAGGCCTAAGTTATATACGGACCCAACAACTTATGCCTAATATAAATGTATTAACGTGCGTTATTAAACAACGTATCTTTGATCGGTTTAGCCAGACTTGGACAAGCTTGATAAACAACTCTCGCAAGGCAATATTCTACCAATTATTTAAACATAAAATCCAGTTAGAAAACTATCTGCTATCACTTCCCTCGAGACTCAGTACACCCGATTACTAAAATAAGATCCACTAATCATACTCTACCGACGGAAAGGGGGCGATGGGTAAATATACCATAGGAAGACAGAATTTGAAGTCACTTTAATAAACATGAATTAGCTGACGAATATCACCATCTATTAATATATCTTTCTCTGCATAACTTGCGTAAGTTATATATTCAAACGTATTTTACAAGACCTAGCGCGATATAACTTGATATGTAACTAAATACTGAAAGTTTATGAGAACAAAGAAAACTAGCACAGTTTGTAAAAGAAATCCTCAACATATTTAATTAGATGTATGAGTGTGTTGCAGTTAAACGTTCAGCTGGCGTGCGTCTGTCTCATGCCTCGTGTCACATCATAGATCTCGGCTTGATCTTCAATATGTCATAGTTATGACCCTGTAGCAAAATAAACGTTTTTATTTGTTGTTTATTGTTGTCATCCACACATATTCTGTATGACACTGGTCAAGTCGGTATGTTCACTAACACTGATTTCACACGACTTTCAACTAGCAGTATTAGTTCTCTTTTTTTTCTGTCCTCAGTATATGTCGGCGATGGTGTGACTGTCGATTTGTTTAAATCTACTCCACATGTTTTAGTATAAACATTATGCAGCAGCCATAAGACGACGATGTAAGTGAGAGAAAAAGGAATTAGATTTTATTTAACTTGCGTACAATTCTTACATACATTCAGGAATTGTTTAATATCAATTATCAGTAATTTAATGTCGCCTGTTAATTGGTAAATGTCCGTCATTGAGAACGCTCCTCCTACCCATTATTGTCTTCACACAGCGACCAACCAGCGCGGCGGGACTGATTGGCAGAACCACAATGTTCTCGCGTTGGTTGGTCGCCAGCCCGGCACAGTCAGTGTATTAGTGACGGCTGATGGTTCGCCCATTGTCCTCTAACACCTTTATTCCAGGTGACTTGCCCCACCCTCTTGTGTGTGCCCCCGGGGGGTGCGGCCCGAGGTACAAACGTCAGTGCGAATGCTACAACTTCAGTATTGAAGCTACCGCCGCGGTGATCACAACAACCTGACAGCCTTGGCCACTGAAGACGTCACAATTACTGTCAGTGAAAGTTAGGAAGGTCGGGAATTGAGTGACAGTTGATACAAGGTGTTTGTTCAACAGTTCTGAAAACTTTTAAGGAGAAACGCTCACAGGTGCGAGACACTAATGGACATTTCATTCTGAGAATACGTGGAGAAGTTGCATTACAGAACATATCAGTCTGACATGTCGTCCCAGGCCCACAACCACAGCTCTGAGCAGGAAGACGACGGGAGGGATTATATCGACATCATCGGCGAGGACGACTGCATCTCCACTGGTGACGACAGGAGCGACGACGGATGTCCCCAGAGTAAAGCCAACTACTCCCTCCGTGGTCTCAGCAATGGCGAACTGAAGGAACTCCGCTCAAAGATCAATGAGAGAGAACGGAAACGCATGCATGATCTGAATTCCGCCATGGAAGGGCTGCGTGATGTCATGCCGTACGCCCGTGGACCAGCGGTCCGGAAGTTGTCCAAGATAGCCACGCTGACCCTCGCCAAGAACTACATCACCATGCTGACGAAGTCTGTGGAGGAGATGAAGTCACTGATTGATGACATTTACCGCTCTGGTCACCCCCGTCGGGCGCCAGGTGTCCCTGCTGCACACATTCCGCCCGTATCCACTGCACCCCCACCCCCAGGCTTCCCCTACCCCCACCACCACATCACCCCGGGGCCTATGGTGCACCACCCTGTCCAGTCACACCCCTGTACGTCTATGTCGTGTGGGTGCTCTATGTATCCATACCCCCCGGGACATTCCGTCATGGCGCCCATTGTGTCGTCTGCGGGCAAATTCTATACACATACGACTAAGACACTTGATGCGGTACCCAGAATGTGACCTTGTGGACGTTTTATCGGATACAGAGATTGTGAGGTTGTGGCGGACCTTTGACCAAGTACAGACAATGTGAGTTTCTGGATCTTCGATCCAGCACAGATAAGTTAAGCTCGTGGACCTACGATCCAGAAAAGACAAGGTGAGCTTCTGAATCTTCGATCCAGCACAGAGAATTTGAGCTTGTGGACCCCCGATTTCAGCACAGACAATGTGAGGTTGTGAATCTTCGATCCAGCACAGACAATGTGAGGTTGTGGACGCATTGCCAATTGATATATATTGGTACATTCCCGGACAATTCACTCTCAGTGTATTTGCTTGACCTGAAGAAATTTGAAATGTACAAAAAATGTCCACATGTTTGACGAGGAAGATCATAGGAACTATGTTTGACGGACCAATGTTTTATTGAGGGCACCACTGCAGGGGAACAATGTTTGACGGACCAATGTTTTATTGAGGGCACCGCTGCAGGGGAACTATGTTTGACATCTCGTGGTTGTCGTGTGACCGCCGCAGTGTCGCTGTGCAAAGTGCTGATGTTTTCATTTGTTTGATTTTTGCGTTTAGATATGTTTTATACATAAACTGTATACTCTTTCACATGGTGCCTTGACGAACATGGGGTATTATGAATAAATTATTTTTCCAAATATATATTTTGAGTCTTGGTCTTGTTCTGACGTCTGACGTGTCCTTGATTGAGTGAGTGAATTGGGTTTAGCGCCGCACTTTAAAATATTCCAGTTATATCAAGGCGTGTCAGCTCAATGCGGGAGGAAATCCCAAAGTAATGTAGGTCTCAGGCGTTTCCCACTTTGGTGAAACCCACGGCACGGGTATGGTGCTGACAAATCTAGAAACATAAATCGGGGCGAATCGGGATTCTGGGAATCTGTGACCTTCATGACATATACAGCTACTGGCGGCGCCTTTAGACGACTGGGCCACCTGTGACCTCCATGGCATGTACAGCTACTGGCGGCGCCTTTAGACGACTGGGCCACCTGTGACCTTCATGGCATGTACAGCTACTGGCGGCGCCTTTAGACGACTGGGCCACCTGTGGCCTTCATGACATGTACAGCTACTGGCGGCGCCTTTAGACGACTGGGCCACCTGTGACCTTCATGGCATGTACAGCTACTGGCGGCGCCTTTAGACGACTGGGTCACCTGTGACCTTCATGGCATGTACAGCTACTGGCGGCGCCTTTAGACGACTGGGCCACCTGTGACCTTCATGGCATGTACAGCTACTGGCGGCGCCTTTAGACGACTGGGCCACCTGTGACCTTCATGACATGTACAGCTACTGGCGGCGCCTTTAGACGACTGGGCCACCTGTGACCTTCATGGCATGTACAGCTACTGGCGGCGCCTTTAGACGACTGGGCCACCTGTGACCTTCAACACATGTACAGCTACTGGCGGCGCCTTTAGACGACTGGGCCACCTGTGACTTTCATGACACGTACAGCGACTGGCGCTCCACGGGCACATGTACACTTAAAGTACAAGGCTGGCAACATATAAAGGTTTGTTGTATGTTGTTGGCCTAGTGGTTAAAGCGTTCGCTCGTCACGCCGATGACCCGGGTTCGATTCCCGACATGGATACATGAAGCCCATTTCTCGTGTCCCAGGCCGTGTTATTGCTGGAATGTTGCTAAAGGCCGCGCTAAACCATACTCACTCACTGTATGTTGTTTAACGCGACACTAACCACTATTCCAGCTCGATCAAATATTTGCTCAGGTTGAAAACTTTAAAATCAGCCGTTTTGACACCTTGCAGGACTGCCAGTACGTTTGGTGTTACCAGTCCAAAACATGGACGTGTGAACTCTCCAGAACCAGAGAAGGCAAATGTCCACTGATCCGTGGACTGGGTGACATCTGCCCGAGCTAGGAGCATGCGGTGTGTGGAGCCCATGCTATAATGTATACATTCTGGGACGTTGTTTAAATGATCCATTAGTTTTCTAAAAAGACATATTGATGTCAATTTTACATGCTATGTTATCTTGAACTCACAGACATTTCAATATACTTTCACTTGGAATTCACGATTTGAGGACGTGTGTAATTGTCGACCTTACGTCGGCGACAGGTGTTTCAATAGCGTGACATTCACTGGGCCACCTGTGACCTTCATGGCATGTACAGCTACTGGCGGCGCCTTTAGACGACTGGGCCACCTGTGACCTTCATGGCATGTACAGCTACTGGCGGCGCCTTTAGACGACTGGGCCACCTGTGACCTTCATGGCATGTACAGCTACTGGCGGCGCCTTTAGACGACTGGGCCACCTGTGACCTCCATGGCATGTACAGCTACTGGCGGCGCCTTTAGACGACTGGGCCACCTGTGACCTTCATGGCATGTACAGCTACTGGCGGCGCCTTTAGACGACTGGGCCACCTGTGACCTTCAACACATGTACAGCTACTGGCGGCGCCTTTAGACGACTGGGCCACCTGTGACTTTCATGACACGTACAGCGACTGGCGCTCCACGGGCACATGTACACTTAAAGTACAAGGCTGGCAACATATAAAGGTTTGTTGTATGTTGTTGGCCTAGTGGTTAAAGCGTTCGCTCGTCACGCCGATGACCCGGGTTCGATTCCCGACATGGATACATGAAGCCCATTTCTCGTGTCCCAGGCCGTGTTATTGCTGGAATGTTGCTAAAGGCCGCGCTAAACCATACTCACTCACTGTATGTTGTTTAACGCGACACTAACCACTATTCCAGCTCGATCAAATATTTGCTCAGGTTGAAAACTTTAAAATCAGCCGTTTTGACACCTTGCAGGACTGCCAGTACGTTTGGTGTTACCAGTCCAAAACATGGACGTGTGAACTCTCCAGAACCAGAGAAGGCAAATGTCCACTGATCCGTGGACTGGGTGACATCTGCCCGAGCTAGGAGCATGCGGTGTGTGGAGCCCATGCTATAATGTATACATTCTGGGACGTTGTTTAAATGATCCATTAGTTTTCTAAAAAGACATATTGATGTCAATTTTACATGCTATGTTATCTTGAACTCACAGACATTTCAATATACTTTCACTTGGAATTCACGATTTGAGGACGTGTGTAATTGTCGACCTTACGTCGGCGACAGGTGTTTCAATAGCGTGACATTCACTGGGCCACCTGTGACCTTCATGGCATGTACAGCTACTGGCGGCGCCTTTAGACGACTGGGCCACCTGTGACCTTCATGGCATGTACAGCTACTGGCGGCGCCTTTAGACGACTGGGCCACCTGTGACCTTCATGGCATGTACAGCTACTGGCGGCGCCTTTAGACGACTGGGCCACCTGTGACCTCCATGGCATGTACAGCTACTGGCGGCGCCTTTAGACGACTGGGCCACCTGTGACCTTCATGGCATGTACAGCTACTGGCGGCGCCTTTAGACGACTGGGCCACCTGTGGCCTTCATGACATGTACAGCTACTGGCGGCGCCTTTAGACGACTGGGCCACCTGTGACCTTCATGGCATGTACAGCTACTGGCGGCGCCTTTAGACGACTGGGTCACCTGTGACCTTCATGGCATGTACAGCTACTGGCGGCGCCTTTAGACGACTGGGCCACCTGTGACCTTCATGGCATGTACAGCTACTGGCGGCGCCTTTAGACGACTGGGCCACCTGTGGCCTTCATGACATGTACAGCTACTGGCGGCGCCTTTAGACGACTGGGCCACCTGTGACCTTCATGGCATGTACAGCTACTGGCGGCGCCTTTAGACGACTGGGTCACCTGTGACCTTCATGGCATGTACAGCTACTGGCGGCGCCTTTAGACGACTGGGCCACCTGTGACCTTCATGGCATGTACAGCTACTGGCGGCGCCTTTAGACGACTGGGCCACCTGTGACCTTCATGACATGTACAGCTACTGGCGGCGCCTTTAGACGACTGGGCCACCTGTGACCTTCATGGCATGTACAGCTACTGGCGGCGCCTTTAGACGACTGGGCCACCTGTGACTTTCATGACACGTACAGCGACTGGCGCTCCACGGGCACATGTACACTTAAAGTACAAGGCTGGCAACATATAAAGGTTTGTTGTATGTTGTTGGCCTAGTGGTTAAAGCGTTCGCTCGTCACGCCGATGACCCGAGTTCGATTCCCGACATGGATACATGAAGCCCATTTCTCGTGTCCCAGGCCGTGTTATTGCTGGAATGTTGCTAAAGGCCGCGCTAAACCATACTCACTCACTGTATGTTGTTTAACGCGACACTAACCACTATTCCAGCTCGATCAAATATTTGCTCAGGTTGAAAACTTTAAAATCAGCCGTTTTGACACCTTGCAGGACTGCCAGTACGTTTGGTGTTACCAGTCCAAAACATGGACGTGTGAACTCTCCAGAACCAGAGAAGGCAAATGTCCACTGATCCGTGGACTGGGTGACATCTGCCCGAGCTAGGAGCATGCGGTGTGTGGAGCCCATGCTATAATGTATACATTCTGGGACGTTGTTTAAATGATCCATTAGTTTTCTAAAAAGACATATTGATGTCAATTTTACATGCTATGTTATCTTGAACTCACAGACATTTCAATATACTTTCACTTGGAATTCACGATTTGAGGACGTGTGTAATTGTCGACCTTACGTCGGCGACAGGTGTTTCAATAGCGTGACATTCACTATTACATATTTGGCAAATGTCATTTACCTATACCTATAAATATGTTCATGTAAAGTAATTAGGTAACCATTTGATGAGAAAATCTAATACACTTGAGAATCATATATATCCTATCCTCTGATTAGAGTGGATCAGTACAAAGAACTGTATGTACATATGTCGTTGTTGTCCTTTATATGATTTGCACTGAGACGAGACCTAAATAAAATAACTGTCTGTCTGTCTGTCTGTCTATATCCTTTTTCAAGGCTTATCAATCAACGTCAGTTGGTCTCAAAACATGCACGCGGTGACAATACTCGTTTAGCCCTGGAAAACAGATTTAGGAGTATTATGGAGTGACTGTCATCTTCCATGAGCTGCGTATTGCACCTGCTACAGATGCGTGAACTGACATCCACAGACGGAATATAGCGACATTGTTGAACTTTCAATGTGTGTGACAAATAAGGAAATCTACATGTCATTATGACAAGATCCTGTCTATCTGGTAGATGGGATACATATTTTTCAGGTCCAAGATTTGTACAGGAGTACGTATTTAGGTACGTGGAGTTGGTAGCTTTGTCATGCCTAGTCTGTAACTGTATGTCATCACAACGTGGTACAAACTGGTGAATACAAACGTCTACATTTCCACCATCTTGGGCTATCCAAAAATAGGAGAACCCAGTATGAAAAGTTAGTTTACCATTTTCATCAAATACTTTCAGCATTTCATAACACACACTTGGATACTGTCTCGATCCATAGATAATAATTGCAATTTACATCAATACTTGATGCAACGTGTGAACTTTACACACAAACAATGCCTTCCAGCCTGTCCAAGCCCAGTCGTATTTGAAGCTGATTTAGATACACATAAATAACGTTTCAAAACCGAGCTTGCTTATTCTCAGAACCGGGGTGGTCGGGTAGCCTAGTGGTTAAAGCATTCGCTCGTCATGCCTAAGACCCGGGTTCGATTCCCGACATAGGTACAATGTGTGAAGCCCATTTCTGGTGTCCCCCGCCGTGATATTGCTGGAATATTGCTAAAAGCGGCGTAATACCATACTCACTCACTATTCTCAGAACCCCGGATTTCGGAGCCAGACAGTAAAATAGGAGCTATCTTCGTGAGTTACAGAGTGAGTATTTGTTTTACGCCGCCTTTAGCAATATTCCAGCAATATCACGGCGGAAACACCAGAGATGGGCTTCACACAGTGTACCCATGTGGGCAATCGAACCCGGGTCTTCGGCGTGACGTGCAAACGCTTTAACCAGTAAAGACTGTCACACCTGCATCAAGGGAACCCACCCTGCCACTCCTGTATCAAGGAAACCCACCCTGTCACTCCTGTGTCAAGAGAACCCACCCCGTCACTCCTGTGTCAAGGGAACCCACCCTGTCACTCCTGTGTCAAGGGAACCCGTCCTGTCACTCCTGTGTCAAGGGAACCCACCCTGTCACTCCTGTATCAAGGGAACCAACCCTGCCACTCCTGTATCAAGGAAACCCACCCTGTCACTCCTGTGTCAAGAGAACCCACCCCGTCACTCCTGTGTCAAGGAAACCCACCCTGTCACTCCTGTATCAAGGGAACCCACCCTGTCACTCCTGTGTCAAGGGAACCCACCCTGTCACTCCTGTGTCAAGGGAACCCACCCTGTCACTCCTGTGTCAAGGGAACCCACCCTGTCACTCCTGTGTCAAGGGAACCCACCCTGTCACTCCTGTGTCAAGGGAACCAACCCTGTCACTCCTGTGTCAAGGGAACCCACCCTGTCACTCCTGTATCAAGGGAACCAACCCTGCCACTCCTGTATCAAGGAAACCCACCCTGTCACTCCTGTGTCAAGAGAACCCACCCCGTCACTCCTGTGTCAAGGAAACCCACCCTGTCACTCCTGTATCAAGGGAACCCACCCTGTCACTCCTGTGTCAAGGGAACCCACCCTGTCACTCCTGTATCAAGGAAACCCACCCTGTCCCTCCGGTATCAAGGGAACCCACCCTGTCACTCCTGTGTCAAGGGAACCCACCCTGTCACTCCTGTATCAAGGGAACCCACCCTGTCACTCCTGTGTCAAGGGAACCCACCCTGTCACTCCTGTGTCAAGGGAACCCGCCCCGTCACGACTGTTCTCTGGATTACGTCGGGTTCCCATGCGCCTGATCGTCCCGTCACTAGCAACAAAACGTCGTTCTCAATCACAAGTTTATCCTACGATAGGCAGGCCTCTTCACCCTCGCCCCGCGCTTTAACCAGGCAAGGACACTCGTTCAGAAACCCGCAGGTCATCATCTTCTTTCAGTGCAGTCTTCGCGCCCCACGTGACGGCCACCATGTCCCTGTATCTGCTTGGTGTTGCGATGGTCGGTTTGCTCGAGGTCTTTGTGTTCAGACTTGGCACCCGTTCGCTGGGCAGATCTCCAGCACTTTCCATTCCAAAAGTGTCGTGTAAAACATCTCTCGTTAACTGCTCTGTGTCCTCCCAACTTTCTTCAGGTGTCTCCTGTATCAGGTCCTGTAGCAGGACCAGGTCAGATCGGCGACGCTGTGCTTCCTGATTATCGAATGACAATTCCAATTTGCATAATTATGTAACACTTATGAGCTTCTTAAGCGATTCATTTGTGTAAAATAATCAGACTGAATAATCTTTAAAGTGAATGCATCTGGCAAATCTAACTTACCGAACAATATTATTGTTATACTACATCCTTTATTGCATAAAAAACAATTTCGGCTGAAATTTGAAAAGTGTAATACATGAATAGATAGAAGCCACAGCTACAGTTGAAATATCATAAAACGCTCAAATTTATGTCCATTTAGGTCGCTATAACCAAGTTTAAGTTTATAATGAGTAGTCTTATTAACTCTAGTTCCATATGTTTTGAATATGTAATGTGAAATTGTTTGATATGTTTTCATCATAAGCGTTTATAATACAGACAAAGATTTTTCTGTACAATGTAGAGTGTCACCCAACACAGCAGATCGTAAACACTTTTGATACGTATCTGGCGACAAAAGTGGAACTTAGGGTTTCTTGGATGACCTTGTACCATACGTGACACTGACAGACATATTGACTGGAATAACATCATGAAAGAAAATCGGGCGATCTTTTTAAAACATTTGATGAAAGTCACACATTGTATGAGTTAAGGTTTGAGATGAACAGCCAGTTTCATTAGATACTCTAGAATGAGTCACTCCTCTGACAGATTCACATATAGTTCTCAATTCATCTAGGTGACGTTTTTCTAATAGTATTTCTTGACGCGGTGGGTTAAAGCGTTCATTCGTCACGCAGAAGACCCGGGTTCGATTCCCTACATGGGTACAATGTGTGAAGCCCATTTCTGGTGTCCCCTGCTGTGATATTGCTGGAATTCTGCAAAAGCGGCGTAAAACCATACCGACTCACTAACTCTTGGTTCTTTGTACAGTTATTCCAGATGTAATGCCCATAGTCAAATATTGGTAAACTGAATGAGTTATATATAAGTTTGGGGACTATTCCTTTGAAAACGCTATTTCAAGCTTCTTCAACAGTTGATCTACTTTGGCAATAATACCATCTACATGCATCTGCTTCTGACCATGATACTGCACAGTAAGTCTAAGATGTTGGTGAGAATTAACAGTTTCAATCTTGATCGTTCATAAACAGATCTGGCATTGTGCTTGTTGTTCTCTTCCTAGAAAATATAATTGATTCAGTCTTATCGAGACGTATCGTCAGCAAAGTACTATATATTGTTCACTGTAACAGTACTGAAAACAAAAAAAATAATAATGACCTTGAGACCGAACCGTGTCGGACTCCTGCGTTTATATTAATAGATTATATATATATATATATATATAAATATATTACTTGTCGCACTGTTTGGAGTTCCATGTTGTTCATCTCCTGACAGGTTCCCTGGGTTGACATCCCCTCCCCCTCCCACCAAACCACCTCTCCCCGACCCCACCCACAGCAATCCCCGGCCCGCCCCGGCCGCCGCGACACCATGCAGCAATCCAAGCGTCTAATTGTCCATTATGTCCGGTGATGATCCCTCCTGCGTCAGATCTCCGTCCAAGACCCTGGTCGGCGGTGTGTGGACAACACCCATCTGCTTCTGTGGCCGTATACAAGCAGCCTTCTGCTGGGCGCGGATTACAAGACAGGATTTTATACCCACTAAATCCATTGATAGAAGGTGTTCACTTGTGTATTTATTCCGTGAAGACCCTCCGGGGAAAGCTTGTTAAAACCTACACCTGAGCTGCGTAAAGCGTTCACACTTCAAAGCCGATTTCCCTGATATCAATTACCATGTCTCACTGGCTTCGCCCCAGAAATATTAGCCTCGTAAATTTCACTTAGTAAAACCAGAATAATCGTATCAAGCTGGATTCATAACCAGGTCTGCTCACACACACACGTGTGATAATCTCCCACCACCCCCCAGCAACTGCCGGTTACAGTTATATGGAGCGGACATATTTTATATAGTTCACATTACAGGGGCGTATTGATGTAGATAGTTCATCATACAGGGGCGTATTGATGTAGATAGTTCATCATACAGGGAAGGTTTGATGTAGATAGTTCACCATACAGGGACGTATTGATGTAGATAATTCATCATACAGCGACGTATTGATGTAGATAGTTCATCATACAGGGACGTATTGATGTAGATAGTTCATCATACTGGGAAGTATTGATGTAGATAGTTCATCATACAGGGACGTATTGATGTAGATAGTTCACCATACAGGGACGTATTGATGTAGACAGTTCATCATACAGGGACGTATTGATGTAGATAGTTCATCATATAGGGAAGTATTGATTTAGATAGTTCATCATACAGGGACGTATTGATGTAGATAGTTCATCATACAGGGACGTATTGAGGTAGATAGTTCATCATACAGGGACGTATTGATGTAAATAGTTCATCATACAAGGACGTATTGATGTAGATAGTTCATCATACAAGGAAGTATTGATGTAGATAGTTCATCATACAGGGACGTATTGAGGTAGATAGTTCATCATACAGGGACGTATTGATGTAAATAGTTCATCATACAGGGACGTATTGATGTAGATAGTTCATCATACAAGGAAGTATTGATGTAGATAGTTCATCATACAGGGACGTATTGATGTAGATAGTTCACCATACAGGGACGTATTGATGTAGACAGTTCATCATACAGGGACGTATTGATGTAGATAGTTCATCATATAGGGAAGTATTGATTTAGATAGTTCACCATACAGGGACGTATTGATGTAGATAGTTCACCATACAGGGACGTATTGATGTAGACAGTTCATCATACAGGGACGTATTGATGTAGATAGTTCATCATATAGGGAAGTATTGATTTAGATAGTTCATCATACAGGGACGTATTGATGTAGATAGTTCACCATACAGGGACGTATTGATGTAGACAGTTCATCATACAGGGACGTATTGATGTAGATAGTTCATCATATAGGGAAGTATTGATTTAGATAGTTCATCATACAGGGACGTATTGATGTAGATAGTTCATCATACAGGGACGTATTGAGGTAGATAGTTCATCATACAGGGACGTATTGATGTAAATAGTTCATCATACAAGGACGTATTGATGTAGATAGTTCATCATACAAGGAAGTATTGATGTAGATAGTTCATCATACAGGGACGTATTGATGTAGATAGTTCACCATACAGGGACGTATTGATGTAGACAGTTCATCATACAGGGACGTATTGATGTAGATAGTTCATCATATAAGGAAGTATTGATTTAGATAGTTCACCATACAGGGACGTATTGATGTAGATAGTTCACCATACAGGGACGTATTGATGTAGACAGTTCATCATACAGGGACGTATTGATGTAGATAGTTCATCATATAGGGAAGTATTGATTTAGATAGTTCATCATACAGGGACGTATTGATGTAGATAGTTCACCATACAGGGACGTATTGATGTAGACAGTTCATCATACAGGGACGTATTGATGTAGATAGTTCATCATATAGGGAAGTATTGATTTAGATAGTTCATCATACAGGGACGTATTGATGTAGATAGTTCATCATACAGGGACGTATTGAGGTAGATAGTTCATCATACAGGGACGTATTGATGTAAATAGTTCATCATACAAGGACGTATTGATGTAGATAGTTCATCATACAAGGAAGTATTGATGTAGATAGTTCATCATATAGGGACGTATTGATGTAGATAGTTCACCATACAGGGACGTATTGATGTAGACGGTTCATCATACAGGGACGTATTGATGTAGATAGTTCATCATATAGGGAAGTATTGATTTAGATAGTTCACCATACAGGGACGTATTGATGTAGATAGTTCACCATACAGGGACGTATTGATGTAGACAGTTCATCATACAGGGACGTATTGATGTAGATAGTTCATCATATAGGGAAGTATTGATTTAGATAGTTCATCATACAGGGACGTATTGATGTAGATAGTTCATCATACAGGGACGTATTGATGTAGACAGTTCATCATACAGGGAAGTATTCATGTAGACAGTTCACCATACAAGGACGTATTGATGTAGATAGTTCATCATACAAGGCCGTATTGATGCATTTGAACCAGGATTAGGTGCTAGAATGACAAGCTGCTGTGTTATATTGTTTGACAAGCACTTCTATATTGTCACCTCATCTCACGTCACTGACGAGTCTGGCTGAGTGGACCGACACAAGCACGGGTGACGGAAGGGGGCGTGGCAGGGGTATTGGGTTTCATCATAATCGCTAGAAAGGTGAATATGTCATATCATGTAGAAATAAAATAATCACAGGGGTGTTGTTTCGTAGTTATAGTCAAGAAAAGTCAGCGCGATTATTTAACGCAATGGGTGTCGCGATACCTTCCGACCCACTGTGTTTAAAGTCTGTTTAGTGCTGTTCCTCTGGAGGGTTCCTGGTACGTCCATCTACAGCCTATATTTACCCAGAAGGACCCCAAGAGTGCTAGTCCTGTGTTTGATATGAAAGCAGCTTGTCTCCATCGTGTTCTAGTCGTCTACTGGAAAGCAGCAAAGCTTGTATTAATGATCATTATCAACAAACGCCTTGCTTCCTTAGAAACCTGATATGGATACCAATTATCTACCAGCTTTTTTAACACCAAACTGCCTCTTCTAAATCCGCTTTCTGGGAACTCATCTGGTATGAAATGCATTATTGGGCGTATCATGGCGAAAGGGTTCTATGGTTGTCACTGAGCGTCCTTGTCTCCCTCTCCCTCCCCTCCCTCTGGGCAAGCGTTTGTTTTAAACACCATTAGTCTGGCGTGAGAAGAAACAGAGGAGTTTGCGGTTTTCCTTGAGGTGAGTGCGAGTCTTACAGACCCAGTGAGGTAAGAGGACCTAGTCGGGGTATTCTCGTCACGTCTGCCTCGGGTGGACGACGTGTTAAGCAGGGATCACATTTCTCTCCTTTCTCCTTCCTGCCGGCACCTCCAGCTAATTGCCCAGGCTTACTTCTGCACCAGTGACCATGTAATCACATGTGAAATTCCTGATTACCTTCGCCGACTGTGGATCAAACGTGAAGACGAACCTCACTACTTCAGTCTCCACACATCAGATGCAACGTGACGAGTGATGTGGAGTTCAGCAGATGGCGGTGGCATCACAGAGGTGTTACTGGTTGAACCACGATGTTTGGGGAACTCTGCTTGACCTACTTATATAGTTAGAGGAAATGGTTTAGATAACCTAAGTACATTTTGTTTTGGACAGTTGGGGAGGTGAATTGGGGTTTCAACGTCACTTTCAAGATTATTTCACTCATATAGCGCATGCATGCACGTGTGTGTGTGTGTGGCTGCTTGTTCTAGTCCGCAGTGTGACATGAACATTGAATACCCCACTCAAACACATCATAATGATTCCGAGACGGCCAGTGCTTCTTGTGTGCCCTTAATGCCAATCATCAGACAGGGTAACAGTAAGCATCATATTTTAACGTAATTTTGTATGACGACCGGCCGCCATCTGCGCTGGCGCTGTCCACAACACCATGGAGGCGGTTTATTCGGCAGTTCAAGTCGGTTGTCCAGGTTTTCTTTATAATAACCTGAACTGCATCGCGCACAGAAACTACGACAATATGGTCCGCTCACGTCATCTGCAATATACCAACCTGAAGTGCAAAAATATCAACAACATCAACATCCAATCGACAACACAGATAATTGCCCTTCCCGCAATTCCAGTGAAAGGTCCCCTCGTTTTCAGTCATTATGGAGACATTCAATTAGGGTAAATGGGTTCTTAAGTTTATTTGTGCTGTCCAACATTACAGTCCTGATGGCCGACATGAGCGTTTGAAGACGGCGACGCAACCCCCCGTGGTGGTCATCTGCTCAAACTGGACACAAAATGTTTGCAAACGATGACCACTGCTACCTGTGATTATCAGGTGCTGGCTGACCATGATGACATCAACATAGCGCCCTCTGGCAGGCATCTGGGCAGTTAAGGAGGATAATTAGATGTGTGTCGTGCTCCGACGCTTGACCACTGTCCAAGCAGGAATGTTCATAGGGAATAATGACTATAATTAACTCCCAGAATGACTAATGTTTGAACGAGGCAGCTTTTAGGAGAGTATTATGACAAAAGATGGACGAATCTGCCCGTCTGTTGCACGTCTAATGTTTCTGCAGTGAGATGTGAGGATGAAGATGGCCATCATCTGGCCCCAGGAGCGGGCTGACAAGTCAACCGAAATCTGTTACTGAGTAACAAGCGTCGTATTTAACAATGAACACAAACATAGAAGTGATTATAAAGTAGTTATCCCCACATCCACATTCTATAGACAGGGACAAGAGACAGCGACCTGCAAATGGGACATAATCACAGCCGAGTACATTAGGGCCTTGCTACTGTAGATGAAGATGTTTATCGTGATGCTATTACGTTCATTGTTAGTGGAAGACAGTCGTGTCTCGTGATAGGATCATTTGGAATACGTTGTAGGATAGCTTCTACGTGATTCATCTATAAAATATGTTGTCAATATTTTTTTTAAAGAATATACCGTCCTCACGAACATTCACATTCACAAACACAGCACCGTTACATCCACAAACACAGCACCATTACAACCACAAACACAGCACCATTACAACCACAAACACAGCACCATTACAGTCACTACCACAGCACCGTTACAACCACAAACACAGCTCCATTACAATCACAAACACAGCACCATTACAACCACAAACACAGCACCATTACAACCACAAACACAGCACCATTACAACCACAAACACAGCACCATTACAGTCACTACCACAGCACCGTTACAATCACAAACACAGAACGGTTACAACTACAAACACAGCACCGTTACAACCACAAACATAGCACCTTTACAACCACAAACACAGCACCGTTACAATCACAAACACAGCACCATTACAATCACAAACACAGCACCATTACAACCACAAACACAGCACCATTACAACCACAAACATAGCACCGTTACAACCACAAATAGAGCACCGTTACAATCACAAACACAGCACCATTACAACCACAAACACAGCACCATTACAACCACAAACACAGCACCATTACAACCACAAACACAGCACAATTACAACCACAAACATAGCACCGTTACAACCACAAATAGAGCACCGTTACAATCACAAACACAGAACCGTTACAACTACAAACACAGCACCATTACAACCACAAACACAGCACCGTTACAACCACAAACACAGAACCGTTACATTTACAAACACAGCACCATTACATTCATAAACACGGCACCATTACAATCACAAACACAGCACCATTACAACCACAAACACAGCACCATTACAACACAAACACAGCACCGTTACATTCACAAACACAGCACCGTTACAACCACAAACACAGCACCATTACAACCACAAACACAGCACCATTACTACCATAAACACAGCACCGTTACATTTTCACAAACACAGCACCATTACAATCACAAACACAGCATCATTACAACCACAAACACAGCACCGTTACAACCACAAACACATAGACTGACATGGCTGTGTACGTCAGATGACGTGATGTGTGAGACTGGCATGACTGTGTACGACAGATGACGTGATGTGTGAGACTGACATGACTGTGTACGACAGATGACGTGATGTGTGAGACTGACATGGCTGTGTACGTCAGGTGACGTGATGTGAGAGACTGGCATGACTGTGTACGTCAGATGACGTGATGTGAGAGACTGACATGACTGTGTACGACAGATGACGTGATGTGTGAGACTGACATGACTGTGTACGACAGATGACGTGATGTGAGAGACTGACATGGCTGTGTACGACAGATGACCTGATGTGAGAGACTGGCATGACTGTGTTCAACAGATGACGTGATGTGAGAGACTGACATGACTGTGTACGACAGATGACGTGATGTGAGAGACTGACATGACTGTGTACGTCAGATGACGTGATGTGAGAGACTGACATGGCTGTGTACGTCAGATGACGTGATGTGTGAGACTGACATGGCTGTGTACGTCAGATGACGTGATGTGTGAGACTGACATGGCTGTGTACGTCAGATGACGTGATGTGTGAGACTGACATGACTGTGTACGACAGATGACGTGATGTGTGAGACTGACATGACTGTGTACGTCAGATGACGTGATGTGTGAGACTGACATGGCTGTGTACGTCAGATGACGTGATGTGAGAGACTGACATGGCTGTGTACGTCAGATGACGTGATGTGAGAGACTGACATGACTGTGTACGTCAGATGACGTGATGTGTGAGACTGGCATGACTGTGTACGTCAGATGACGTGATGTGAGAGACTGACATGACTGTGTACGTCAGATGACGTGATGTGTGAGACTGACATGACTGTGTACGATAGATGACGTGATGTGAGACACTGACATGACTGTGTACGTCAGATGACGTGATGTGAGACATGGCTCTGTACCTCAGATGACATGATGTGAGAATCTGACATGACTGACGTCAGATGGTGTGCTGTGACAGACTAACATGGTTTTGTACGTCAGATGACGTCATGTGACAGGCTTTCCATTCTTGTTAGATAATATTTCTTCATAACACATACCAACACAGAATAATACAAAAGAGTTGTGTCAAACAGCACATCCAAATGTTTTCAGTCGAAGAAGTGAAACTGATGCTATTAAAACACATTAATGACAAATGCTATCTCAGATAAGTGGAACTTTGAGAGTTCTCTTGACGAGTCTGTCTGATCGTGACGGATGAATAATGGCCAACTCATCTGAAGCTATTGACATGTTGTTACCGAGAGTGGACAAGAGAGAGATACCCCACCAACCACAGTCCGCTTCTGGCCATTCAAACATGAAGATGAAGAATGTCTTTGACTTGCGTCAGTGTAACTGTGCTCGAACATTGGGTCAGGGGGTCGAGCCACACAATGGTGGGGTCCCCGGGGTGGGATGAGCGGGCACCAGCACGCTTGGATTGTTCCGGGGTCGCCGCCCGCGGGACGCGCTGTTGTCCGCGGGGAGATTCGTCTTGAGTGCCTCCTGTGTGACTTGCAAAAGACTTTCCTGTTTTCGAGTGGCAACTAAAAGTTGATCTCCTCGTCAGCGTTGTGTCTCAAGTTGTCAACAAAGATTTCCAAGAGGAAAAACATTGTGTTTGTCTGTTTGAAATTGCCCGATTGATGTTTACAAAACTCAACTAAACAACCACTCAAACGTTAAAAGGACTAAGAGATGTATTAAAGGTTTTCTGCTTGCAACACTAACTATCACAGAGCGGCGGCCGTGAACCAGGAGACTGGCGGGCTGCAGTCAAATCAGTTTCTCCACACGTTCCCAGCTCCAACCTATCACAACCAACACAACACGTGGATCGGGTCAAGCTATCCGAGTTAATCCTGCAGTCGGCAATTAATAATACGATTGTGGACATATAAGCACATTCAAAACAACCGCGAAAAAGATTTCCGCACGTAACTTCTGCTTCAAATGTTACTTGGGTAAGGGCAACATAACGCTAACCCTAACCCTACATAGTTTAATACTTCTAGCCAGGGATTATAATGTTCAAACATGCCGGCCGAGGCAGGGTTTACGGGTGAACATTTTGCCTATCCGCAATGTCGAGTCTCAATTTATTCTAACTATTACCGTACAGTTAAATGTGGTCTTTCATTGGGGAGAAAATGACATTGATGTATTGCTATATATGAGACGGCATTTCCAAGGTAATTCGTGGTATAATATTCGGGTAGTACAGTCTCACCGAGGGCTATTTGAACGATAAACGTCTGTAGTTTTCGATGTCTGTGTGGATCATGTACAAACAACCCTCCATACTTTTAAACCACGATTCACCTTCTGACGCGATGAATTCTAAATTATTGTGCAAATTATTGGTAAATTCTCTACGTGAAATTCGCCCACAGTAACCAGGCTTCTTGAATACATGTTTTTACGTGAGTGAATGGTTACGTTGACACACAGCTGATGCCCCAATGATGCCCACAACGTTCATCCAGCGGCACGTGAGAACCCGGCCTTGTACCAAGAGGCTGTGTCCACACCTTCAATTACACACTTTATTAACCTCAAACCATGACGAGGTCACGCAATAGGCTATTTACGTCCATCTTGGCCACTTCCGTCCACTGACCAGTGCCTTGTGGAGACTAACGAAGGTAATCAAGCGCTAGTTTACAACAGCCTTTGTCAACACGCGGGCAGATGGAGATCGAGGCCACTGCATTGTGGGTAAGCATTGCGACTTCCTATTGTCCTCGCCTGACAGTCATGTGACGTCATGATGTCATAAGCAGTCAGATGTTATGTCGATGATAACTAGGATTTGGCAGTTAAAGTTGAATTGCGTCGATTGAGCTATAATGGGTGTTTGTTGAACTATAATGGGTGTTTGTTGAACTATAATGGGTGTTTGTTGAACTATGGGTGGCTGATTTCGTCTTTTCATAGGACAAATTTGGTTTTGAATTAAAATATATTTTATTGAACTTAACTTACAACAACTTAAATAGCCCTCTCCGCGATATTAACTTTTGTTAGTTACTAGTAGTTGTTTAACGCCACACACATCAATATTCTAGCTGTATGACGGCGGTCTGTAAATAATCGAGTCTAGACCTAACAATCCAGTGATTGACATCATAAGCATCGATCCACACACGATGACATGCAATCTGCCAAGCCACCGATCTTGACCATCCGATTCATTTAGTCGCGACCCGTGAAGATCCGGGGTGGAATAGGTCTTTAGCGACTCATGCTTGCCGTAAAAGGCGACTGTGCATGTCGTAAGATGCGTCTAACGGGATCGGGTGGTCAGGCTCGCTGACTTAGTTGATGCATGTCGTCTTATCCCAATTGCGTGGATCGATGCTCATGATACCAATCACTAGATTGTCTGGTCCAGACTCGTTTATTTACATTCCGCCGCCATACAGCTGGAATATTGCCGAGTCCGGCGTTAAACAACAAACAAACATTACGTCGCCTTTTACGACAAACAAGGGTAGCTTGGGACACATATTCATACCCTAAATCCGCACAGGGAGACAAGCATAGGTGGCTATATTCTCTGTGGAGTTTCCGCGGGTGTATCTTATTAGGGGTGGTGGTGATAATACCCAAGCAGTCACGAGGCATACTGTTTTATTGAGAGCAAACGACCAAGAATACCATATACGCAGTTTGGTAAAATAGTATATGTATAAATTAGATTTACACCTCGAAATGAATATTAGAAACACATCGTATACAGGTCACAACGTGGCCAACGGCAGCATTGACAACGCGACGTGGCCAACTCCATGCCGGCATTGACAACACAACTGGGAGACTCCACGCCGGCATTGGCAACACAACGTGGCCAACTCCAAGCCGGCATTGACAACACAACGTGACCAACTCCACGCCGGCATTGACAACAATGTGACCAACTCCATGCCGGCATTGACAACAATGTGACCAACTCCATGCCGGCATGGACTACACAGCGTGACCAACTCTACGCCAGCATTGTCAACAATGTGATCAACTCCACGCCGGCATTGACAACAACGTGACCAACTCCACGCCGGAATTGACAACATAACGTCACCAACTCCACGCCGGCATTGACAACAGAACATGACCAACTCCACGCCTGCATTGACCACGCAACGTGGCAGAATCTACGCTCGTACAGACAGCAAACATGGTCTACCCCGTGTACACACTCGAATAAACAATATAACATGATAATATACTTTTGAACGTTCATTGACGTCAATAAGCTATGTCATCGAATCCTGGCTTTCATTCAGGATCTCACATGCAGACAACAAATACGATGACCAGATGGACGCTGACAAATACAGAGATTTCTCTATTGTAAACTGTACGGACTAAACGTTCATATCGATCTACGCCAAGCGCTTGAATATCCAATTACCAGAATATACAACAGATGATGCATTTTGAAATTCCTTTTAGATATCTTCATTCATGTAAACAATCGATAACGTTGTCATACAATTCCCCAATTGTGATAACGCTCTCATACAGTTCCCCACTTGTGATAACGTTGTCACACAAATCCCCACTTGTGATAACGCTGTCATACAGTTCCCCACTTGTGATAACGCTGTCATACAATTCCCCACTTGTGATAACGCTGTCATACAATTCCCAGCTTGTGATAACGTTGTCACACAATTCCCCACTTGTGATAACGCTGTCATACAATTCCCCGATTGTGATAACGCTGTCACACAATTCCTCTCTTGTGATAACGCTGTCACACAATACCTCTCTTGTGATAACGTTGTCACACAATTCCTCTCCTGTGATAACGTTGTCACACAATTCCTCTCTTGTGATAACGTTGTCACACAATTCCTCTCTTGTGATAACGCTGTCACACAACCCCTCTCTTGCGATAACGTTGTCACACAATTCCTGTCTTGTGATAACGTTGTCACACAATTCCTCTCTTGTGATAACGCTGTCACACAAATTCTCTCTTTCTAACTGTAAACAGATTTTATAGTGCCATCACTTATGGCACTCGTATAGAACGTGAGCTTAATATTTGACTTTATAATGTGGCGACCAAACAGATCGGGTGGTCAGGTGAAGAAGACAAAGAAGAACATTATTTTATTATTGTGCCACACTTTGCATTTACAGTTTATACAATCATGATAGCAACATCGGTAAAACTATCAAAGTTCGGCCTCATAAGGCTTACGAGACACAAATGTACATAAAATATCAAATACTATTGTATAATGTTTATACTTAGATACACACAAAATAATTGATACAACAATGAATACGTTATATCGTAATAGGAAGGGGGTAGCACTTAGGGAAATTGAACTCTGCGTTTGTACATGGTGTAGAGAGTTGCAGCTAGGGATTGTGAAAAACGATGAATCATTAATCATTACATAAAATTTATCAATAGGTTCTATAGCTAGAAACAGTGGTTCGAACTGAGACGTTTAACAGAATTGATCGTACCTGAAGTCGGTCAGACAATATATAAAATGACAATCGCCTTCAATATATTTCAATCTGCCTTCAGCTTATATATTGCAGTGTTTACATATGTGATTCAGTAAGGGGGTCATAGTGGTTAAGTTAACATACTCCGGTATTCTCCGGGATCAATGCATTTTACATATTTACCAGTGCATAAATCATTTTCAAAAAGACGACAAGTGCTTAATTTATTCCCAGATATCATTCTATGAGCTGTGGTGCCACTTTGTACAAGCAATGGTTAACAAAAGATCCTTATTGCGATTTAACTAAGCGAGGCACGAACAGCAACACGTGCAAATAAAATAATCACACGATTGACCCATGAATTATGGATAGCAGCTGACTGATTATAAATATGAGATAATAGTAAGCGATGTGGTTTAAACTTATTTAATCCTGACCAGAAGCGTATGAGGTCCTGCCTAGGTCGTCTTTGGCATCCACATAAGATGACTTGCTGCCAGCGCCCAAATATAATCTACATGTTATATTTTGCATCGTGTGAATAATTAGATATCCAACAAACTGTTACTTTTACTGTGTGTATATGACACGTACGTCATTAAGATCGAAAACACCAAAACGTCTCCAAAACGCTCTTCGGGACTTACGAAAATGATTGTGACCATGGAAAGTAAAGGTGATCCTATATAAAACAAAGTGACTGATTTGGGGGAAATGCTGGCAAGACCGTTCATAAATGTATATTTGACAAATCCGCATGAAACACTAAGGGAATATGTATGCATAGCAAGTACTGCTGGCAAGACCGTTTCTAAATGTATATTTAACAATTCCGCATGAAACACTAAGAGAATATGTAAGAATAGCAAGTACTGCTGGACTCTGTAAAGGCATGTCTGACCAATCGTCAGACTCAATGTATTCAGTATGAGGAAATAGAATAATCGAATATGCTAATTGATTGTAAGTTAAGACGCGGATTCATACAGTTTGCACATCGGCTTTTCGATTCATACCTCACTGAACCGAAAACAATACACAGTCAATATTTAAAAATATCTTGAAAATGTTATAATGGACTCCAGAGTTACTTGTGTATAGAGAGCTCTTGAAATAACTAGAATTATGTCATGTGGTTTCTGTGGCACAATTAATTTGATATTAAACATGCAAAATATTATGAGAACTTTCTGAGGTAATGAAAACCTTTCCTTCTTGATATACAAAGAGACAGGTTATTATATTGCATCCATTATATACAGAGTGAAAGATTCCTCGCTGGAAAATTCTGCCAAGACTGACACGCATCCGTATATAGCTCGTCAGATTGATTCCACCCCACCCCCACCCCCCATCCCACCCCAACCCCCACCTGTGTATCTGATCCAGGCTCCACGGACAAGTGTCTGTCGTGAAATAACCTGGCCATGCTGACCTGAGCGTTAAACACTGAACAGACTGGAGCGTTAAACACTGAACAGATTGGAGCGTTAAATACTGAACAGACTGTAGCGTTAAACACTGAACAGACTGTCGCGTTAAACACTGAACAGACTGGAGCGTTAAATACTGAACAGACTGTAGCGTTAAATACTGAACAGACTGTAGCGTTAAACACTGAACAGACTGGAGCGTTAAACACTGAACAGACTGGATCGTTAGACACTGAAGAGATTGGAGCGTTAAATCCTGAACAGACTGTAGCGTTAAATACTGAACAGACTGTAGCGTTAAACACTGAACAGACTGTAGCTTTAAACACTGAACAGACTGTAGCTTTAAACACTGAACAGACTGGAGCGTTAAACACTGAACAGACTGTAGCGTTAAACACTGAACAGACTGTAGCGTTAAACACTGAACAGATTGGAGCGTTAAACACTGAACAGACTGTAGCGTTAAACACTGAACAGACTGTAGCGTTAAACACTGAACAGACTGTAGCGTTAAACACTGAACAGACTGTAGCGTTAAACACTGAACAGACTGTAGCGTTAAACACTGAACAGACTGTAGCGTTAAACACTGAACAGACTGTAGCGACATCCTGGATACGTGTGCCCAGCAGGTAGAGTAATCATCCGCCCCACCCCCGCAGCCCCCACTACCCCCACTGTATGTATGCATTGGTCCCTGCGGGCAGCAACTCCCTCCCCCAGCTCCGGGCTACTGCGGGGCTAACTCCCTCCTCCCTGAAGCCCTTCCCTGACCACTGGTCAAATGCTGACAGATGCCCTGGAACACAAATAGGGGTGGGCTAATTTCACCCCAAACTGACCAGCGTTAAATTTTCAATTTCATTCAAGATGTCTTTCTGCCCTCACCAATAACCCTTACCGTCGCTGGGCGTTCTGCCCGAGGGGTAGTGCCGGGCCTGAACGACCCCCGGGAAGAAGCCCTACCCCCGGGCACATGGTGCTTTGTGACGGTTCAGCGGCCACAACATGGCAAGTGAGATGTAAAAAGTGACAAGCATTGTCAAAATAATGTTTGAGAAAAACTGCGCGTTTTGTTGCAATGCTGGCTTCCTACGAGCACAGTGAGTTACACATGTTTGTGAATCACCTCTCCTTGACACTAATGGATTAGTAAATAACACACGACTCAGTCATTTATTAAGTAACGTCACTTGAAAACAGAGCATGTGAGTGCGTGCTTCAAGTCACGCTAAGTATACCCTGTGCACAAACCAATCTAACATCGCCTGCAGGTGTCTCTTACCCATCTCCATCAACTCGCCGGTCCGCCGCCAACAACTCGTACAGGACCAAACCATGTCACTACCGGCGTGGACGTACTGAAGGAACAATAAACTGGAGGGAACAATAATGAGGGAACAGGGTGTTAATAATTGTTTGTATTTTTTTAAAGATTAGTGATAAGACACTGATGATTGATGCTGGTGAAACAGACAGTGGTACTGTGAATACTCTAACTGTCCTATTCCCAATGATGAAGTAACACGCGCTGCTAGAATAAGATCTAGTCTCTCATGTGAAGATACTTTACAGAAAGAAACAGTTTTTAAATTATAGTTTTAAAATATGATAAAAGGGAGTCCCCAGAGACTTTCTTCATTTTCAGATAATGTGGTAATGTAGACTTGCCAAACATTTAGGCTTGCAAGGGCTGTATTGGATATATTTGTTTCAGTGTATGACAGACTCACGCGCTGCAGAAAAGAACAGTAAACCAACAAAAGTCTTATTGCCTCGACTGACACGACAGTGACGACAGTATATACACTCCTGCATCGACAGTGACGATGTTAACAATACTGACTGGCTTGCCCTACTTTACAGTGTGTTTTGTCTCTCATCTGGTATGGCTGACGGGGAAATCCAAATTATAAGGAAAAGTCTAACGCAGCATTCGACTCGTCTAAACAACGTTCCGTACTTCGGGGGGTTATATGACCAGCAGTTCACTAAATGTACGACTAACTACACAAGCTCAAGCAGGATTAACAAAAAACTGCAGATATTGGTTGTACATATATCACAACAACTGTTTTTTTACATTCTACAGGGCCTTCGTAGATATTTAATGCACAGTGCATATATAGACATTGTCATTCTTGAACCATGTAACAGATACGTGTTATAACAATAATTTAGTGGTAGTAGAACTATAGTCTCTGGTAGAGAGAATTGGTGCGAAGAATAAACATTTCTATGTGTCGATAAAAATGGGATTTTGCTGCTCTTGATGTTAGCAGTTATATCATATGCAGAGAGCACGCCTAACTCACGTGATCCGCGTGGTTTGGCTTACATGTGATTTGGTGAGGTGTATAATACTACAAAATAGTTGCATGTCATAAATATCAGTCAGTACATCTTCACAGTAGCGGGAGATGACCTAAGCACGTGGCCGGAAGGCAAATAGAGCAACGGACTGTTTTCCACACTGAGCCTGATGTAGAGTCTGAGGCACACCACATCAATGCGGTCTTCACGCTCTGGTTGCAGAAACGTCAGGGTGTTGAACTGTAGACGAACATGTATTGAAAGACCTGTTTCTACATACATTTAGTTAACATTGTCACGTGTTGATAACATGACATGTGCAACCCGCTTCCACAACGACGTCCCCACCAGTAAACTGTCATACAACACACTACAGCCGACCAGATCGGTCGACTTCAGAACGTGACGAGAGTAGCAGGGCAGTGCGTGAACCAGGGGTAGAGTTTCCTTGTCTTGGATGCCAAGCTCCTCCTCAACACACACACGCACACGCACACGCACACGCACACATCATATGCTAGCAGGGTCACGTGTGTCATCAGCACCTCCGCAATCTGACTTGATAATGCAACCTCCAGTCACTGAGTGATGGAACAGACTGACGACTGTATGTCATCACCTTGATCTCACTGCACAGAGACATGGCTACCTGGTCATCCATACCGGTGTTTGTTGTCATCTACACCGACAAAGTGAATCTCAGATAGGTCTCCAGTCATAAGCAATGTTCACAGGTTGTATTGTGTGTTTGTTGTCATCTACACCGACAAAGTGAATCTCAGATAGGTCTCCAGTCATAAGCAATGTTCACAGGTTGCATTGTTTGTTTGTTTGTTTGTTATTTAACGCGGCACTCAGCAATATGCAAGCTGTGTGCCGGCGGTCTGTAAATAAACGAGTCTGGACCAGACAATCCAGTGATTGACATCATGAGCATCGATCTACGCAATTGGGATACGATTACGTGCATCAACCAAGTCAGCGACCCTGACCACCCGATCCCCGTTAGTCGCCTCATACAACAAGTATAGTCGCCTTTTATGGCAAGCATGGGTTGCTGAAGACCTATTCTACCCCGGACCGCACGGATATTCACAGGTTGTACGACACACTGCAAAACATGATCAATCAAGCGTACTTTACCATTACAGCATTTTAATATTTTCACAACGTGACGTTTGGGTACAGACGCTAGTTGTCACATTGAATGGTTTATGTTGAAGACCTTACATGAAGTGTTGTTTACAATACACCAAAATCTTAAAAGAACTATCACGGCCATTTCAGCATCAGTAAATAGACACGTGCGTTACATCATGGTGTCCACAATATCATTGTATCTGATTTCCTCTCCTTGTTCAATCCAGACTATTAAAATAATAGCTAATGCCACAGAGACAACATCTTCATCTCTGCTTCTGATGCCAGCACGTGTCGGTGTGTGTCGTGGTAATGACGGCGTGTTGAAGTGGACGACCACGGTGCGTGTGACACGCGGGGAACAGTGACCATCTCGCCACGGTCAGCGTGTGGTCAATACCACAATATAGGCACCCCACGACCCCCCGTCCCCTGCCCACTTGACCACAGCCCTGCCCGCTCCCCGTCAGTCCGGCAGCTCTGGACCCTGGTCACCTCACTTACCCTGATTAGCTGAAACAGTACTCTGGTGAACGGGTCCCGCCTGGTTCTCAGCATGACGTCATTGCTTATGTCACGTGTACACTGACGTCAGTGAGGGGAAGACAATGGCGCATGATGTCGCGTGTCATGTGCAGATTGTCGTGACTGCTGAGCTATTATGATACACTTGGGCGTGACAGCGGTCATCGGTTGGGGATGAAATGCTACTTCAGCAGTTGGAACATGGACGTCTGGATGGGTGGCTTGAAACACTCACAACAATATACGGAGCAGACCGGGACACGAGACGTCAAGGAGGACTATTCAATTAACATGCATCAAACACACGTGAAGGACCGTGCTATCTAAACCACTTAGATCAGTGAATTAAACGTATTCGTGTGAACAAATTAAAGCCACAAAGTCAAGAACATACCACCTCGAAACATTGTCAAGTAACACCAGGTGTTCGTGAAACGTCGGGTCCCACCTCCAGCTCCCGTCGTGAGGTCAAGGTCGACGTACATTTTCATAAGAATAAAGGCGTCCTTTGCCGGGAATACTAATACAATACTGAATGTGAGTTTATCATCCGAAGTACAAAAAGCACTCGTCTTGGTATACACAATGTGTAATACAGCTGTATGTTTATTAAACGGGTGATCTCTACGCGGGCAAGTAATAAATACAATGTTCGCCATGGACACTTTCATCATTCAGTGTCATCTGATCTGGATGACGGAAGGTCTGGAATGGAATAGGTCTTCAGCAACCCATGCTTGCCGTAACATGCGACTATGCTTGTCGTAAAAGGCGACTAACGGGATCGGGTGGTCAGGCTCGCTGACTTGGTTGATCCATGTCATCGTATTCCAGTTGCGTAGATCGGTGCTCATGATATCAATCAATGGGTTGTCTGGTCTAGACTCTATTATTTACAGATTGCCGTCATAAAGTTGGAATATTGCCGAGTTCGGCGTTTAACAACAAACAGACAAACAGTTTCATCTGAGTTAAAAGCAGAAGAATGTCACTTGATAACCAAGGGATCAATGCATGGATGCCAGGATGCTCATGTACCTTCATCCCAGCATTCCATATAATCGGAACAAAATAGTTTTTAAAGAAGTTGACAGCGGCGTATACACAATTCCCCTCCATCAGACGTCAAGCCGAGACGAACAGCTGTGGACATGCGCAGACAGACGCTGAAGCAACGATATGGATATGTTCATGCTCCAACGTGCACATGCATTCATATCTACTTCTCTAAACCTCGGATGTGCGACCACTCTCTCCCACACACTGTATCCTTCAGGAGAATATAGTTGTATGTTATTGCCTCATCATCAACCACGATCAGAGAAACGTAGAGGACAGACAGACAGACAGACTATCAGAGAAACGTAGAGGACAGACAGACAGACTATAAGAGAAACGTAGAGGACAGACAGGCTAACAGAGAAACGTAGAGGACAGACAGACAGACAGACGATCAAAGAAATGTAGAGGACAGACAGACAGACAGACTATCAGAGAAACGTAGAGGACAGACAGACAGACTATTAGAGAAACGTAGAGGACAAACAGATAGACAGACTATCAGCAAAACGTAGAGGACAGACAGGCTAACAGAGAAACGTAGAGGACAAACAGACAGACAGACTATCAGAGAAACGTAGAGGACAGACAGACAGACTATTAGAGAAACGTAGAGGACAGACAGGCTAACAGAGAAACGTAGAGGACAGACTATCAGCGAAACGTAGAGGACAGACAGGCTAACAGAGAAACGTAGAGGACAGACAGACTATCAGCGAAACGTAGAGGACAGACAGGCTAACAGAGAAACGTAGAGGACAAAGAGATAGACAGACTATCAGAGAAACGTAGAGGACAGACAGACAGACTATTAGAGAAACGTAGAGGACAGACAGGCTAACAGAGAAACGTAGAGGACAGACAGACAGACAGGCTATCAGAGAAACGTAGAGGACAGACAGACAGACTATCAGAGAAACGTAGAGGACAGACAGACAGACTATTAGAGAAACGTAGAGGACAGACAGGCTAACAGAGAAACGTAGAGGACAGACTATCAGCGAAACGTAGAGGACAGACAGGCTAACAGAGAAACGTAGAGGACAGACAGACTATCAGCGAAACGTAGAGGACAGACAGGCTAACAGAGAAACGTAGAGGACAAAGAGATAGACAGACTATCAGAGAAACGTAGAGGACAGACAGACAGACTATCAGCGAAACGTAGAGGACAGACAGGCAATCAGAGAAACGTAGAGGACAAACAGACAGACTATCAGCGAAACGTAGAGGACAGACAGGCTAACAGAGAAACGTAGAGGACAAACAGACAGACTATCAGCGAAACGTAGAGGACAGACAGGCTAACAGAGAAACGTAGAGGACAGACAGACAGACTATCAGAGAAACGTGGAGGGCAGACAGACAATCAGAGAAACGTAGAGGACAAACAGACTGACAGACTAACAGAGAAACGTAGAGGACAGACAGACAGACAGGCTAACAGAGAAACGTAGAGGACAGACAGACAGACCATTCACTGCATAAGAAAACATAACTACATGTATATTATCACCAAATAAGAGAGTCAAACTAGATCCTTAATCTTTTTAGTTACAAATATCCCGTTGCTGCATTTCTCATCAATGGCATCAACAAGTTCATTTACAAAAGAAAACTCATGATGCAGACCTGTCGCGCACCCGGTATGGCATTAAACGTGTCTTACCCGAGTTAGTTTTCGCACATTCAGCAACTAACTCATACATGCCCTTTAAAATTAAATATGTTTCCATGACATCCTTTATTATGTAACATATATAAAAGTTTTTTTGGTCCTTTAGGCCTAGATAATAAGAACACAGAGCTTGAAAGGTAAATGTATTGTCAGTTGTAGAATACATGGTTGTGCTTGACTAAGTAGTTTATTTAGGTCCACCAATGAGCGTAAACGATTTTCGAAAATGTTTGTATGAGTGTATCCCGAGATATCTGGGTTGGTTGGTTGGTTGGTTTGTTGTTTAACGCCGCACTCAGCAATATTCCAGCTATATGACGGCGGTCTGTAAATAATCGAGTCTGGACCAGACAATCCAGTGATTGATATCATGAGCATCGATCCACGCAATTGGGATTGATGACATGTATCAACCAAGTCAGCGAGCCTGACCACCCGATCCCGTTAGTCGCCTTTTACGACAAGCATAGTCGCCCCGAGATATCTGTGAGAGAGTTGGATGGTTCACTCAATTTACGAACGATCAGCAATATACCCAAATTCAATACCTTATCAAATAAGTAGAGGGATACCAACATGGTTGGCGCGTTTACAGGACCCTATTCCAACATGGTCAACGCATTGATGGCATTTTATCAAACATTCTGGGTGGGTTGTCGACATGACCATATTCCCACAAGCGTGAGATATTTACAGGACGGTATTCCAAGGTGGGCATGTAAACCAGACCATATTCCCACAAGCGTGAGATATTTACAGTACGGTATTCCAAGGTGGGCATGTATACAGGACCGTATTCCTACAAGCATGATATATTTACAGGACGGTATTCCCAGGTGGGCATGTATACAGGACTGTATTACCACAAGCATGAGATATTTACAGGACGTTATTCCAAGGTGGGCATGTATACAGGACCGTATTACCACAAGCTTGAGATATTTACAGGACGTTATTCCAAGGTGGGCATGTATACAGGACCGTATTGCTACAAGTATAAGATGAAATAAGGGAAATGTATTTTTATCATTAATATATGTTTATTTCATTATATGACTATTTGGATGTCATACCTGTTTTCATTCCTAGTGATTTGAAAATACTGTACATAACAAAAGGAAACAAAGTGGTCTAATTAACAGTTTTATTAACATGATAAAAAAGACATAAAACATATCTGAAAACATTATGTAGATGACATAAATTAAATATATACTGTACATGTACAATTTGACATGGGTTACCATAAAAATGTTTGAGTAGAGACACTCACAGGTGAACAAATCAGTGGAGTTATTATGAACGGATAAGAAGTAAACATGTATCAGCTTTTCTTGTCATGGTAATGTAAATAAATAATAAGGCAGACATTGTTACTGAGATACCCCAAACTTCATTCATAAAATCAAAGTTTTGCTTATGATCATGACCCAAATTTCACTGAGAAACCCCACCTGTCACCTTGATGCCGCAAGATTCACTGCGACGTCCCATGATTCACGAGACATCCCAAGCTTTACTGAGACGCCTGAACCGTCAATGAAACACCTCAAACTTCAATGAGATGCCTCAATCATCAATGAGACACACCACGTTTCACTGAGACACCTCAACCATCAATGAGACACTCCATGTTTCCCTGAAACACCTCAACTGTCAATGAGATGCCCTAAACTTCAATGAGGTGAGGTGAAATGGGGTATAATGTCGCGTTAAAGATTATTGCACTTATATAGCGACATGCATGCATGCACGTGTGTGTGCTTGTACTAGTGCAGACTGATGGTGATTTTATAGTGCTAGCCCACTGAGATACCGTATACTGGTTCCGAGCTGACCAGTCCTTGTTTTAGCCCCTTAATGCCAAGCGCCAGACAGGGTAACAACAAGTACCATCTTTTAATGTCTTTTGGTATGACACGGCCGGGGATCGAACCACGGACCTTCTGCTCTCCGGGTAGACGTTCTACGACTAGACCACAGAGGCGGTCCCAAACTTCAATGAGATGCCCCAAGATTCACCGAGACATCACTAGATGACAAATGCTTCACCAATCTTAACTGCTAATGCCAGTCTCAGGGGCATCTCAATCTGGAACCTATTAGGTCCTGTCAAAAAGACAACAAAACTTCACAAGTTGAAGTTGAAGCCATGTTGAGTGCTGGTCACCTCCTTATACACGGTGTTGTCCTGCAGGGTGACAGGGCCAGACAGAGTCTCCTGGGCTGCAGGGTGTAAGCCGGACTCTTCCACTTCCTTACATGAATCACTCCGAAACATGGCGCCCCTCAGGTTCAGAGCTGCTGTAGGTTCATGTGTGTTGAAGGTCAAGGTGAAATCCTCCTTTTGGAGATCACGCAGGAGGTGAGACACGTTGAGCACATGGTGAGGGAGTATGGGTCCGGACATTTCTATAACATGACCTTTCTGGAAATTCCCTGAAGCATCTGTCTGTTTGGCCACCGAGTGCTTCAGCTGCAGAAAGGAGATAGTGTGAATGTCTCAGCAGATGACACAAAGAGAATCATGGACAAAAGTGTGTGCAATCCCTGGACTTTTCCCACTTTTATCAACTCGTGTTGATATATTTGATATCATAAGACACTCGTGTGAAATTTTACTTATCATCCAACATCATCACTTTTTCAGTTTGTAGACAGTAATAAGCAGTGTCTTAAGTGTAAAAAGTACTGCTACCAGCTTCAGTAACAGAGCCATTAGTGATGTCATTTGATTGTGACATCATGGTATAATCTTATAATTTAAAGTTTACACGATATACCGCTTTTACATTGGACGAGAGGTCGGTCACATGACTGCGAAATTGATGTTCATAAGTGTATGAACAACACATTTGACATTCATACGTTTTTCACGAGACCGTGTTCTTGAAATGACGTAAACAGTGACGGACTACTTCCACATTCCTGGGGAAACCCCTGGGAATTCCCTAGCTCCGACATTCATACAGTTGGACCCTCACTCTATGAAGGTTCATACTCCAAAGAACTCACACAAAGTGAAAGTCAATTCTTAAAACAAATGACATCACAATGGTCTGCAAAGCATTGTGATGCAATTTCATTGCACCGATATCTACAATGTAGATATCGCTTCATGTCACCCAAGCGATATCTCCTGTGGGAGCCAGTTTGGGATGATAAATGACAGTAAGCCCTGGTGATGACAAGTGATATGACAGGCGCTTCAGCTAAAGACAGTTATTATTATGAGTGCTTCAGCTAAATGACAAGTGATATTACGTGCACTTCACCTAATGACAGTGACATGTTATGAATGCGTCAGCGGGAGAAAAGTGATATTATGAGTGCTTCAGCTGATGACAAGAGATATAATTAGAGTACATGGATGACTAACTCACTTTATTAGGTTTGAGTGTGGCTCCTTTGAATGCCGTGGGAGCAAGGATGGTTGGGGGAATGCCGGCCTGGGGACCACTGGTGGCGGTGCAGCTCCGGCAGTTGAGGAGAAAGTTGAACATCGCCTGGACGTCAGCACCTTCCACGTACACCAGGGACTCAGGCCTGTTGTCTACACGCCGGAATCCTTCACGCTGACTTCACCAGTTAAGGAAATAATAACTGCATATTTTTGTATAGGTCTATCAGTGGATGAGTAGGTCTATCAGTGGATGAGTAGGTCTATCAGTTGGTGAGTAGGTCTATCAGTGGATGAGTAGGTCTACAAGTGGGTGAGTAGGTCTATCAGTTGGTGAGTAGGTCTATCAGTGGATGAGTAGGTCTATCAGTTGGTGAGTAGGTCTATCAGTGGATGAGTAGGTCTATCGGTGGGTGAGTAGGTCTATCAGTGGATGAGTAGGTCTATCAGTGGGTGAGTAGGTTGATCAGTAAGTGAGTAGGTCTATAAGTGGGTGAGTAGGTCTATCAGTTGGTGAGTAGGTCTATCAGTTGGTGAGTAGGTCTATCAGTAAGTGAGTAGGCCTATCAGTGTATAATCAGTTTATTATGTGTATAATCAAACTTTCACTCGCTACATTTGTTCAATAATGGTTTAAAAGCAAACTCACCCTTGTGGCTTCACTACCCTGCCTATGCCTTCCTTGTTCCTTAGTTTTACACACATGAAATGCTCCACTCATCTTAAGGTTGATTGTGTAACTACAAAATGTGGTTGCTAATTTCAACACATACAACACACAGAACAACTACTGATCCTGTGCTCTCACCTGGCTGTGAACTAGGGGAACCCATGGCCCAGCAGTGTGGCATCTACCTGATGTGGGCAGTCGGGTAGCCTAGTGGTTAAAGCGTTCGCTCGTCATGCCGAAGACCCAGGTTCGATTCCTGACTTGGGTACATTGTGTGCAGCTACTTTCTGGTGTCCCCCGTCCGTGATATTGCTGGATTATTACTAAAAGCGGTGTAAAACAATACTCACTCACTCTACCTGATGTGGGTGAGATGAACAAAGGGAGACAACTGCATGTGGCATCTACCTGATGTGGGTGAGATGAACAAAGGGAGACAACTGCATGTGGCATCTACCTGATGTGGGTGAGATGGACAAAGGGAGACAACTGCATGTGGCATCTACCTGATGTGGGTGAGATGAACAAAGGGAGACAACTGCAGGTGGCATCTATCTGATCTGGGTGAGATGAACAAAGGGAGACAACTGCAGGTGGCATCTATCTGATCTGGGTGAGATGAACAAAGGGAGACAACTGCTTGTGGTTTGTACCCGATGTGGGTGAGATGAACAAAGGGAGACAACTGCATGTGGTATGTACCTGATGTGGGTGAGATGAACAAAGGGAGACAACTGCATGTGGCATCTACCTGATGTGGGTGAGACGGACAAAGGGAGACAACTGCATGTGGTATGTACCTGATGTGGGTGAGGTGAACAAAGGGAGACAACTGCTTGTGGTTTGTACCCGATGTGGGTGAGATGAACAAAGGGAGCCAACTGCATGTGGTATAATCCTGATGTGGGTGAGATGAACAAAGGGAGACAACTGCATGTGGCATCTACCTGATGTGGGCGGGATGAACAAAGGGAGACAACTGCAGGTGACAAGCAACTATCAGCTCTGGGTAAATCAGACTGAGGAGGATACAGTTTGACCTTGTTCGGGTCGAGTGAGGGGAAGCTCTTCTTGTCGAGGCCCATGCTCTCCAACCACACAGATGCACCTTCATCATTGTCAATCAGATCATCATCCTCGTCATCACAGCTGCAGGCAGTCCTGTACAATACAAGGTAAAGAGGGCATTTTACATCACAGACACAGCACCCTGCTGCTAAAACACAGACACAACAACCTACTGCTAAAACACAGGCACAACAACCTACTGCTAAAACACAGGCACAACAACCTACTGCTAAAACACAGGCACAGCAACCTACTGCTAAAACACAGGCACAGCAGTCTATTGCTAAAACACAGACACAACAATCTACTGCTAAAACACAGACACAACAACCTACTGCTAAAACACAGGCACACCAGTCTACTGCTAAAACACAGACACAACAACCTACTGCTAAAACACAGACACAACAACCTACTGCTAAAACACAGACACAACAACCTACTGCTAAAACACAGACACAACAACCTACTGCTAAAACACAGACACAACAACCTACTGCTAAAACACAGACACAGCAATCTACTGCTAAAACACAGACACAACAACCTACTTCTAAAACACAGACACAACAATCTACTGCTAAAACACAGACACAACAATCTACTGCTAAAACACAGACACAACAACCTACTGCTAAAACACAGGCACAGCAGTCTATTGCTAAATCACAGACACAACAACCTACTGCTAAAACACAGACACAGCAATCTACTGCTAAAATACAGACACAACGATCTACTGCTAAAACACAGACACAGCAGTCTATTGCTAAAACACAGACACAGCACCCTAGTGCTACAACAGACACAACAATCTACTGCTAAAACAGACACAACAATCTACTGCTAAAACACAGGCACAGCAGTCTATTGCTAGATCACAGACACAACAACCTACTGCTAAAACACAGACACAACAACCTACTGCTAAAACACAGACACAACAACCTACTGCTAAAACACAGACACAGCAATCTACTGCTAAAACACAGACACAACAACCTACTGCTAAAACACAGACACAACAATCTACTGCTAAAACACAGACACAACAACCTACTGCTAAAACACAGACACAACAACCTACTGCTAAAACACAGGCACAGCAGTCTATTGCTAAATCACAGACACAGCAACCTACTGCTAAAACACAGACACAGCAATCTACTGCTAAAATACAGACACAACGATCTACTGCTAAAACACAGACACAGCAGTCTATTGCTAAAACACAGACACAGCACCCTAGTGCTACAACAGACACAACAATCTACTGCTAAAACAGACACAACAATCTACTGCTAAAACACAGGCACAGCAGTCTATTGCTAGATCACAGACACAACAACCTACTGCTAAAACACAGACACAACAACCTACTGCTAAAACACAGACACAATAATCTACTGCTAAAACACTGACACAGCAGTCTATTGCTAAAACACAGACACAGCAGTCTATTGCTAAAACACAGACACAGCACCCTAGTGTTACAACAGACACAACAACCTACTGCTAAAACACAGGCACAGCAGTCTATTGCTAAATCACAGACACAACAACCTACTCCTAAAACACAGACACAGCAATCTATTGCTAAAACACAGACACAGCAATAAATTGCTAAAGCGAAGACACAGCAATCTCCTGCTAAAACACAGACACAGCAACTTACTTATGGGGACCTGATGGCTGTGGTGGCTGTGGCACGGCTGCTGGGTCTATGTTCTGGTCCGACTCAAGAGCAGAGCCTCTCTCAGGAGACAACTCTAGCTTCTTCCCCTCCAAGTTGGGCATCCGGAAACTGATGCCTGAAAGTGTCACAAAGATAAGGGTGAGATGGTGTAACCCAAGAGTCCACGCACACACATAGACACACACAGATTGTTTATCGGGTTTCCCACTTTACCATGTTTACTGAAGCAAATGCTCACTACCACATACAGCTACATTTCGGTGTTTCGGTGTAGGTTCAAGTGACCACTTGCGTTGTAACGGTGTTAATACGTACGCCGCAATGTCGCTCCTAATTGTAATAAAGAAGTTGTTCAACAATACATCTTATCCTTACTAAGTACTCCAACTTGTAAATGCCTCTCAAAGAAGTTCAGTTCAGCATGATTCCATGTAATGTGTTAACAACATACCGTCTTGCTTGAATGCCTCCCTCAGACCACGGGTGGTCGGTGTGAGACAAGCGTTGATGTTAGTCTGACTGTTGACCCCTGCAGCACGGAACACCACCGTGAACTGATGAGTGCACAGATAGAAGTATGGGCATTTCCCGGCCCTAAGTAGATGGAACACGGATGTCAAGCTCTCCGTCCTAAAACCATACAACAGTCACAGTCCTCGAGAAGTTGCTACATCAAACATATCAATCAAAAGAGGCCCATAGGGCCTGTATCGCTCACCTGGATATTTACGCAATCATGACAAAATATACATTTGCATTGTACATGTATATAATACTGCATGTAACATTAAAAATGAGTAGAAGGAAAATCTGACAGCATGAACATGTATTTCTCTACATACAAATTTAGTATAAAGATTCGAACCGTTTCCATGTTATGATCAAGGATAAATCATATCATAGGCATTACTCTCTTCATAACAAACAAATGTATACAATGTATCTACATATTATAGGGTGGGGATAATATCAGTTTGCATGTTATGGCCCAGGTTCTAACTCCGTTGGGAGTGCCGGACAGATGAACAGAAGGGCCAGTCCTGGTAGCATATGTGCATTCCTCTCATTATACTCTCAGCTGTACATATGGTTAAAGACCTGTGAAGATCCAGGATTGAATAGTTCTTCAGCAACCCATGCTTGCTGTAAAAGCGACTCTGCTTGTCATAAGAGGCGACTATCGCATGGTCAGACTCGCTGACTTGGTTGATGCATGTCATCAATCCAAATTGAGTGGATCGATGCTCATGATATCAATCATTGGATTGTCTGGTTCAGACTCAATTATTTACAGACCGCTGTCATATAGCTGCAATATTGCTGAGTGTGGCGTTCAACAACAAACCAACCAACCAATATATGGTTATACGGTGGGGATCTTAACTGTGTCCAAGTTAAAAACACTTTTCAGCCCTGCCCCTTAGTCCCCGGAGGTGGGGGCAGAGTTCAGCCCCTCCATTTATCCAGTTGGAATCCCCACCACTGGAGAATGCTTCCAACCAAATATGGTTGATATCTATCTCTTGGTTCTGGAGAAGAAGTCCTTTAAAGCAATATAGCCAAATTACCCTTATTTGGCCCCGCCCCTCAGCCCCACCATTTGTACAATTTTGAATCCCCAACACCGGAAAATCACCATGTTATAGCTTCCAGATTTCACTCAAAGGTGGAGCAGAACAACAGCCAGGTTGTGTTGGCGCCTTCTGAGGGTGAACATCCTTAGAGAGCCAGTGACTACCACTTGTCTTCGAATGGGTGTTTAAAATATCAGCAGAATTCTGCGGGAAGTGTTTGTAAGACACAAAAGCTTGGATCATTCCTGCAATGTTTCAACATCACCTTTACTTTCAGAGGAGTTGTGGACAATGTCAAACTTAATGATTGATGGATCCTGTTAGTCAGGTGAGCAGTGAAAATATTCCAATGTCAACCTAACCCAGTGTAGTGGGCTTGTGTTGCAGGATCACCACGGGGACACTCAGTGTCTTACCAGTCTCTGTGCAGGGCAACTGTGGCTTCGTCGTTGGATCCCACAATACTGACATTGCTGAAACAGACAGACATACGTGTTACCATCTTCGACTTAAACAAGTAGGCTAGTACTATGTTCCTCGCAACCGCTGCAGCAGAACAATCCTCAAAGTGGAAACTCAAGAGGAGTATAGTCATTTAGCGAAAAAGTTTTTTGGGTTAATGTCACAAAAAATAATTATTTTGACTGTGAAAACTTTGAACAAGAGGCATCAAAAAATCCCCCAGCCCCCACACATTCGAAAGAACAAATAATCTGACTGTTAGTTAAGTCCAACTTCATTAGAGAATGCCAGTCTAATCTGTCCGTCCATATACAAGAGTAGTTATTGAGCTGTTGGGATTCAGAACTTTGTATTTCTATGTCAGGTCAAACCAATACGAGTAGAGTCAAAGTCAAACTTGTTGCCATGGAAACAAGAAACAAAATATCTAAAAATCCCAAAATAGCAAAAGGCATCAGTTGACAACAATGCAAAGCATGCAAAGTTTCCTGAAAAAATACTTATTAGTTTTAGAGATATTGTCCGGAGAAACACACCACTATCAACATAGTCAAAGTCAAACTTGATGCCACGGAAAACAGAAAAAATAAAAAAAATAAACAAGAGTTTGCCACTAACGTGTCTATATCCCCCGCCCCTGTTGCAGAATTTTATGACATACCCTATTTGACGTAATAAGCGCCCAGGGCTCTCTCAAAATTAGAAATAGAGGACTCTTATTAGAATATAATTTTGGTGGAAAAAAGAGTGTTGAAAGATAAGTTTTGTGGTTTATGCTGACACACTGAAATGTTTATATGCGACATTTTTCCAGAATTTAATTGCCCATAATTAAGAATGCATATAACACACGAGTGTGTATTATACACAAAAAAATAATAAGTCTTGTGTACATTGATCAATCGGAAGGAGTGCTAATTGGGATTGTTCACTAGCCAATATATTAGCAAATATCACTGTGGGCGCTTATTAATACGGTAATTAAATCTAAACAAACTATAACCTTATTTAACCGAGGTGGAACTTGTCATGGAAATTGTAAAGAAAAGTAGAGTTTGGAACCTAAGTCCATTTTGTTGCCATCTTATGCTCTGGAAACGAACCCTACCCTCACAGAACCTAAGTCCATCTTGTTGCCATGGAAACGTAAAAATTAAAATTTCTTAAATTTCTAAATAGCAAAAGGCGCCAGTTCAGCATGTACCTGACAGACCTGCAAAGTTTCATGAAAAACTATTGTACGGTTTATGAGTTATGTTCCGGAAACGAACCCTACCCTCACAGAACCAAAGTACATCTTGTTGCCATGGAAACATATAAAATAAAAATTTATAAAATTACTAAAAAGCAAAAGGCACCAGTTCAGCATGTACTTGACAGACCTGCAAAGTTTCATGAAAAAATATTGAATGTTTTTTTAGTTGTGCTCTGGAAACGAAACGTGACGACGGACGTAAGTACGTACGGACCGACGGAGCCCGTTTCTGTATCCCCCGCCAACTTTGTTGGGCGGGGGATAATAATCACCAAATAGCAAAAGGCACCAGTTGACAACATGGTGTTTGTGTATCCAAAGTTTCATGAAGAATACTTATTAGTTATAGAGATATGGTCCGGAAAACACACCACTATCAACAGAGTCAAATATCAAACATGTTGCCAAGGAAACAGAAATCATTTTTTTTATAAAAATCCCTAAATAGCAAAAGGCATTAGTCGCTAACATGGTCTTTGTGTGTGCAATGTTTCATGAAAGAATACTTATTAGTTTTAGAGATATGGTCTCGGCAAAGACACTACTATGAACAGAGTCAAAGTCAAACTTGCTGCCATGGAAACGGAAAGAATGTAATCTCTAACAATTCCTAAATAGCAAAAGGCACCACTTCAGCCCCTAATTGATGGAGGTACCAAGTTTGGATTAAAATCTTTCAATTTATGCTCTGGAAATATGGATGGACAGACAGACAGACCAGATGATGACTACATCCACTGCATTGTATGCCAGGAGTATAATCACAAAATGCTATTGCTTTGAACAGTATTTCAGATAGTGATCAGCAGATCCTGGCATGACTAAGACAAGCAACTCTACCCAGTGAATACAGTGTCCTGGTGAGAGAAAAGTTCCATCTGCAGCCTACCTGATCTTCTGTTCTGCTACAATGCGTGGGAAGGGCTTCACCCAGGGGATGTTAGGGTGCACCCAGTACAGACAGCAGCTGTGGAAGATGGAGCAGCGGTCAGCATCACCGGGCCACTGACAAACAAACACCACAAGTTAACATTTACCAGTAATTATTTTTTCCCTGTTCAACACAGCCAGTCTGTGAAAAGGGGGAACCTAGTGCTTTATGGTTTAAATCTTTGAGAGAAAAGCTCTTAGAACTAAATAAACAAAACATTTGGTATGTCGAACAGATTAAGCAAACCGTAACTTAAAAAACTCTCATCTCATCTTCTTAAAAATTACACTAAGTGGAGAACTCGTTATTCTATTTCTTCTGGAGATATTCCCTCTGACTGCAGGGAAGGATGACGGTGTACCTGGTGCTGCCTCTGTACATGCTGGCTAACAGCCCGCGCCTCCTCATTCATCTTCAGCTGGGTACACCATGACAGTGACGCCTCCGACACAATCCTCATCTTCACCTTCAGACTCCAGTCCAGTGGCAAGTGCTTGTGACTCTGTACCTGGGGGGGAGCAGGACACTGTGTGTTGTGGGGTGTGGGGTCCATCATCACAGGGGAATGGTTAGCAACAAACTCGGACAACTTGGTGTCAGGCGGACGTTCACTCGTAATGTCTGTTTGTGGCTGAAAAATGTTAATATCAAATGAAACCATGACATGTAGCCTACTAATTCGTGAGAGTTTTGTGTTTTTCAGCTAATTACAAAACAACTACAGTGAGTTCTTAAATGGCGCTAGACATCATGCACAAGGTGCTCAAAGCGCCAACATTATTACCTTGTCTTTTCAACAATCTATCAATTAATTCAAAATCTCATTAAATTGAGACTTATCTATTGTAACAGTCTTATAAACAAATAAAGAAATGGCAGATACCACCAACACTATAACTATGCACTGATTGTTCAACAGCTCAGTGATTCTGACACAAAAGGCTGTATATTGGTCAATGACTTGGACCCAAGAAATGTCATGTCAATGGCAAAAGTCAGTAAGTCAAACTAATAAAAATGGTGGATGAACCATAACAACAAATCAATGCAATACTGTTGGTGGCCAACCGGCACCTGAAACTCCGCAGCAGTGTGTACTGACTGGTTATATATCAGGTCTGTCAGCCATGACCAGCATCATCATCTGTTAGTTCCACCAGGTAATACCTCACTGCTCTACCGTTGCCAGGTAATACCTCACTGCTCTGCCACTGCCAGGTAATACCTCACTGCTCTACCACTGCCAGGTAATACCTCACTGCTCTACCACTGCCAGGTAATACCTCACTGCTCTACCACTGCCAGGTAATACCTCACTGCTCTACCACTGCCAGGTAATACCTCACTGCTCTACCACTGCCAGGGAATACCTCACTGCTCTGCCACTTCGGCCCATCTTGAATGTTGACCAGGTTTCTCACGCCATCACCAATGTCGGACTCAGGGTGCGGGACTTGACCGCTGCCATGCTCACAAGTCAGCGCCTCATTCACTCTCTACAAGACAAATTCAACCATGTTCAGACTGTACCTTGGGGATCGAGGTCAGATGCAAGGGTAGGTCACTCCATTCTGCATGTCATACTTGATTTAGGGTATTTACTCAATCCTGACATTTGTAATAAATCAAAACAAACTCATCATCAATATGTGCCTTATGAACCATTGATACATTCAATATGCAACCCATTAAAGCATTTTACTTTGTGTGAGAAACAGTATTCTATCTTATGAGATAATAAAAATATAATAATAACATCATTTCATTTCTGCCTGAAGACATCTGTTTAACTTGTTAGTGGAAAAGGGTCTCTTTTGACTGTAATTTAACTGTAGGACCCCATCGCAGCTCTTGGCTAGCGATACCAGGGATAATGAAAAATGTCATTTGTATAGGCCTCACTGAAGTTGTGTGTGTGATCACATGGCATGTGCTATTTAAACGATGGCGAAAACTGGTACAGTTAATCGAGTGCAGGCTAAAATGGCACCTCGGCATCTCATTTGGCGAAAACAGCTACTAACTGACGTGCAAAAACGGCAGTTCTATTTTTAATAACAATGAGAATGATTTATGTAGTAGAGTGTATATTTTATTTACATGCTTTATTATGTTATGTTGTTGTATGTATGTTTTCCTTGGGCGGGGACACGGTCTGCTATCTGAAGAAACATTCTTGGCTGCCGGCAGAAAGGGAATATATATATGAAATATCAATAAAATTATCATTTATTTCCTACTTACAAACATAAATATCAAATATGTAGTATACCTGCAGTTAAGTTTCTTGACATTTCCGCCATCAGTTTCAGCTTGACATTGAGCTAATCTGAGGAAAGGTAATCAAAGCATGTGATTTTTTCACAATAAGTTTAGTCGCCTCCCAATCAATTAGAATAGAGGCTTATAGTTCCTATGTAAACTTTTTTAAATGCGATTAACATTTCTCAATTATTTGTGTTTACAAGTGACTATGTGAGTTTTCATTTATTTCCTTCAAAGCATGTAATGTTTTCACCATAAGTATAGTTGTACCTCCCAACATGCCCAATCAGTCAGCGAGTATTTCACTAGATCTACCAAGGTTTAAAAAAAAAAGGTGCCGTTTTCGCCAGGCAATAGTAGCTGTTTTCGCCAATTGGTGCCGTTTTAGCTAATACCCCAGTTAATCAACAGGAAAGTATTTCCACTGTTTGGATCCCCTCATCACGTTATAACAGAAGTCGGAAAGATTTCCAAAAGTTATGTATGGATAAGCATTGGGACACAATCCATTTAATCATATATTTTTTTTTAGGGGGCAAACAGGTAGAAGTCCTAGTCAGAAGTCTCCTCAAATGCCTTCCACGGATAGAAATGGGCTGTTTGCTCGTAGTTTCATCCAAATCAAAGTTATTGCTACAATGAACTTTATACACAGATTGAGAATATTTCTGACATAACATGAAACATATGCCGATAACTGGGTGCCATTGTACAAAACAACCTTAGTATGACGAGTGTCGTAAGTCTATGTTAGGTATGTGTGTTACGATCACCTTGGCGCTAAGATCGCTTTGTGGAACGGGTCCCTAGTCGCTTGGCCAGTAGGCTAAAGATTTGTTTTCTCACATGACCAGTGCACTCTACCTCGTTCATGACATCCAAAGCCTTAAAAAGTTCTCTGGGATCCTCATTATTAGTATTTCCATGATTCGGTCTTTTGTTGTCAGTTCTGCAGCCAAAGGGGTTTTTCCTCTTGGTGACGGGACGATCACTTGACGGTCTCGAGCTCAGCAATGCAGAAGACAGTTCAGTGGGGTCGTGGATAGTTTTTCTTCGAGCTAGCGTTCGCCGTTTGATACTTCGAACCCTCATCACATCAGACGGGTTCTTCCATTTAGGTGAATGTTCGGCGGCAGCCATAATGAATAAAGGAAATCTACACGTAGGGCTATACGAATGTTGTCCTTATCGAATACTTTCACAATGGGATTCACGAGAAGTCGTTCATTCACAAATCCCGCCCGGAGTAAGGTGACTCGAAAACTTGAACCGTGTTGTTTAGATTGTAGGCGGAAGTCGACAGTCGTGTCAATGAATCAGCTGTAATAATATTTGTGATCACGCCTTTGAAACAACCACATAACACATACTTTGAACTTTCAAGCACGTTGAAGAATTTATTCACGTAAGAAACCATTATGTAGAACGTGCTAAATCCATACAATATACACAGCCAAACTTTAAATTACACCGTAAGACCTTGACCTTTTTCTTATCGGGAAATACCGAAGAGAAAGTCCAAGTGGCTGTATTCGATCTGTTTTGCTGATATCAGCTGCTAATAATGGGTGTCAGTGTAGAAATTCAGTCTGACTTCGGCTATGTGGTTTTAGTCATCGTGGCTACATGGGTTTTGCTGAACTGGCTTGGACTACAAGTTGTTAAAGCAAGACGAAAGTATGAAGTCAACGTGAGCAAGTTTGTTTTTTTTCAGTTTGTGCAGTCACCCGAGACAGTATCAGCCAGTGGTTGTACGCACTGGTGCAAGCGAACTGTTGTAATTTGTTGTGTGTTTGATAGGAATGTAGTGTAGCTGTTATATGTTCTCCCAGAAGTAGGTTATAATGTTTGAGCATGACCCTCATAAACAAAATGTCGTTATGACTGCAGTTTTGACCGCTCGGCAGAAAATCCATCGTCCATGATTAGTTAAGGGCAAACTAGAGAGATACACTTGGTAACCAAGGATGCAGAAAATCTAGTCAAACTATTCCCATGATTTCTGCTTTGATAATGTCAAAGATTAACTGGTTAGTTCTTAACTACGCATACCATCTCTGATGCGGATGGAGTGTTACAGTAATGTCAACAAGGGGTCAACTCATCAATCGGTAGGGCAGGAACGATACACCAACTGTGAGATCAGATATGTATCACGATACCTTGCTCACAATCGGATACGTATTACGATACATGCATGTGCACTTTTCTGTGGTGTGTGAGCCATGATTTACTGTTGGCAGTGCCAAGTATAACTCAATGGATGAAAACATTTATGTTTTCACTGCTCGTTTTCACTTGTAATTAGTGTTTGGTGTAACATTTTATTGAAGTATACATTTAAGGTAAGATTCAATACTTTTTACTTTGTGTGTGATTGCGATAGATACTTGTTTCGCGAAGTAAAATATCACGATGCATCAGTGTATAGTCCCACTACTATCTATCGCTCTCCATTCTCTTTCAGTACCCCATCATGTACTGTACGGACACATTCGGTGATGGCCACATGTTCAACTGTGTGCAGAGGGCTCATCAGAACACGTACGTATCACCTCATTGTATCTGAGAAATTAACGCTACAAAGCAAAGGGGTCTTTATCATACACCCAGAGTTTTTGCTGGACCTGCTCAGAGGCCGTTGGTCAGTTCTAAATCTGCAGCAAATGTTAGTAAAAATTCCTGAATTAGTATAACAAGGATTTTAATTAATGTTAATATTTATAACTTATGTGATGGCTTTGTCAGTGTGACTGAAAACAGGATCAATAAATAGGACAAGGCAGTGTTAACACAGTTAATGATTACAACATATAGACATGACACTCATCCCCAGATTACAACATACAGACATGACGCACATCACCAGATTACAACATACAGACATGACACTCATCACCAGATTACAACATACAGACATGACACTCATCACAAGATTACAGCATACAAGCGTGACACTCATCACAAGATTACAACATACAGACATGGCACTCATCACCCGATTACAACTTACAGACATGATACTCATCACAGGATTACAACATACAGACATGACACTCATCACAAGAATACAACATACAGACGTGACACTCATAACAAGATTACAACATACAGACATTACACTCATCACAAGATTACAACATACAGGCGTGACACTCATCTCCAGATAACAACATACAGACCTGACACGCATCCCCAGATTGCAACATACAGACATGACGCACATCACCCGATTACAACATACAGACATGACACTCATCACCAGATTACAACATACAGACATGACACTCATCACAAGAATACAACATACAGACGTGACACACATCACAGGATTACAACATACAGACATGACGCTCATCACCAGATTACAACATACATACCTGACACTCATCACAGGATTACAACACACAGACATGACACTCATCACAAGAATACAACATATAGACCTGACACTCATCCCCAGATTACAACATACAGACATGACACTCATCACCAGATTACAACATACAGATATGACACACATCACAGGATTACAACATACATATGTGACACTCATCACCAGATTACAACATACAGACATGGCACACATCACCAGATTACAACATACAGACATGACACACATCACCAGATTACAACATACAGGCGTGAAACTCATCACCAGATTACAACATACAGACATGACACTCATCACAGGATTACAACATACAGACGTGACACTCATAACAAGATTACAACATACAGACATGACACTCATCACCAGATTACAACATATAGACATGACACTCATCACCAGATTACAACATACAGACCTGACACACATCACCAGATTACAACATACAGACATGACACTCATCACCAGATTACAACATACAGACCTGACACACATCACCAGATTACAACATACAGACATGACACACATCACCAGATTACAACATACAGACCTGACACTCATCCTCAGATAACAACATACAGACCTGACACTCATCACCAGATTACAACATACAGGCGTGACACACATCACAGGATTACAACATACAGACATGACGCACATCACAGGATTACAACATACATACGTGACACTCATGCTCAGATTACAACATACAGACCTGACACTCATCACCAGATAACAACATACAGACCTGACATTCATCCTCAGATTACAACATACAGACCTGACGCACATCACAGGATTACAACATACATACGTGACACTCATGCTCAGATTACAACATACAAACGTGGCACTCATCCTCAGATTACAACATACAGACATGACACACATCACAGGATTACAACATACAGACGTGACACTCATCCTCAGATTACAACATACAGACCTGACACTCATCACCAGATTACAACATACAGACCTGACACACATCACCAGATTACAACATACAGACGTGACACACATCACAGGATTACAACATACATACGTGCCACTCATCCTCAGATTACAACATACAGACCTGACACTCATCCCCAGATTACAACATACAGACATGACACATATCACAGGATTACAACATACTGACCTGACACTCATCACCAGATTACAACATACAGACATGACACACATCACCAGATTACAACATACAGACCTGACACACATCACCAGATTACAACTTACAGACTTGACATACATCACAGGATTACAACATACAGACGTGACACTCATCCTCAGATTACAACATACAGACATGACACTCATCCCCAGATTACAACATACAGACATGACACACATCACCAGATTACAACATACAGACCTGACACACATCACCAGATTACAACATACAGACCTGACACACATCCCCAGATTACAACATACAGACATGACACACATCACCAGATTACAACATACAGGCGTGACACACGTCACAGGATTACAACATACAGACATGACACACATCACCAGATTACAACATACAGGCGTGACACACATCACAGGATTACAACATACAGACATGACACACATCCCCAGATTACAACATACAGGCGTGACACACATCACAGGATTACAACATACAGACATGACACACATCACCAGATTACAACATATAGACATGGCACACATCACCAGATAACAACATATAGACATGACACTCATCACCAGATTACAACATACAGACCTGACACACATCACCAGATAACAACATACAGACATGACACTCATCACCAGATTACAACATACAGACCTGGCACACATCACCAGATAACAACATATAGACATGACACTCATCACCAGATTACAACATATAGACATGACACACATCACCAGATAACAAGAAATAGACATGGCACACATCACCAGATTACAACATACAGACCTGACACACATCACCAGATAACAACATATAGACATGACACTCATCACCAGATTACAACATATAGACATGACACTCATCACCGGATTACAACATATAGACATGACACTCATCACCAGATTACAACATACAGACCTGACACACATCACCAGATTACAACATACAGGCGTGAAACTCATCACCAGATTACAACATACAGACATGACACTCATCACAGGATTACAACATACAGACGTGACACTCATAACAAGATTACAACATACAGACATGACACTCATCACCAGATTACAACATATAGACATGACACTCATCACCAGATTACAACATACAGACCTGACACACATCACCAGATTACAACATATAGACACGACGCTCATCACCAGATGGTTTTGTTTCAGACTTGAGGTGTATCCTGTGACCTTGGTGCTATTAATTTTTGGAGGACTTGAATTTCCAGTAGGTATTCCTCAGTGTAAAGAATGCATCCTTGTATTGGCCAGTTGCATATTCTGTGGTATGACTAGTAGTATGTTCAGTGATAATGACCAGTGATAATGATAAGTAGTATGACCAGTGATAATGACTAGTGATAATGATTAGTGGTAGCACCAGTGACAATGATCAGTGTATGACCATGGACCATTGATGATGATTTGAGTGGCACCAGTGGCAATGATTAGTGGTAGGACCATTGATAATGATTAGCATTATGACCAGTGAAAATGATTAGTGGTAGAACCATTGATCATGCTTAGCAGTATGACCAGTAATAATGATTATAGGTATGACCATTGATACTGATTAGCAGTATGACCATTGATAATGATTAGAGGTATAACCATTGATACTGATTAGCAGTATGACCTTTGATAATGATTAGCAGTATGACCATTGATAATGATTAGAGGTATGACTATTGGCAATGATTAGCAGTATGACCTCTGATAATGATTAGCAGTATGACCATTGATAATGATTAGAGGTATGACTATTGGCAATGATTAGCAGTATGACCATTGATAATGATTAGAGGTATGACTATTTGCAATGATTAGTAGTATGACCTCTGATAATGATTAGCAGTATGACCTCTGATAATGATTAGCAGTATGACCATTGATAATGATTAGAGGTATGACTATTGGCAATGATTAGCAGTATGACCATTGATAATGATTAGCAGTATGACTATGGGCACCAAGGGTTGCTAAAGACCCATTCTATTCTTCATGGGTTAAATAAATATGAGGACTATCAACATGATATAATGTGTTAACAACTACATTATCTGTACTTCAGAAAGTTAGTGCCTTCTGTGGAGTTGTGTGGATCCTCAGTCGTGTCGTGTACGCATATGGCTACTACACTGGAGGTGAGTTGAGTGTGATGGAGGGAACACCTCCAATGTAGGCAGCACCTTGTGCTGTTGGCAGTACCTGTGATGTAGGGAGCACCTTGTGCTGTTGGCAGTACCTGTGATGTAGGGAGCACCTTGTGCTGTTGGCAGTACCTGTGATGTAGGGAGCACCTTGTGCTGTTGGCAGTACCTCTGATGTAGGGAGCACCTTGTGCTGTTGGCAGTACCTGTGATGTAGGGAGCACCTTGCGATGTAGGGAGCACCTTGCGATGTAGGGAGCACCTTGTGATGTAGGGAGCACCTTGTGATGTAGGGAGCACTTTGTGATGTAGAGGGCACCTTGTGATGTAGAGGACACCTTGTTATGTAGGGAGAACCTTGTGATGTAGGGAGCACCTTGTGATGTAGGGAGCACCTTGTGGTGTAGGGAGTACCTTGTGCTGTTTACAGTACCTGTGATGTAGGGAGCACTTTGTGATGTAGTGAGCACCTTGTAAAGTAGGGAGCACCTTGTCATGTAGAGGGCACCTTGTGATGTAGTGAGCACCTTGTAAAGTAGGGAGCACCTTGTCATGTAGAGGGCACCTTGTGATGTAGTGAGCACCTTGTAAAGTAGGGAGCACCTTGTCATGTAGAGGGCACCTTGTGATGTAGTGAGCACCATGTAAAGTAGGGAGCACCTTTTGATTTAAAGAGCACCTTGTGATGTAGGGAGCACCTTGTGATGTAGGGAAAACCTGGTGATGGAAGCACCTGTGGTGTAGGGAGCACCTTGTGCTGTTGGCAGTACCTGTGATGTAGGGAGCACCTTGTGATGTAGGGAGCACTTTGTGATGTAGAGGGCACCTTGTGATGTAGGGAGCACCTTGTGATGTAGTGAGGGGCGGTCGGGTAGCCTAGTTGTTTAAGCGTTATCTCGTCACGCCGGGTTCGATTCCCGACATGGGTACAATGTGTGAAGCCCATTTCTGGTGTGCTCCGCAGTGATATTGCTGGAATATTGCTAAAAGCGGCGTAAAACCATACTCACTCACTCACTCATTGTGATGTGGGGAGCGCCTTGTGATGTAGGGAGCACCTTGTGGTGTAGGGAGCACCTTGTGGTGGAAACACCTGTTGTGTAGGGCGCACCTTGTGGTGGAAACACCTGTGGTGTAGGTAGCACCTTGTGATGGAAGCACCTGTGGTGTAGGTAGCACCTTGTGGTGGAAACACCTGTGGTGTAGGGAGCACCTTGTGATGGAAACACCTGTGGTGTAGGGAGCACCTTGTGGTGTAGGTAGCACCTTGTGGTGGAAACACCTGTTGTGTAGGGCGCACCTTGTGGTGGAAACACCTGTGATGTAGGTAGCACCTTGTGATGGAAGCACCTGTGGTGTAGGTAGCACCTTGTGGTGGAAACACTTGTGGTGTAGGGAGCACCTTGTGATGGAAACACCTGTGGTGTAGGGTGCACCTTGTGGTGGAAGCACCTGTGGTGTAGGTAGCACCTTGTGGTGGAAGCACCTGTGGTGTAGGGAGCACCTTGTGATGGAAGCACCTTGTGATGTAGGAAGCACCTTGTGGTGGAAGCACCTGTGGTATAGGGAGCAACTTGTGGTGGAAACACCTGTGGTGTTGGAAGCACCTGTGGTGTAGGGAGCATCTTGTGGTGGAAACACCTGTGGTGTAGGAAGCATCTTGTGGTGGAAGCACTTGTGATGTAGGAAGCACCTGTGGTGTAGGGAGCACCTGGTGGTGGAAGCACCTGTGATGTAGGTAGCACCTTGTGATGGAAACACCTGTGGTGTAGGGCGCACCTTGTGGTGGAAGCACCTGTGGTGTAGGGAGCACCTTGTGGTGGAAGCACCTGTGGTATAGGGAGCAACTTGTGGTGGAAACACCTGTGGTGTTGGAAGCACCTGTGGTGTAGGGAGCACCTTGTGATGGAAACACCTGTGGTGTAGGAAGCATCTTGTGGTGGAAGCACTTGTGATGTAGGAAGCACCTGTGGTGTAGGGAGCACCTGGTGGTGGAAGCACCTGTGATGTAGGTAGCACCTTGTGGTGGAAGCACCTGTGATGTAGGTAGCACCTTGTGGTGGAAACACCTGTGGTGTAGGAACCACATGTGGTGTAGGGAGCACGTTTTGGTGGAAACACCTGTGGTGTAGGGAGCACCTTGTGGTGGAAACACCTGTGGTGTAGGGAGCACCTTGTGGTGGAAGCACCTGTGGTGTAGGTAGCAACTTGTGGTGGAAGCACCTGTGGTGTAGGTAGCACCTTGTGGTGGAAACACCTGTGGTGCAGGGAGCACCTTGTGGTGGAAGCACCTTGTGATGTAGGGAGCACCTTGTGGTGGAAGCACCTGTGGTGTAGGTAGCACCTTGTGGTGGAAACACCTGTGGTGCAGGGAGCACCTTGTGGTGGAAGCACCTTGTGATGTAGGAAGCAACTGTTATGTAGGAAGCACCTTGTCATGTAGGGAGAGCACTGATAGATATGAAATAAAGATTTGTTTTCTTATACTAAACGTAGGCAATTTGACCTTCTGTGTGACTGTGAGGAGGAAGTTTATAGGGAAACAACAACATCGCCCCTTTATTTTTCTAGATCCGTCAAAGAGGACCCGGGGTACGTTTGGGTACGCTGGTCTCCTCGTCCTCCTGGTCAACAGCATCATCTTCGCCCTGGATATCCTGGACTTTGTGTAACAGAATAGGTGTAGCCAGAAGATCCCTGTGTCATCTGCTTCACCTGATAATCAATGTGTACTGATGAATGGTTCTGTGAAAGATTTTTTATCATTTACAACCCCGTTTTGTGTTTGTGTCCATTGTTGAAGTCACTGACGGTAGTTGTCAAACCAGGATTACCAAGAAATCCATGTTACCAGTTTACAGCAATCGCACTAAAGTCAGATCTAACTTCTCGCTATCGCTAAACAAAGATCTGATGACATCCCATTATGGGTCACGACAGAACGACCTTTCATCTAACCAATCAAAGTGTCGCTTACCAGATCATGAAAGTGTAAGTCGGAATGTGTTTTCTGATTATGCAACCTCGAAAATGTTCACACGGGGTATTCTGAACGACAGTTACGGTCCGTACAACTGATTCCGTCATATTATGGCCTATCTCTCTCTTCCGTGGCATAAACATTTGAACGGAGGAGGCGGAGGAACGTGGGAAGCACTGCCATACAATCTCAACCATATTTTAGACATTCCAGAATGTTCGTTTGTTCAGTTTTCAACATTTTAATCAACATATTTTTCAAGCGTAGTCTGAAATGGAAGTCGCCAGGTTGAAACGAGTGCCGTAAAGCTTGAGGAAGCTGCTTTCTGATTGGCTGATGTCGACTTCTTGTTGGTCATTTCAGTGATCAGTCAAAGTTCGCGAAAGGTAGTTGTGACGTGACCCGTAATGTGATGTCCTCTGATCTTTTTTTAGCAACAGCGAGAACTTATATCTGATTTTAATGAGATCGAGTCGTTTGTATACCGAATTCAAGCGACATTACTCCAGTGTGATCCCGTGCTTGTCAGGACAAATGGGATTTTTGATCATCTTTACATGTTATCACTTTGATACAGACTTAGTTCCAGCTATCTAGGAATTCATCAAGACCTTTTGTATTGTTACATCATTTTGTGAATGTCACTTGAAACAGTCTAGGATTCCGGACATGCATTCCAGTAGAGATCAAGAACTGTCATCGATGTAGAATAATTTCATCTTTTTCTATTCCATGTACAGGGGCTGTAACATGAAGTTTGTACTTAGAATAAAAGGAGAATGTATTGCGTTCTCATGATGTTGTGTATGTGTTCATTGATGTAGCTGTGAGTGTTGTATAGGATAAAACACGCCTCCGAGGTTTTGGTTTCACATGTAAAACTGCGATCAAGGGAAATGCCCGAGGACCTTGTAAGGAGGTGTTTTTTATCCAACTTATAAACCATCTAAATGCGAGAAATACCAGAAAAAATAAGAAAACATCAACATACCTTATAGTGAAACAATACAGTGTCACGGCATAAAAGAAATTCGATCAAGGCGTGCGAGAGAAAAAAACACATGCAGCTTGGACAAGTTGGATGGATGACATGTAAAATTTAACAAGTTATTTGGAAAACAGTGGGTTACAAAACTTAACCCGATATGTGTGGCTGCAGGTTTGATTCCCGTCATGACATCTTCATGTACTTTGTACAGAATTGTGACTTTTAGAGAATCCAAAATAAAGATTGTGCACATATCAAGAGGCCAGTTTATAAAAAAATCATTTGTAACCTAGGTGTTACAATTGAACCGCAAAACCTTACAGCACGTTTAGAAGTGACACGTTTTAAAAACTTAGGTTTGGAAGATGAGCTGGTTACTTGGTTTATCCGAGGGTGTCAGGAACCTAATGTAATATAGGGGAACACAGTGGATTGTGCGTCAAATTTCCATGATCTCTCCCCATCAGGCTGGAAGGGCAGCCTAGTGTAGAAGTAGCTTAGTGGTTTAAAAATTCACTTGTCACACAGGCATAATTTGTGCTGGTCACAATATGGCTGACATATTCGTAATCACTCGGTCATGGACAATTTGGAAGCCCATAATTCCTTTATATACCCTACGTCTATAACATCATAGCCATAAATACCTTTCAAAACCCCATATCTATGACATCATAGCCATAAATACCTTTCAATACCCTATATCTATGACATCATAACCATAATTACCTTTCAATACCCTACATCAATTACACCATAGCCATAAATTCCTGTTTGGCTGGCAATCACACAAAAAAAAAACGATTTTAATATATGTGATAGTTGTGAGGAAAACTCTATCCTCCACAGGAAATGCCGGAGGGGGGAAAACGTCACTTACATCAGAGACCCTATCTCTGCTTCCATACTGTGTGTCCAGATGTAAAGAAGTCAAAATTGTTGATCACATCGTGACACGTTTGATTGCTGTTTTACATTGTAAACTTCACTTATATCATTAGATAGACAAGACCAACAAGCTGAGAGCAGTCTACGGCATATTGGGGTTATAGAAGAAAGGACGTCGGGTAAGTCAGGTTGTTAGATACACGTTCGGTGGGAGAGGAAGCGAGCATCTTCATCGCCGATTGGTGATTGCTCCGGGTGCGGTAACGATCAAGTCGCCGGGGATCAACATCCAAGATGCAAGAAGAGCACATGCATGCCAAAGTCGTGATGCAACGTTTGCAAACAATTATCTAAAGAACGTTTTAACAAACTATACAAGGCGTGTACTAAAATTTCAGACTCTTCTAGTTCGTCAGCCTAAAAGACGACAGTAGTTACAGTCAATGGTAAAAAGGACGTACGAATGGGAAAGTGTGAAATGCACCACAGAGAGACACCTGGTGACAAGTCAGTGTGTCGACACCCAAGTCACATGAACCTGCTTCTTGTGGGATTCACACTCAGCTCTTTGCACCTGAACATGCAGGAGGACCTCTGGTCAACGTAGGTGTTGATGTCAACACAGCTTTTGCTCATGCAACTGAATCACCTACTACACCAAGCACATCATTTCAATCCGGAGACGCCGAAGAGAAGTATGTTACCACCATCTACTACAGCCCCACAGGTCTTCCAACGGAGCTTGCAAAAGTCAAAGAAAAGGTCATCAGGGCAACCAACCACAGATATTTTCTAGACGTGTGACGTCAGGGCGTGTCGCCGGCTCAAAGGAAAGATCTTCACGTTCAAAGTGTCTCCAAGAACACGCAACCTTTTACGCAGCGTGGCAGAGATTGAAGCAGAGCCTTCAATCCTGTCGACCTTGACTATCTTCCTGACATCGTATCAAGACTACCGATATTCAACTCAACGCCAACCCCAGGGCCAGTCGTAGATCGTCTGATGCAGTACGCAGAGAAATGGGAAGCAATCACGGTCGACGACTGGCTGTCGGAGGTTGTCAAAATAGGGTACAAGCTCCACTTCCGACAACGCCAAAGTCTCGTGATTCATCCAGTAGGACGCCGATTCCGTATGACAGGGACCAAGTTAGCGAATCTCCCATACACAAGCTTCTAGACAAGGGAGCCATCGGCGTATTAGAAGAGTTGATAGATACCGCCCTCAGATTCTACTCACCAGTCTTCCTGGTTCCGAAGAAAAATCCGTTGGAAATACGCACGATGAGTCTTGAAAGTACTCAACAAGGATTTCCTGTCGGCCGATCAGATCAAGTCACAGATCAAGCAGAAAACAGTCTTCCTCATCCAAATAAAAGCGACAAAACCCTTTCCATATTTATAAGAAATCTCCACCAAGAGCAGATTCTAAGTTTCCGAGTAGATCATGAACGTGCGTTTCTGAATCATGATCAAATAGTGTATATTGTGTATATCGCCATTAGCACCTTGTGAGGCATTACAATACTGCGTATAACGCTATTGGCGCCTTGTAGGGAATAACAATACTGTGTATAACGCTATCAGCGCCTTGTGAGGCATTACAATACTGCGTATAAGGCTGTTGGCGCCTTGTAGGGAATAACAATACTGTGTATAACGCTATTAGTAGTGGTAGTTTATGCAGTAGTATGATCACATGGCCTAAAGTTCAGTTTTACGTGACAACATAAATGGTCACATGAGAGTTTGTAAATGAGAATCGTGTTTTATGAACAGAGAAACAGATTTAAGGAGATGTACATTTCTAGTATTTAGCAAATTTACCATTGACCGAGTGCTGGGAAAACTATAATGAGGTAAATACCTTATTCTTATACTAAGATATTCTAAATTTTCAGAAATCTCTTCGTAGGATTCGATCCTCTAGATTATTGATGTAAGATTCTGGTTCTCTGTAATGATATAATACAGTTAGAATGTGTCATTGCATCATGCCAAGTCTGGATGTACATATCTGTTACTCGTTGTCTTAACATATATATAAGAATTGTTTATCATCCGTCTTGTGCAATACATACAAGTGAAATCAACAAGAGAATAGAAACTAGCCTACTTCTGATGGCCAAATTGTTTTTCCAATTTCATCCAATTTTTTTGCATACTATAACTTTGCCGTGGATATCTGTACTTATTGGATTAGATTATATTACATTATATCTAATCCAATATCTAACAACTCTCATCGGAGTAGATATATACTGACATATACAGACGTTCTGTCTCACCAAGGATAGCTTTGTTAGCAGCAAACATTCCAACTCACAGAAATCTCTTGTAGGCTGTGGACTTTTTCAATACTTTCTTGATATTTCATTTCCCATATGCATATACTAATATTGGTGAAATTGTATTATAATATTTTGCACGCACAAGAAAAGGATAACTTTTTATATTGTTGAAATAAATGAAATCGTCTCCAAGATGTTTGTAGTAGGTTGTATTTTTCACCGGTTTACTAAGAATATGCCGTGCTTCATTTCGAGCGATGATACCCCTATTCCGAAAAACAAGTACATTGGATTTTTCCAACTTTACTTCAAGTCCCCACTTATTATAAAATGTTGTAACACAATCAAGTTGTGGCTGTAGGCCAATCACAGGATATGAAAATGTCCCCAAATAGATGGAACATCAAGTCTTTAATATTTGGTCAAATGAAAATGCCATGGCTACAAGATGTGTACATTTCTGTTACGAATTCATTTATGAAGAAGATAAACAATAGCAGACTTAAGATGCATCCTTGACCAACTCCAGAAGATGTTTGAAATGATGAGGTTGTCTCACTATTAATTTTCAAACACCCCGTTTTCCCATTCTTTAGATCTTCACCTTACTTAGTAATCTCTTCCTCGGTTGTCTCCAATGACAACATATCTGTATTTAGCAGGTCAGCATCACATGCATCACCTTGATGGTTATCAACAAAGTCAGTTACTTAACCATCAAAATCTGTACACCCTTGATTTAATAGACACTTGAAATAATTCTAAAACACAGACAGACGGATCCACAGTATAAGAATGCTTTGTTTTTCGTAAAATATGTTTCACAATGTCCCAAAATGTTTTACAGTCATTGTTTTCCCCAGCATCATGAATAGCTTCACTTCTCTTCTCTTCGCGTTTAGATCTTTTATGTTTACGACACTCCTTGAAGCTTGTTTTTGCATTTAAGTATCTCTGTAAATTGTCAATACATCTGTATTTCCTGTATGTTACTCTTTTAAGGACTTCGCACTGTTTGTCAAACAAGATAGGGTGTTGTAGAAAAAGACGCCTCTTCTTGTTTCATTTCACTGCCACAATACGAAAATATATCCGTTAGCCTACACGTAGCTGTATTTATATCCCTGTCAACTAATCGTCTGTTTTCCTCAAACACCTGCTCAGTGCGAGTACAACGTAGTAACTCTCAGAAATTGGCTGTTTCACTTCCAAGAAGCTTATATATTATATATAATCAGTTGTAAAAATATCGGTTGGTGGTGCTGATTGAAACGGCTGTAATATATCTTTAATGACACTTGTAAGAGGCAAAGTATGTGTATCACACTATTAGCGCGTTGTAAGGTTTTATGTTTGTTTGTTTCTTTGTTGTTTAATGCCGCACACAGCAATATTCCAGCTTTATTACGGCGGTCTGTAAATAATCGAGTCTGGACCAGACAATCCAGTGACTGACATCATGACCATCGATCCACGCAATTGGGATCGATAACATGCATCCACCAAGTCAGCGAGCCAGACCACCCGATTGCCTTTTAAGGACTTACAATAATGTGTATAACGCTATTAGCGCCTTGTAAGGAATTACAATACCGTATAACGCTATTAGCGCCTTGTAAGGAATTACAATACCGTACATCGCTACTAGCGCCTTGTAAGGAATTACAATACCGTACATCACTACTAGCGCCTTGTAAGGAATTACAATACCGTATATCGCTATTAGCGCCTTGTAAGGAATTACAATACTGTATATCGCTACTAGCGCCTTGTAAGGATTACAACACTATAAGAATAACGAAAGAGTTTAATGACAATGACTGCTCTCAGTTATATACAAGCACCTCACAGAAATGTAACACAGTTAAATAAACACAAGACACAATAATATCCTCTGTTCAAGATATACAACGACGACTGAACTTGTCCAGTGAAGCAGTGACGCTGCCGCTGCGGCAGATGTGTGGGCAGATGTTCAGATGCATGTGTGGTCAAGGAGGATTCTTCCAGGAGATGAGCGGACTCTGTGGCCGTGTCTTCAGGAACATCTACTGACCACATCCGTGCAAGGCAACACCACTGCTCCGCCAATCACGCCCAGTCTTTCTATTCTAATTTACATATATTTGTTTTATCTGAAAGAACATAATTAGTCAATGAAGCAGTTTATACCAATTGAATTGTTTGAACTACGTAGGAATCCAGTAAGATAAGCATTACTCGTTCCCAGGTCCCTGTACTGCTGCTGGTGAGATCATCCCTGATGTGACACGGGCTATAGACACTACATACCATCTTCCCGAGTCAAGGGAGCGAACTGACTCTACACGTGGAAACTAGACATTTGGTGAGTTAACTCCCTTGCCTCGGGAAGATTGCCAGATGCATTCATCAGGTCAAGCACAGATACATGTACCAGGAATATAATAGCACCATGGTGGAGTAAATATCATCTATATTCAATATATATAAAAAAGTACATAGCTTTGAGTGTGAAGAATTATTACACTTTCCTGAGTATATATTTTCATAAAGTCTATTCGTTCGTTTTTCTCTTATGATTGCAAGTGCACGTGCACCCCGGCCAGAACCACGTTAGTCCGGCCAGAGGCAAACACACCCGGTATTATGCAAGATGTCTAAAGACACAATGCCCTTTCGTTGACCTTTGCTTTCTTTTTTAAAATAACACACATAACCCACTCCCTCCGGAGCAAACCTCATCAAGAATCCCCCCCGTGCATTAGATGAAGGTCTGAGGTATCAAAACAAGGTGCCCGAAAACACAGCGGTGACACATGCTAACATAACAGCCACACTACCAACATAGTAAACACTCGAAATAATTTTCTTGTCGGCTACATTTCATGGTCTTCAAACCAGTCATATTTTAAGTAAGTCAAATAAGAAAACGTCAAACGTAAATATAAATATCTTATATTGGATGTATAAATAAATGTATCAGCTCTAACGGTGTAATAGAGTAACTCGCATAAGCAGATCCGTCCGCATCGTCAGCTTTGCAAACGTGACACACGTGTGTGTGTGTGTGTGTCTGTGTGTGTGTGTGTGTGTCTGTGTGTGTCTGTGTCTGTGTCTGTGTCTGTGTGTCTGTCTGTGTGTGTGTGTGTGTGTGTCAGTGTGTCTGTGTGTGTGTGTGTGTGTCTGTGTCTGTGTGTGTCTGTGTGTGTGTCTGTGTCTCTGTCTGTGTGTGTGTGTGTGTGTGTGTCAGTGTGTGTGTGTGTGTGTGTGTGTGTGTGTGTGTGTGTGTGTGTGTGTGTGTGTGTGTGTGTGTGTGTGTGTGTGTGTGTGTGTGTGAAGGCACGCTGTTTAGACGTGGAGGTATACACGGTGTGTAGGTTCACGAGCCATTTCCCGGCAGCACGATGTACTCGGTTCAGTGTAGTATGTCACCCGGTATCGGACTCTCCAGGGCGAATATTTCTAGTTTGGTTTACGCCGCTTGGTGTGACAGCGTTAGCAGAACTGCAGTTATAGGACAGCGCTTGGTGTGAATGTAACGGCATATTGGATGTACATATTCATCACAGTTATATTAGAAGTATGGAAATAGGAAGTTAAGAGAGGATTAGCATCACCATGGCCAACAAACACAAAACAGGTGAAGAGGTGAACACTCCGGCGGCGCTGTCCTTGTCACGAGCGAAAGATCCGGTGCCAGCATCGTCCCTGGAGTAGGTGTTCTTGAAGACGGCCCTGAAACATGGATAGGAAAAGTAGCTGTGGTATCAACGATGTCCTGACGACGGCCCTGAAACATGGATAGGAACAGTAGCTGTGGTATCAACGATGTCCTGACGACGGCCCTGAAACATGGATAGGAACAGTAGCTGTGGTATCACCGATGTCCTGACGACGGCCCTGAAACATGGATAGGAACAGTAGCTGTGGTATCAACGATGTCCTGACGACGGCCCTGAAACATGGATAGGAACAGTAGCTGTGGTATCAACGATGTCCTGACGACGGCCCTGAAACATGGATAGGAAAAGTAGCTGTGGTATCAACGATGTCCTGACGACGGCCCTGAAACATGGATAGGAACAGTAGCTGTGGTATCAACGATGTCCTGACGACGGCCCTGAAACATGGATAGGAACAGTAGCTGTGGTATCAACGATGTCCTGACGACGGCCCTGAAACATGGATAGGAACAGTAGCTGTGGTATCAACGATGTCCTGACGACGGCCCTGAAACATGGATAGGAACAGTAGCTGTGGTATCAACGATGTCCTGACGACGGCCCTGAAACATGGATAAGAACAGTAGCTGTGGTATCAACGATGTCCTGACGACGGCCCTGAAACATGGATAGGAATAGTAGCTGTGGTATCAACGATGTCCCGACGACCGCCCTGAAACGTGGATAGGAACAGTAGCTGTGGTATCAACGATGTAATAGGAAACACAGTGATAGGAAACATAAGTCTGCAAGAAGCGTCTGAAACGTGTTTGATATTCCGTTGTTGTATCGACTATGCATGTGGTATCACAGTTATGTCACGGCAACCTGCTCTTCTGTTTTCGTCTGTGGTCTGACCGTACCTGTATCGTCTAATCATCTCCTTGATCCCCTCAGCGATCGTCTCCTCATCATCAAAGAAAGGTCTCACATCCACTGAGATCTCCACAATCAGGTTGTCCTTCAACGTCATGCCGGCTGACTTGCCCGTCATCGTGTACAGCTGGAACATTAGCAAAGACATCGTCTGTAGCACGACACCATAGGGATAGCCTCTAACCAGTGGGCAACAGACAACACCCACCCACCTATCCTCTAACCTAGCAGAGCGAAACAGACAACACCCCTCCACATATCCTCTAACCTAGCAGAGAGTAACACACACCGCCGACATATCATCAAACCTATCAGTGGGTAACATACACCACCCACCCACATATCTTCTAACCTATCAGTTAAGTAACATCCACCACCGACATATCCTCTAACCTATCAGTGGGTAACATACACCACACTACCAGATATCCTCTAACCTAGCACAGGGTAACAGACAACACCCGTATATCCTCTAACCTATCAGGGAGTAAAATACACCACCCACATATCCTCTAACCTGGCAGCGAGTAACATACACCAAGAACACTCACATCCTCTAACCTAGCAGCGAGTAACATGAATCGAAGACCCACATATCCTCTAACCTATCAGTTGGTAAAATACACCACATAACCACATATCCTCTAACCTAGCACAGAGTAACAGACAACACCCACATATCCTCTAACCCCTCACGGAGTAACATACACCACCCACATATCCTCTAACCTGGCAGAGAGTAACATACACAAACAACACTCATATCCTCTAAGCTAGCAGCGAGTAACATGAACCGAAGACATATCCTCTAACTTAGCACAGAACAACAGACAATATTCGACCACATATCCTCTAACCTAGCAGTGAGTAACATAAACCAACCACCCACATATCCTCTAAGCTATCAGTGAGTAGCATACACCACCCACATATCCTCTAACCTATCAGAGAGTAACGCACACCACACACATATCCTCTAACCTATCATTGAGTAACATAAACACCCATCCACATATCCTCTAACCTAGCAGAGAGTAGCATATATGTTTCTCAAGGCTGATGTTCTGCAGTTGATGACGTACCACGTTGTCGGCCTTGGAGTAGACGATGAGGAGAGTTTCGTTACAGTTGCCGGTCAGCTTCCATCTCTTTGTGAGGAGATAGGCGAACAGTCGGGCGTTCTTCAGCCGGTCCATGATTCCCTCATCTTCCCTTGAACATAGTTCAGACCAGCTATACGTGCAGCCTTAGCACTGGGTGGTCCACAACAGACGGACATATCCACTGAAGTGTCCCACCGCACATGACACCTTAACCCCGACCTTAGACCACAACATACCTTAACCCCTAGCCCAGGCCACAAGAGACATTAACCCCCAGCCTAGACCACATGATACATTAACCCCCACCCTAGACCACATGATACATTAACCCCCACCCTAGACCACAGGATACATTAACCCCCAGCCTAGACCACATGATACATTAACCCCCAGCCTAGACCACATGATACATTAACCCCAGCATAGACCACATGATACATTAACCCCCACCCTAGACCACAGGATACATTAACCCCCAGCCTAGACCACATGATACATTAATCCCAGCATAGACCACATGATACCTTAACCCCCACCCTAGACCACAGGATACATTAACCCCCACCCTAGACCACATGATACATTAACCCCCACCCTAGACCACATGATACATTAACCCCAGCATAGACCACATGATACATTAACCCCCACCCTAGAACACATGATACATTAACCCCCAGCCTAGACCACATGATACATTAACCCCCACCCTAGACTACATGATACATTAACCCCCACCCTAGACCACATGGTACATTAACCCCAGCATAGACCACATGATACATTAACCCCCACCCTAGAACACATGATACATTAACCCCCACCCTAGACCACATGATACATTAACCCCCAGCCTAGACCACATGATACATTAACCCCCACCCTAGACCACATGATACATTAACCCCCACCCTAGACCACAGGATACATTAACCCCCACCCTAGACCACATGATACATTAACCCCCACCCTAGACCACATGATACATTAACGCCCACCCTAGACCACAAGATACATTAACCCCCAGCTTAGACCACAAGATACATTAGCCCCTTGCTTAGACCACAAGAAACATTAGCCCCTAGCTCAGACCACATGGTACTTTAAGCCTAGTCTTCATCAAAGGGGGCCTCAACTCGAGCCATCACAACATTGTATCGCAACCTTAGTGCTGGACCAGAGGGTACCATGGTATGTCTCAGTGTCTCCAATAGTGTGGATATTACTTTTACTGACAGAGTCTCCGAGACTCCAATAGTGTGGATATTACTTTTACTGATAGAGTCTCCGAGACTCCAATAATGTTGATATTACGTTACTGACAGGGTCTCCGAGACTCCGATAATGTGGATAGGACTGACACTGTCTCCAAGACTCCAATAATTTGGATATAACGTTTACTGAAAGGGCCTCCGGGACTCCAATAGTGTGGATAGGACTGACACTGTCTCCAAGACTCCAATAAATTGGATATTACGTTTACTAAAAGGGTCTCCGGGACTCCAATAGTGTGGATAGGACTGACACTGTCTCGCTGTTGAGCGTTGAGAGGATGCTGCAACGTAACGTACGGGGGAAAGTGTTTGCGTGGGTTTCATCAGGTGACGGTACACACCTCAGCTTGTTGACGTAACATGTTTACATTGCTCGTCTTATTCATTTAAAATGTAAACCTGTTCTGCGGGATGGGCGTCAGTGATCCAGCAAACGGTGCAGCAGGCCTGGTAATATATGTCTGGTGGCCATGATGATTCAGGTGGTAGGCAGTCAAGTCATTCACTAACTATTCTATCAGTAGATAGACACCCCTAACTGTGGCCCTTCTATCAGTAGATAGACACCCCTAACTGTGGCCCTTCTATCAGTAGATAGACACCCCTAACTGTGGCCCTTCTATCAGTAGATAGACACCCCTAACTGTGGCCCTTCTATCAGTAGATAGACACCCCTAACTGTGGTCGTTCTATCAGTAGATAGACACCCCTAACTGTGGCCCTTCTATCAGTAGATAGACACCCCTAACTGTGGCCGTTCTATCAGTAGATAGACACCCCTAACTGTGGTCGTTCTATCAGTAGATAGACACCCCTAACTATGGCCGTTCTATCAGTAGATAGACACCCCTAACTGTGGCCCTTCTATCAGTAGATAGACACCCCTAACTGTGGCCCTTCTATCAGTAGATAGACACCCCTAACTGTGGCCGTTCTATCAGTAGATAGACACCCGTAACTGTGGTCGTTCTATCAGTAGATAGACACCCCTACCTGTGGTCGTTCTATCAGTAGATAGACACCCCTAACTGTGGCCCTTCTATCAGTAGATAGACACCCCTAACTGTGGCCCTTCTATCAGTAGATAGACACCCCTAACTGTGGCCGTTCTATCAGTAGATAGACACCCGTAACTGTGGCCCTTCTATCAGTAGATAGACACCCCTAACTGTGGCCGTTCTATCAGTAGATAGACACCCCTAACTGTGGCCCTTCTATCAGTAGATAGACACCCCTAACTGTGGCCGTTCTATCAGTAGATAGACACCCGTAACTGTGGTCGTTCTATCAGTAGATAGACACCCCTAACTATGGCCGTTCTATCAGTAGATAGACACCCCTAACTGTGGCCCTTCTATCAGTAGATAGACACCCCTAACTGTGGCCCTTCTATCAGTAGATAGACACCCCTAACTGTGGCCGTTCTATCAGTAGATAGACACCCGTAACTGTGGTCGTTCTATCAGTAGATAGACACCCCTACCTGTGGTCGTTCTATCAGTAGATAGACACCCCTAACTGTGGCCCTTCTATCAGTAGATAGACACCCCTAACTGTGGCCCTTCTATCAGTAGATAGACACCCCTAACTGTGGCCGTTCTATCAGTAGATAGACACCCGTAACTGTGGTCGTTCTATCAGTAGATAGACACCCCTAACTATGGCCCTTCTATCAGTAGATAGACACCCCTAACTGTGGCCCTTCTATCAGTAGATAGACACCCCTAACTGTGGCCCTTCTATCAGTAGATAGACACCACTAACTGTGACCGTTCTATCAGTAGATAGACACCCCTAACTGTGGCCGTTCTATCAGTAGATAGACACCCCTACCTGTGGTCGTTCTATCAGTAGATAGACACCCCTACCTGTGGTCGTTCTATCAGTAGATAGACACCCCTAACTGTGGTCGTTCTGTCAGTAGATATACACTATGGTTCCGTGTGTTCTATCAGCAGATATATATTATGGCCCTAGGCCGTTCTATCAGTAGATATAGACCATGGTCTCAGGCCGTTCTATCAGTAGATATACACCATGGTCCAAGGCCGTTCTATCAGTAGATATACACCATGGTCCCAGGCCGTTCTATCAGTAGATATACACCTGGTCGTTCTATCAGTAGATATACACCATAAGCCCTGGCCGTTCTATTAGTAGATACACGTTCTATGCCCTGCCTGGTCTATCAGTAGACATACGCCTTGGCCGCGGCTGTTGTCATGTTGTGGTGGCATAAATCGAGACGCAAGTAACGAGCATTGACATATGCCCCTGACCCGCGAGGATGGAACAGAGGTTCCAGTGTACTTACTCCAGGAGGTTTTCCATCTGGTGCATCAGAGCCACGCGGATGACGTAACCGCGCTGATTGGTGACACAGTCGTAGCACGGGCACCGCGTGTCCACAGCAACAGCCTCGATCAACCGGTCGATATCATCGGCTGAAAAAGAGATGCACATCAATAAGATGACGAAGGGCAAGATATTCGAATCAATCAAGCAAGCAAGCAAGCAAGCAAGCAATCAATCAATCAATCAATTTTATTTCGTAATGCAGGCCAAATAGCATAAAGTACCTTTGAAAGATCAGTTATATCAAAATCACATGTCCAGCCAGTTACAACTTTCCCGATCTAATTATAAATAATTTACATTAAGTTAAAACCATTAAACTTCAAATTTCTTCATATGACATATGTTGAAGAGATTTGCAAACATAATTTTACCTTTAAGATATTTCTGTAATGTGGTAAGAAAACTATTTCTCCAGTGAGTACTGGTATATTTCCTACATGTACAAAAGACATTGTATTGAGCCTCTGGTAAATGAAGGACACAGAATCTACATCCATTCCGTATCCGATGTTTTACCGCTGATGTTTAACGTATAATGTGGACTCGAAAGTTGTGAAGAGATATTAGAAATTTACACATTGCTGTAACTATAGCTTACTGCAAAATAGTACCGATGAAATGCAACACAAATCCCAAAGCAACACTTCTTCTTAAATGGCATGAAAGTTATTAATTTGTCCGTGCCAACTCGTCGTCATAATTTCAGACATTGTCATGAAGTAGGGGAAACGTTGTTAAACGAACTATCATGAATTTGTTGTGTTTCAATGCCTGTTGTTACAAGGGGGTCTGCACAATAAACATAATAGCTGAAGGGCTTCCCGGAACACAGGGAGAGTCTCAAAACTTCTATTCTGGAATTACTCTTAACTGACACAATAATTTGACCAACAGTTGCTTGATCTAAACAATCTTGTGCATAATATTAAGCTGTATCGCCGGTCTCTACTTCGTCAATGCATCCTCTCCGACCTGCGATAATCGTAAACCTGAACAACCAATGATATACTGAGCTCGTTCTGTGTATTTTATTATTTGAATTATAAGCTGAATAGCAATAACAAGAACATCACTAACGACTTTGATAATAGTTTACAGAATATCATAGCCAAAGTTTATCCAGTACTTCATTAACCTCAATTGCGTATTTAGAAACATTCACTGACGTCCCGCTTCACCCAAACAGCTTGGTCAGCTGCGAATTTACCCACACAAAGAAAACGTTTAAACTAGCATGCTTGTATTTCTGCAATTGCGTTATGATATGTAATACCCCTATTTCAGAACCATACTTCAATATTGTGTTGTCAAATATTTCACAAGCAGTGGAGAAGTCTATACATCTGTTATAACTGAACAAATGAAAAACTGGGCCCATTGTCGCACGTGCCTGCATGGCAAGAGTTTTAGACTCGAAGAACCGTGAGGAACACATCATTCTCAGATATCTGTAGTGAGTTACCGTCTTTATCTTTACATTGTCCAGTGTCCAGGATTCATACTGAGGCATTATCCCATTTCTAAATCCAGCAACATTTGATCTCCAGAGATTTACGCACAATCGCAATGTCGAACAATGTGTATTTAAAACACCTTGTTGTCTCTGCAGGCCTGATCGAGAATAAAGTACGTCAACGGCAAATAGGTGTAACATCCGATTTTCATATTTTGGATAACAAATACAACCTGATCACAAGCAGCATACACTTCTAGGACAAGCTCATGAATAACGAACAAATATAAACAGGACAGGGATAAAAAACGTAACCTTTCGACTCGGTGTGTTACAAATATTTTTTTCAGAAACCAACCTTTACACCCTCTTTTACTGCTGTATATCTTTTACATAATTGTACATTTTACCATGACGTTATTTTTGAAAGAATAAATATAACAATTTGTTTGTGTCAGTATAATGAGTGGTCCTGAGTGAGTGAGGGGGTGACGTCATAGCGAGTGACGGTCCATAAGGGACATGGATACCAATAGAAATGTCCCACCTCTGTATTACATAGCGGAACAATTGAGCATATCAGCATGTGCAGCCTGTTGACATGAAGTATGATAGCTAAGTGATATGAAGCTGATGTTTGTTTGGCCGGATGGCCTCATCACAGCGCCTGTTCGGCCAGGTGAACCCCGACTTAGCCCGATGAATCCCTGTTTGCTGACCTTGTTGTCTGGTGATGACGCCATTAGGATCACAGATTGCCGATTTGTTGCCACGGTTACACTGCTCGGGGAACCACCAGGGGTCGGGGAACTGGTTGACGTGCCACACCCGGGGGGTGCCGGAATTATACTGGGGGGTCACACACGGTAGCAGAGCTACCATCACAGCAAGCACCACTGTCCACATTGTCACTTATTTGTATCCGTAGGTGCAACAACAGCCACAGTCTCGTGCTCTGTAACTCGGTTACTGGAAATACACGAAAAACAAACATTTAGATCTTTGAAAGGCATTTAGAAGTGATGCACACAAAGAACAAGGCACACCCCACCTGCAGTATAACCCTCTACCCTGTCCACACAGAGAACAAGGCACATCCCACCTGCAGTATAACCCCTACCCTTTCCACACAGAGAACAAGGCACATCCCACCTGCAGTATAACCCCCTATCCTTTCTACACAGAGAACAAGGCACATCCCACCTGCAGTATAACCCCCTATCCTTTCTACACAGAGAACAAGGCACACCACACCTGCAGTATAACCCCCTACCCTGTCCACACAGAGAACAAGACACACCCTACCTGCAGTATAACCCCTACCCTTTCCACACAGAGAACAAGGCACATCCCACCTGCAGTATAACCCCTATCCTTTCCACAGAGAGAACAAGGCACACCCTACCTGCAGTATAACCCCCTACCCTTTCCACACATATAACAAGGCGCATCCCACCTGCAGTATAACCCCCTATCCTTTCTACACATATAACATGGCACACCCCACCTGCAGTATAACCCCCTATCCTTTCCACACAGATAACAAGGCACATCCCACCTGCAGTATAACCCCTACCCTTTCCACACAGATAACAAGGCACACCCCACCTGCAGTATAACCCCCTATCCTTTCCACACAGAAAATAAAGAGCATCCCACCTGCAGTATAACCCCCTACCCTGTCCATACCTAAGTTGGAATAGGTAGATATAGGCAAAAGAAAGATAAAGGTACATGTAGATATATAGAAGGGGAGGTAGACATGGGTATATGTAGGTATAGATAGATGTGGACTTAGATATAGTTACATGTAGATACAGACAGATGGGAATGTAGACATAGGTACATGTAGATATAGCAACAAACACGAGACGGGCAGTGAGAAGCGTTCCGTGTCGTTTTTCAGTCGAGTTCATTTGCATGATCTTCCCGAGGCTTGACCTACTTTTGACACCTTCTTTCAGTGAGTGAAAGGTGGAAAATAATGCTATTATAATCACAACGCATTATCATATCGTCATGGCGATGGGAATCAATTATATACAATTTTGTCTGCCATTTCAAAATTACATTGTTAACACAAGTAAAGGTGATATCAAAACCACTGCACGTGTGATAAGTTACGTTAAGTAAATCAACACCGTATTAGTGCCACAGAAACAAGATTAAATATTTGCATCAGTATCACATCATACGAAACTCCCGTAAACAAGATCAACAGACACACCATCACCAACTCCCGTAAACATGATCAACAGACAAACCATCACCAACTCCCGTAAACATGATCAACAGTCACACCATCACCAACTCCCGTAAACATGATCAACAGACACACCATCACCAACTCCCGTGAACAAGATCAACAGACACACCATCACCAACTCCCGTGAACAAGATCAACAGATACATCATCACCAACTCCCGTGAACAAGATCAACAGATACATCATCACCAACTCCCGTGAACAAGATCAACAGATACATCATCACCAACTCCCGTGAACAAGATCAATAGATACATCATCACCAACTCCCGTGAACAAGATCAACAGACACATCACCACCAACTCCCGTAAACATGATCAACAGACACATCATCACCAAGTCCCGTGAACAAGATCAACAGACACACCATCACCAACTCCCGTGAACAAGATCAACAGACACACCATCACCAACTCCCGTGAACAAGATCAACAGACACACCATCACCAACTCCCGTGAACAAGATCAACAGATACATCATCACCAACTCCCGTGAACAAGATCAACAGACACATCACCACCAACTCCCGTAAACATGATCAACAGACACATCATCACCAAGTCCCGTGAACAAGATCAACAGACACACCATCACCAACTCCCGTGAACAAGATCACCAGACACATCATCACCAACTCCCGTGAACAAGATCACCAGACACATCACCACCAACTCCCGTGAACAAGATCACCAAACACATCATCACCAACTCCCGTGAACAAGATCAACAGACACACCATCACCAACTCCCGTGAACAAGATCAACAGACACACCATCACCAACTCCCGTGAACAAGATCAACAGACACACCATCACCAACTCCCGTGAACAAGATCACCAAACACATCATCACCAACTCTCGTGAACAAGATCACCAGACACATCACCACCATTCCCGTGAACAAGATCAACAGATACATCATCACCAACTCCCGTGAACAAGATCAACAGACACACCATCACCAACTCCCGTGAACAAGATCAACAGACACATCATCACCAACTCCCGTAAACAAGATCAACAGACACACCATCACCAACTCCCGTGAACAAGATCAACAGACACATCATCACCAACTCCCGTGAACAAGATCACCAGACACATCATCACCAACTCCCGTAAACATGATCAACAGACACACCATCACCAACTCCCGTAAACATGATCAACAGACACACCATCACCAACTCCCGTAAACAAGATCAACAGACACACCATCACCAAGTCCCGTGAACATGATCAACAGACACACCATCACCAACTCCCGTAAACAAGATCAACAGACACATCATCACCAACTCCCGTAAACAAGATCAACAGACACATCATCACCAACTCCCGTGAACAAAATCACCAGCCACATCATCACCAACTCCAATGAACAAGATCAACAGACACACCATCACCTCAGTTGGCATGTGATGGCGAGGGTTGAAGGTAATTGGTAGACATGCATTGTCACCCCGTGTTCACATCATCTGGGACAACCACGTATTCACTACGTCACATACCTGTCTACACCATCTACTGATTGTGTGATACCCCTGCCTCCCAATTACTTGAGATATTCTTCTGTTCCTTACTTGACATACATACATACTTATTACACGAGAATGTATAAACTCATTACTTGACATATATGTCTACTCGTTACATGAGATTCTATAAACTCATTACTTGACATACATATCTACTCATTACATGAGAATCTATAAACGTTGTACTTGACATATATGTCTACTCGTTACATGAGATTCTATAAACTCATTACTTAACATACATATCTACTATTAACTCATTGCATATCTCCTCATTACTTGAGAATCTATAAACGTAGTACTTGACATATATGTCTACTCATTACTTAAAAATCTACAAACTCATTCCTTGACATACTTACCTACTCATTACATATCTCTTCATTACATGAGAATCTATAAACGTTGTACTTGACACATATGTCTACTCGTTACATGAGATTCTATAAACTCATTACTTGTCATACATATCTACTATAAACTCATTACATATCTCCTCATTACTTGAGAATCTATAAACGTTGTACTTGACACATATGTCTACTCGTTACATGAGATTCTATAAACTCATTACTTGACATACATATCTACTCATTAGTTGAGACACCTATCTATTCATTACTTCAAACACATATCTACTTGTGACACCTATCCATCTGTCCGAAAATTACTTGATATCGTTGATGACACTATAGAACAGAGGCAGAGCTACTTACGGGAAGTCCCTGCAGCCGGTATAAACACACGTTTGTTTGACCGACGTATATACGCTCGTGTGATCAGACTGATTTAGTCAGATAAGGGAGCGACAAGTTGTTCAACTGCTACCATGTTCCCTGACTCTCCGCACCTCGCAGAAGTATGCACTCAGCCATCGACATACGTGCACAGTTCGACTGCCCACTCATGCTGTCCCGCTCATGTTGTCGACACTGCTACGTTAAGTTAAATCCTCGGCTATCACTACAAGATCCATTTTCAAGTTCAGAGACTAATGCTGACAGTGACGTGAGAAATTCATCTAATGGACAAGCCAACCTACAAAACGTTGCCATTTCATGATCTGTGTACTATCCTTGTTATGCAAGGGTTTCCCTGATACATTATACCGTCAATGCACGTACATGTATGTCTCTCTGCGTGAGACTGGAACCCTGGACGTGAGGGGATGCCGAGTGAGCGCTCGAAGTCGACCTGGTGGTCTCGCACTGGTCGTCGTCTCCGCGCTACTGTGTGGATCGAGGCCAGCATTCTGTCATGCACATCGCACACATATATCACCGGCGGAAATGTGATTATAATAAGCGTTTGTCCGCTTCAATACCTAACGACAATCCTAGAAAAGCTGCAATAAACCGCTGGTTATGCTCTATGTACAAATGCTAGGCTTGGCGCGGTGCTCGCCCGGTGTAAGTGCTTGATCAGTGCACAGGTGCACATGTTTTCCTTGTGCAGTCGGTGTCACGCAATCTGTGACATACCTCAGTGCATCAATCGCTGCATCGCCACGACATCGGCGGTATCGGAGACGTTTCTGTGCAACACGTCATTACAACTTGTAGATCGTTGACCCAGACTTGTTATGATCTATGTCAATACCTGTGTTTACCCACGGCGGAGGACGGCCCGCTACACATGCCCCTGTAGACAGTACGTATCATGTTGTATTTAAAACAACGAACGGTATGTCTGATATACCCGAGCTTGTGCACTACGTCTGCCTGCACCACCAGTGCACCATGCACCACATGCATGTGTCATATCAGAACACACTTACCTTAATTGTTCCGTAGACTCCCTGTCATGTCAACACGACGCTTACATGCAGACATATATATATATATAACAATATGAGGAAGCAACACTGCCACTTAAGCCAAATCCAAGGGGAATTCGCCTTGTCAACGAAAGGATCAGTGTGTGACGTGACGTCACGCAGAAGTCGTATAATTAGTTGGGGTTGGGGGAGCTTTGCGGGACTAAACTAAATGTCAAGTGAAGCGATCCCACTACCTCAGCCGCGGGGGGCACGACGAGGAGGTAGAACCTGATCGCCCAAAGAAGGAAATCAAGATTTCCTACTTGAGGGAAAACGATTCCTGACGGGGGAGTGGACCTGTCTGCGGCGACCTTGGAGGTGAAGGACAACGGGGGTGAACCAACGTGTGACGTGTTAATATCTTCAGTCACTGTGATAATTATCTAACATTTAACAAATATGAATCCATCTATAAATCCATGCATGAAAGGTTCAGACTATACGGCATGGCGACATTGTGGGGGCACCTCGGACAATACGCCACACGGATGAGATGCGCTTTACGGCTCGTTAATGACATGCGTGCTGTTGGAGAGACAACTCGCCCAGAGCCATCTGTCAGTCACTGAAGGACCGAGTCGGACCGGACAAAGAGAACGGTTGGTTTGTTAGAATCTAGACAATCAATTGTCGAGAACACGTGGTATGCCATGGTCGAGATCTCTCCGCTGAGCGACACCGATAGTCCACTTGTCATGTACACATAAGCTCCATCCACGTCGCCCGGTCATTCCATCAGCAGCGCGATGTCCGGGGGTTCCAACCAGGAACAATGGCACTAATACAGCTGATGAGGAATTTTGTTTATGACTGATTTTCTGTTCTCATTTCTGGAGTTAACACACACTTTTAAAACAAACACATACAAAACTTACTATATACAGCCTCAGTGCGCATATCACAGGAAATATGGCATCTGTTAAACTCCTCCAGGCTTGCTCCCCATGTGTGGCCCCTGTGACATTTGGGACGCCGTATAACGAGGGGAAATACCGACCTACATAACAACGCATCTGATGCGGAACTGTAGTCATACACTGACGCTTGTTTATGCTGTGTACTTAGTTTATAAAGCTACATGAGGATAAAAATACTTTCGCTCGGAAGCATGTTGAGAAAACCGTGTATTAAATGTTAGTTTTATTATATGGTCTCTGGTTTTGTGAAGTAGGGTATTTCTGTCACTGTTGTATGTTCATGCGTTGCTGGCCTAGTAACTGTAAGACCCGCCTAGTAACACCATGATAATACGGTTGTACGTCAGCAATACGGCACACCCCGCATGAAGGCTTCTACCCCGGACGATAATACGTCAGCCGCACGGAAGACTCTGTGTACAGTCCGTGACGATAATACGGACCCGTGAAAGTCCGGGGTAGAACAGGTCTTCAGCAACCAATGCTTGCTGTAAAAGGCGACAATGCTTGTCGTAAGAGGCGACTAACGGGATCGGGTGGTCAGACTCGGTAACTTGGTTGATGCATGTCATGGATCATGTCTAATGGCTCATGGCTAATGATGTCAATCACTGGACTGTATGGTCCAGACTCGATTATTTACTGATCGCTGACATATAGCTGGAATATTGCTGAGCGCGGCGTTAAACAACAAACAAAGAAACAAACAGACGTCAGACGACACTCTACGTACAGGCACGGACTTGTTATATAGGTCCGTGGTACAGGCTACTAGTCCATGACGGTAATACGTCAGCAGTATCAACGCTCTGTGTACAGGCTACTAGTCCGTGACGGTAATACGTCAGCAGTACCAACGATCTGTGCACAGGCTACTAGTCCATGACGGTAATACGTCAGCAGTACCAACGATCTGTGCACAGGCTACTAGTCCGTGACGGTAATACGTCAGCAGTACCAACGCTCTGTGTACAGGCTACTAGTCCATGACGGTAATACGTCAGCAGTACCAACGATCTGTGTACAGGCTACTAGTCCATGACGATAATACGTCAGCAGTACCAACGATCTGTGCACAGGCTACTAGTCCGTGACGGTAATACGTCAGCAGTACCAGCGATCTGTGTACAGGCTACTAGTCCGTGACGGTAATACGTCAGCAGTACCAACGCTCTGTGTACAGGCTACTAGTCCATGACGGTAATACGTCAGCAGTACCAACGCTCTGTGTACAGGCTACTAGTCCGTGACGGTAATACGTCAGCAGTACCAACGCTCTGTGTACAGGCTACTAGTCCATGACGGTAATACGTCAGCAGTACCAACGCTCTGTGTACAGGCTACTAGTCCATGACGGTAATACGTCAGCAGTACCAACGCTCTGTGTACAGGCTACTAGTCCATGACGGTAATACGTCAGCAGTACCAGCGATCTGTGTACAGGCTACTAGTCCATGACGGTAATACGTCAGCAGTACCAGCGATATGTGTACAGGCTACTAGTCCGTGACGGTAATACGTCAGCAGTACCAACGCTCTGTGTACAGGCTACTAGTCCGTGACGGTAATATGTCAGCAGTACCAACGATCTGTGTACAGGCTACTAGTCCATGACGGTAATACGTCAGCAGTACCAGCGATATGTGTACAGGCTACTAGTCCATGACGGTAATACGTCAGCAGTACCAACGCTCTGTGTACAGGCTACTAGTCCACGACGATAATACGTCAGCAGTACCAACGATCTGTGCACAGACCACTAGTCCATGACGATAATACGTCAGCAGTACGGTACACATTCTAGCTGCCTGGGTCGTCGTCCGTGTCACGGCTCCCATAGTGTTCACCTCCATCTCATCTCTTCCCAGCTCCAGCAGCCGACTTGATGCTGCCGTTATACTCGAGGGATCCTTCATGGAATTATTTTTAATACTTCTACTTGCTCTTGTGTAATGTCTTCCCGGGTCGGGATGTGTGTACCCACGGACTTGTATATAGGTCCGTGGTGTACCCTATGTGAGAAGCTCTTGTAGTCCTCCTACCCTCTCCCCTCGCGGTAGTGGTGCCAGCGCCATGTTGATGTGGCGGGGCAAGCTGATTCCACCTGCTGTGGTGGAGTGGGGTTACAAATGTAAATGTTAGGATCTGCCTCAATTACTGACACACGGCTCAGCGCCTGATCCGAGACGGCTGACGAGAGTTTGTTTGACAAGCGTTAGAGGGATGTGTGTAACAACAACATAAGCCGTTGTAGGAAGCATGGACGTCATGAAGAGTGACGGTGAGAGGGGAGGGAACTCTTGTGATACCGGGCGATACGTGTGCGTGCTGGGACATAGGCGGATCGGGGATACCGGACATCTCGGAGTGACGCGTACAGCAGCGTGCCCAATGCTGGGATACTGGTACGTGTAAAAGCCGCGAACTGTCCATGATACTTCAACATCTATGTACATTAAATCCCTCTATTGGTGATATGCTTCAGTTGGACAGGACACCACAGCGTTCTGATATATTGCCAGGGGCGTGGACCTCTCCATTCTTTCCTTTCATGTATATCAACAAATACAACTATGAATATTTACTTCAAATAAATTAAAACACATACAAGACGATGTAACTGCCGGGCAATACAGTTTCTTTTTCTGCATGAGTTTACAATGTTTCAAACAAGGTAGGGGTCACGTGGCTTCAAATTCATGTCTTACCCCAGTTTCCATTGAACCCATTTGTATTCACACAAAACTGGTCAGACCCGGATTACTGTTTGCAAGCCGTTGCAGGAATAAGTGATGGTTTCGTAGACGTAATCAAGATTAACAACACCGAAAAAAACAAATTCGGTATACTTACTTTCGCCACTCAGTATATATTGCTCTCCATGGCTGAAGCAAGTATACTTGATAGACGGCGCCTGGACGGACAGTGAGGTACCATTGCCGAGTCTAGCCACTGTTCTAATAAGGTAAGGTCAACCAGTCAGCAACGTGAGGCGCAAGCATAGATATATCCAGGTGGGGAGCACGCGTGCCAGTATAGTGAGAGTTCACCCGTGTAATAACAGGAATATGTAACAGACAATAGTGGTCTGTTTACTGTCCCATTATGAGAGACACACTATACGCTGGAATATAACCGACAATAGTGGGTATATAAGCGACAACAGTGTTCTGTTTACAATGCCATTATGAGACACAATATACGCTGAAACATAACCGACAATAGGGGGTATATAACTGTCAATAGTGGTCTGTTTATTGTGCCATTATGAGAGACACGCTATACACTGAAACATAACAGACAATCCTGGATATATTACTGACAATAGTGGTCTGTTTACTATGCCATTAAGAGAGATACAATATGCCTTGAAATGTAACCGACAATCGTGGGTATATAACTGACAATAGTAGTCTGTTTACTATGCCATTATGAGAGACAGAATACAATGAAATGTAACCGACAATCGTGGGTATATAACTGAAAATAGTGGCCTGTTCACTATGCAATTATGAGAGACAATATACACTGAAATATAACCGACTATCGTGGGTATATAACTGACAATAGTGGTCCGTTTACTATGCCATTAAGAGAGACATAATATGCCTTAGAATATAACCGACTATCGTGGGTATATAACTGAAAATAGTGGTCCATTCACTATACCATTATGAGAGACAATACACACTGAAATGTAACCGACTTTCCTGGGTATCTAGCTGACAATAGTGGTCTGTTTACTATGCCAATATGAGAGACAAAATACACTTAAATGAAATCGACAATCGTGGGTATAAATCTGACAATAGTGGTCTGTTCACGATGCCATTATGAGAGACAATATACACTGAAATGTAATCGACAATCGTTGGTACATAACTGACAATGTTGGTATGTTTACTATGCCATTATGAGAGAAGATGTACATTGAAATGTAACTGACAGTCGTGGGTATATAACTGACAATACTGGTATATTTACTATGTCATTATGAGAGAAAAGATACACTGAAATGTAACCGACAATCGTGGGTATATAACTGACAATAGTAGTCTGTTCACTATGCAGTTATGAGAGACAATATACATTGAAATATAACCGACTATCGTGGGTATATAACTGACAATAGTGGTCTGTTCACTATGCCATTAAGAGAGACACAATATACCTTGAAATATAACCGACTATCGTGGGTATATAACTAACAATAGGTGTCTGTTCACTATGCCATTATGAGAGACAATACACACTTAAATAATACCGACTTTCCTGGGTATATCACTGCCAATAGTGGTCTGTTTACTATGTCATTATGAGAGACAAAATACACTAGAATGTAATCGACAATCGTTGGTACAAAACTGACAATATTGGTATGTTTACTATGTCATTATGAGAGACAATATACACTGAAATGTAACCGACAATAGTGGGTATATAACTGTCAATAGTGGTCTGGTCACGATGCCATTATAAGAGACAATATGCACTGAAATATAACCGACTATCGTGGGTATATTACTGACAATAGTGGTCTGTTTACAATGCCATCGTGAGAGACAGGATACACTGAAATGTAACCGACAATAGTGGGTATATAACTGGCCATGGTCTGTTTACTATGCCATTATGAGAGACACGCTATACACTGAAACATAACAGACAATCCTGGATATATAACTGACAATAGTGGTCTGTTCACTATGCCATTAAGAGAGACACAATATGCCTTGAAATGTGACCGACAATCGTGGGTATATAACTGACAATAGTGGTCCGTTCACTTTGCCATTATGTGAGACACAATATACAGTGAAATATAACCGACAATACTGGGTATATAACTGACAATAGTGGTCTGTTCACTATTCCATTATGAGAGACAATATACACTGAAATGTAACTGACAGTCGTGGGTATATAACTGATAATGTTGGTATGTTTACTGTGTCATTATGAGAGACAATATACACTGAAATGTAACCGACAATTGTGGGTATATAACTGATAATGTTGGTATGTTTACTATGCCATTATGAGAGACAATATACACTGAAATGTAACTGACAGTCGTCGGTATATAACTGACACCGTCATGACACACAACATACACTGTGGTATAACTTACAATAATATCCTATTTACTGTGCCATCATGAAACACAACATACACTGGAGTAACTGACTATATATAGTGCCCAGGTCTTAGATTCCCCTAACACGTTGCGCCAGGGAGGCAGGTGGGGTGATGCTGCTGACTAAGTGAATGAACAAGCCGACCTTGGCCCCACCCTGCTGCTGCTGCTGCTGCTACAGCGTGTATGCTGTTGTTAGTTATAGAGAGGGGATACGCGTGCTGCTCACATCTGCAACACCTGATTACAATAGATCTCTGAGTACAGGTTACTGGCGAATACATGTCGGCATCAAGATATCCGAGAACGCTTTCTTCCCGGATAAGCTATGATAACCATACACGGATCTGGATTATCGTTAATCCTCTGCGTTGGTACATGGTGTTCACAGGGGGAGATTTACGTTGGGAGATAATCTGCCTTTATATTTAGCAGTTAGCAAACGATGTTGAGCTTCTGTTTGGGATCATACATGGCAAGCTCCCACCAATACGACATACACACTCCAGCCTCACACCGACATGTAGGAGGGTGTGTGTCCTTGCTTATGTGTACAGTGTTTCCATGAGAGTCTGGGAGAACATTATATGTATATACTAGCCTGTGTGTACCTTCGCGAGTGTTCTAGCATGTGTGTAGTAGACGATGCGTTCTAGCACTGTGCATTGTATACTGTCCTACACATCCCTGTTGCCTAGATCAAACGGTCGGACACTCGCTATATCTGAACATATCCAAACACCGTATGTGGCAAGAAGAGAACAGTCCTCACCTGCAATCATGAGGTAAAAGCGGAGACCATCACACATATACAGAGGATTCCTTCTGTTCAGTTATACCTCTCATGACGCCTCCCCGGTGTAATCAATATTGTCTGCATATCCGACACGCCTGACAGGTCTGTAGCCGCCACCTGGCGGTCAACATCCATAGCGTTTACAACATACTGAATGAAGGATAGTGAATATGGGGAAGTGAATATACGATAGTGAAAATGGGATAGTGAATATAGGATAGTGATTATATGGTAGTGAATGTAGGATAGTCAATATAGGATAATGAACACAGTATCCTGAATATAGGATAGTGAATACAGGATAATGAATATGGGGAAGTGAATATAGGATAGTAAATATAGGGTAGTAAATATAGGATAATGAACATAGGATAGTGAATATATGGTAGTTAATATAGGATAGTGAATATGAGAAAGTGAATATAGTGCAGTTGATATAGGGTAGTGAATATAGGATAGTGAACACGGGATAGTGAATATAGGATAGTAAAAATAGGATACTGCATACAGGTGAATATGTACAGCGACGTGAATCGTTGTGTGTAACACACTGTGTTACATAACAGTGTATGTTTGTCATAGTGGATATTTCACTACAGGAACTTAAACGCGCTTCCAATTTCATATCAAGGTCATGTCCTAATAGTGCATTCATTAATTATTCCATACACTTAAGTGATTGACAGAGAGAAAAAAATATTTCACGAGGGTCATAAACTTAATATGAATTGGGAATGAGTTTTGTATCCTGTGACTTTAATCAATTATCAACCCAATTATGCTATGTATGTCCTTATAAGAGCAAATGAATACAATAACATCCCTGCGAACTACATTTTGACACCGCTGAATTATGTGGGAAATCAAAGCTTATGGTGAATGTCGCATTTAATTCCAATTTGGTGATAGAAACAAGAAACTGTAAGAATAAAGTCATATTTGTTGATGGTTATCGCCGCTATTAGTCTTTACCACTTGGTTCAGCCAGCGGCAACTTTTGACAAGAACAATTAAGTGACAGCATGTCCGAGAGTAGAGATACAATGTGAGGTTCACTTGCTGAGTTGGTAGCCAATCTATCTGAGTGTATCTCATACTGGCAGACAATACAGAGTTCAGTTTGAACTACAACTTCATCAGCATCACTAGTTTACCCTAAGTTCAAGAGTTACCTTTCACTGTGTATAGGGGCTCTATGGAGTTTGGTTTGCTAACACAGATCCTTCAAATATATATTCCATCACACCTGCACATCTATTTTACCTAAAACCACAAAACGTACATGAAGTCAAAAGCCGTCTATATTTTTGTACACCTGGATTTTCAAAGGTCATTTAGCTTCCGTTTGATCGGCCTTGTTATTCCCGTAGACAGCAGGCCATTCTAACTGAAAATCATTGGAGACGTAGAACATTCAGTGTGATCTGGATCGTGCACGTACCTGATGACACACATATGTGATTCAGATTTACACACATTTTATTCAATAAAAGAATCTGGTTTGGTTAAGAAGTCATCTGACTGTTAATCATCTCCACATATGTATCTGTGCCAATGCACCATATGTACACTTATGTTTAAATGTGTCAACTCTACATTGCCCGTTTATAGGTAGCCATAATCTTGTGTAACTTTGTAAATTAACTTGAGAATGAGTAAATCACAAGCAGCACCAAGGACTTTGTACCTTCCAGCAAATCCTTTGTATGCAAGTGTTATGACATGTGTTTTATAACAGACATCGGGAATACGACATTGCCTGTATGACATCGTGTGTATGACATCGTGTGTATGGTATCGTGAATATGACATCGTGTGTATGACATCGTGTGCATGACATCGTGTGTATGACATCGTGTGTATGACATCGTGTGTATGGTATCGTGAATATGACATGCAGTTTGCGACATCGTGTGCATGACATCATGTGTATGATCTCTTGTGTGCGACGTGTGAATGAGTATGACATTGTGTGCATGACCTCTTATGTGTGATATCTGGTGCATGACCTATTGTGTATGACATCATATGTGTGACATCCTGTGTATGATATCGTGACTGTGACATAATTGGTGCGACATCGTGTGTGTGCGATCGTGTATGCGATCAACATATGTGTGACATCCTGTGTATGATATCGTGACTGTGACATAGTGGGTGCGACATCGTGTGTATGACATCGTGTGTATGACATCGTGTGTATGCGATAGTGTATGATATAGTGTGTTGTATGTGGCCCATATAGAATGGTGGGGTTTGAGGAACAAAAATACTTTTGCACATGTCGATACTATACGTTGCATAGCAACAGAATAAACAAGTAAGATGGAGTCAGTATAGGATACGGCGCCATCAAAAGACATGCTTCACTGAATCAATGGCCCCAGTCACAGTCCCTAAACGAAATAACAAACCCACCACACAGACCATCACGTGCGAGCCAGGCAGTGACCCGTCACTACAATGGGATAAATCAATTAAACACAAACAATATGGCTTCCAGCTAAGAGGAAAGCGTTTATTCAAAATGTATTGACTGAATCGAACAGGTCATGACCTAACAGTGACCTGATACTCTCCAAGGGGACGCTGATAGGGTGCGGGGGCAGATATCCATTCAAGCATCACAAGGACATAGGTCATCATTCAACAGAATACATCTCGAGTATCTATTTCGCTGCAAGGAGGAACCACTGCCGTAGCCTGGATGACAAATTCACAGAATAAGCACATCAACACTGAACAGACTTACTCAAACCCACACAGTTACCCAGTCTCTCTCATCTTACCTTGCCAGCCGGACCCAGTAGATCCCTACACACACAGGAGGTGGAAGGTAACACACATGTACATGAACACCGAGTTGGATCGCACCTGCGTGTAGCTAGACTCGTGTGGGGGAGGGAGGGAGGGAGCGCTGGTCCCCCCAAGCCTGTGAGCACAGAGCCACCAATCTGCGGCTGCCTTCCACGCTCAACCAAAAATGGCAAGTGGCTTCTGTATGCACAACACCGGCGGGGGATGTATACCTAGACTTGCTTCAGGATTCCAGTTGTGCAGTTATACTCAATGTGCATTATGTCTTATGTCTATTTTTTGCAAACGTAAACCGTGAATTCATTGACACGGAATAATAAATATGTAAATCCAATGAACTGGCCAGGTTGTATGGACGTCTGAGTTGTGGCGGCGTGGTGTCAGGGCCGTGTATGCTGGATGCCCTGCGACTATTGTTTTGAATGGAGAAGTACATGCTAAGTGTCATTGAAGGATACCGACAGGCTGCACTTGTTCTGTCTTGCTATACTTGCAATACACGGGGCATTTCGAAATCATAGCAGCCTGAGTTAAACACAGACCTGAACCCCTCCTGTCGTGTTAACAGTGAATCTATATGACCTCCTCCTGTCGTGTTAACAGTGAATCTACCTGACCTCCTCGAATCAGTCAACAGTGAAACAACATCATCCCCTCATATCACGTCAACAGTGAATCTACATGACCTCCACATGTCGGACAACAGTGAATCTATATGACCTTCTCCCATCGGTCAACAGTGAATCTACATGAACTCCACATGTCGGACAACAGTGAATCTACATGACCTCCCCATTCCTTATATAAGTCAACAGAGAATACACATGACCATCCTCATATCGCAGCAACAGTGAATCTACATGACCTCCTCATGTCGGGCAACAGTGAATCTACATGACCTCCTCATATCGCGTCAATATTGAATCTACATGACCTCCTCATATCGCGTCAACAGTAAATCTACATGACCTCCTCATATCACGTCAACAGTGAATCTTCATAACCTCCTCATATCGCGTCAACAGTGAATCTTCATGACCTCGTTATTTCAATCAACAGTGAATCTACATAACCTCCTCAATTCGCGTCAACAGTGAATCTTCATGACCTCGTTATTTCGATCAACAGTGAATCTACATAACCTTCTCATATCGCGTCAACAGTGTATCTACATGACCTCCTCCTATTGGTCAACATTGAATCTACATGACCTCGTTATTTCGATCAACAGTGAATCTACATAACCTCCTCATATCGCGTCAGCAGTGAATCTACATGATCTCCTCATGTCGGGCAACAGTGAATCTACATAACCTCCTCATGTCAGTCAACAGTGAATCTACATGACCTCCTCATATCGCGTCAACAGTGAATCTACATGACCTCCTCATGTGTGTCAACAGTAAATCCACATGACCTCCTCATATCGCGTCAACAGTGAATCTACATGACCTCCTCATATCGCGTCAATAGTGAATCTACATGACCTCCTCATATCGATCAACAGTGAATCTACATGACCTCCTCATATCGATCAACAGTGAATCTACATAACCTCATCAATTCGCGTCAACATTGAATCTACATGACCTCCTCATATCGATCGACAGGCAATCTACATAACCTCCTCATGTCGGTCTACAGTGAATCATCATGACCTCCTTATATCAGTTAACAGTGAATCTACATGACCTCCTCCTATTGGTCAACAGTGAATCTACATGACCTCATCATATCGCGTCAACCGTGAATCTACATGACTACCTCTTTCCTCATATCGGTCAACAGTGAATACACATGACCTCCTCATAGCCAAATAAAAATAATAATTTTAATGTTAATATTAGTACAACAATACAATACCACATTGTAAGGTGAGCAACTGCGTGTCTCTGAATGAGTGAGCGAGTGAATGAGTGAGTCGGATTTAACGTCGCTTTGAGCAGTATTCCAGTTATATAACAGCGCTTCAGCTTAATGTTGGAGGAAAGCCCGAAGTGATTGATACAGGTTTCAGACGTTTACCACTTTTGTGAAACCCACGGGCACAGTTATGATGCCGACAAACTTGGAAACCGGGGCGAACCGGGATAACAACCCATGATCCAAGGTTTCTGGCCTGCCTAAGGGACACAACTCTACATAGCGAATGGTGGCGTCTTATATGACTGGGTCACCCGTGCCCCCTCTCTGAATGAAGATGACGGAGAAAGAGTATTGTCAGGTCAGCTAATTGGTAGACATGTAATGTTGTAGTAGTAGTAGTAGTAGTAGTAGTAGTAGTAGTAGTGGTGGTGATGGTGGTCCGGACTGATGCCGATTTATAGTGCTAGCTCACTGAGATACCATGTCGCAGTTTAACATGAATACCCCACTCAGACACAGTATACTGACTCCGAGCCGACCAGTCCTTGTTTTAGCCCCTTAATCCATAGCGCCAGACAGGGCAACAACAAGTACCATCCGGGCGCTCTACCACTAGACCATGGAGGCGGTCTTCAAATTTGGACAAAAAATGCAAGACAGCTCTTTGTTCCGACCTACGCATGAGATTTGAATCTATTTTGTCTAAATGTATTGTCTGCGTTCAGTTAAAAGTGTCTGATAGTTTCCAGCACCTTAATTAGCACTACAAATATGCAAATTGAATGAATTTCTAAATCAATACTGTTCTTATAGGCGTTTGCTCACAGTGCACTGTGATACTCCTCCCGGCTATTCCTACATCAAACTTTCAAACTGAGGTTTTACAAGTGGACACAATGTGTGCAAATTACACCTGTTGGTTCGTTCTATACGTGGTGCCAACATTTCCAGATAGACTGAGAGGTAATTATGGTAATCGTCATGACAACGTCAGAATTAGGACACATCTCTCATGATGAAACCATAGTTATCAGGCTTATCTCCCTTGCAAATGGGCAGTGATCCAAACGTAAAAACATAAATTAGGAATTCAGATGAATATCTGGTTCCATAATTTCCAAAAGGATATCACCTCTTGAGTCAGATGTTCCTGGTGCAATAGCAAGAACAACACATGGAAGAATTAATAAATCTTATGGCCTCGTGTTATTTTCCTTACTCATCACAGAACCTCATTGATGGCTATTATTGTCAGACCTGTGGTTTTGACAGGAATGTATTAAAATGAGTATAGCTCAAATGCTCATATGACGTAACCCACCGCTGTCATTGAAATATACTGAATGACACAGAATGACATCGGTCATTGGGAGAAAGGGCAAGTTGTGGACGGTCGAGGTTGGCTCAATCCGTAAAGGGAGATAATTCCCGTGTTGTGTAGTGCAGCTCGCTAATAAACCAACTCTCTGGACCCTGAGCAGACAAGAGTTCACCCGGTGCAATAGCATCAACCCACTGAACATCTGCAGGCTGGATCCATGTGTCCCCGCTGTGAAGCAGTTAACGAGCATAACAAAGCTACCATCGTGGTCTTTTGCGGGATGATATTGATTGTGCCCGCCCCAACCACGCCAGTAACTTTAATTTTTTTAAGCATTGACTCTGAACTGTACATGAACGGCGCATGAAGCCTGTATAGCCAAGACGAGATAATGTGGGAAGTGACGGGATTTGACGTAGTGAGGATTGTGACGTAGTGAGGATTGTGACGTAGTGAGGATTGTGACGTAGTGAGGATTGTGACGCAGAGGTGACGGAACAGAGATGAAACTGGAGCTGTTGAACTTTTTCTACACACACTCTCTACAACATCATTAACCGAATACGTCAAGATTTGATCAATTACACTTGGGGGCAATAAGAAAACAGTGATTTACACTAAAACAGCACAGTAGAGGTATAAGCTCTCCATTTCGTCTTAGTACATGTTTAAAAAACTAAAATATTTTGTTACATTAGCTCTGTATGTAATTTGTTTTGACCATGTTGGTGAAACACCGAGAAATTTGAATCCAGATGCAAAAATAATTGGACAAGGCACAAGTTGATTTCAACACCTCGCAGGATCACAGCACCTGATTTTGCATGGGAGACATAGAACCATCACTGTAGGCACCATACAGTGATTACATCGAGGCAGTTTTGCATGGAATTTGCAACCAACTGAAGATGGCTTCAGTAAACTAAGATGCATTAATGGTAAATATCATGACTCAGGATATCAAACAGTACAGGGTTGTACCGCCTACTTCAGGGCTGCCTTGTGTACTATCCGCATATATGACACATCGTCCAATACGCACTTGAGTTCATCGCTCTGATCATACATGAGTTCACATCAAGGTGATGTAGCTTAAAACGCCACCCTTGTCTCCAAACTAAAGCATACGCCTTGCCAACGCCATGGAGTACGCATGACCCAGTCCTCCAAGCCATAGTATACGCCTTGCCAACGCCATGGAGTACGCATGACCCTGTCCTCCAAGCCATAGCATACGCCTTGCCAACGCCATGGAGTACGCATGACCATGTCCTCCAAGCCATAGCATACGCCTTGCCAACGCCATGGAGTACGCATGACCCAGTCCTCCAAGCCATAGCATACGCCTTGCCAACGCCATGGAGTACGCATGACCATGTCCTCCAAGCCATAGCATACGCCTTGCCAACGCCATGGAGTACGCATGACCCTGTCCTCCAAGCCATAGCATACGCCTTGCCAACGCCATGGAGTACGCATGACCCAGTCCTCCAAGCCAATGGCCTGAAAAGCTCCGATGGCAAACGTACATGTTCATCTGTACAAGATCGGCATTTCCTAAGCCCCGTCTGTGTTCCAGAAGATGATACATTGCTTTCAAGATGGAAGTGGAGTCTCTGACTGTTCCGTCCATGATTTTACACAGGAGTCAAAGCTATTGGTCTGCACGAAGCAGGGAGGAGTCCTTGCCTCTTTTCTAGAGCTTCTGAATATGAGCTGTTTTCAGAGACATTACCAAAAATATGGAAACATAGTTGTTCCTGTCCCCAAACCAGATAATAACAGAAGAAGGACATTTACTATATGTTATCGCGTTCTTTACTTCATCAGCAGAAATAGAAGTATTGAGGTCAGAATTAGAATCTGACATAGCAGAACCGATGTCAGCATAAGATAATTTTCAAATGTTTCTCGTAACTAACTTTTTCTTGAAACTGATCAGTAACAACATAAGCCTTTTGAGAACTGGTCATTATTCATTGCCCATCATTTAGAACTGGAATTCTGCTATTGTTTCTACGTATTTTCTTAATTCTGCACCAAATACTGGCGAGGGCCTGCTAATATGAGAGATGAATCTGTGCCAACTTGCACGTTTGGCGCTACGATCTATACTTTGAAATTCTGCTCGTTTCTTCCTGAAGTTGTCTGTATGGCGAACTATGGTATATCTTAAGAGCGTTACTAGCTTTGTCGCATGCACCGTTCAACTATAGCTGGGTGAATTTACATTATGTCTTGCCTGACGTTTTCCCTATAAATTTTTCCGCGATCTCAACTCTGCACATGCGCTCTTCCGCCTCTCAAGTGCAGATAGACAGACAGACAGACAGACATGAAGGCAGGCGGGATATTTAAAATACAGACAACAACATAAAGGTAAACAAGAAAGACATCAAAATCCCCAAACAAAGTTACAATACTGCGGCGACAGACAGGCATGTCGGCTTTCTGGCTCGTGTTATTTGTGATAGCCAGAGAGAGAAGTGTTACAACCGGTAATGCGAAAAATAAGGGTTAACATTGCTCGTTATTTTTAAATTATTCGTGGTATTTAGTATTCTTTCTCAACAACGACAACTTGGTCGTCATTTAAGGTTTTCTTTAAGTGACCTTTATTAACATGTCTTTCAGTATTCCAATCTTGCTACATAGATATATCTGTGGACACTATACACTATGACGTAATGTACGGTACTGCAATGCTGCACGGCCTCCACGGCAATGGTAAAGCAGCCTATGCAGAGCTGATTCGTCGATCAACGGAGATTTCGTTCACATTTGGTATTTTGGTACTTCAGGACTCAACGTAGTAGGTTTTCTTACCATGATAACACAGCCAAGGGATTTAATTGGTCGAAATTTAGATATTTAAGCCTATTTAAGAGTATTCTCCAGTATGATCAGCACTTTGTCAATGCATTCTACAGGCCGTGAGCCTGATGTTGTTCAATGAACAGTGGTACCACCACAAGATGGGAAATATTTCCCAGGTTTAAGCTTTTTAGGGAAAGAACGTGTCCTTAGGACCATACGACCAACATTTGAAATGTACTTACAATGTGGCACATATTACGCAGGTCTTGAAACAAATTCAAGTGACTATGAACACATACAGAGGTGTGTAACTATTGCCATGGATTCCATGTTGTTTCTATCGTTAGCAACACTCCTAAATGCTGTGCACAGGTGACACATATTATATCACCCTTGAAACCATGTATAACAACGTTTAGATGTATCCTATGTTTCATCCGCTCCTAAATATTTGGTCATAGGGAGATTGCCATATTAACTTTTATTTTAATGTTTCGTGAAGAGAACGTGATTATATTGCTAGCACGGGCTCGTTAGCGTGAAGCCACCACGTCAGTGACGTCAGGCGGTCATTAGTAACACGTGTCGGGGAGATACGCATTGCTGTGCACTGACCGTTTCCACAGTCCATTGAAGTTACCTGTGTACGCTGCGTATTTGTTAACCAAGGGTCTATAGATGTACTGAATGGAATAGATATCAGTGTTGGTTTTACAATGCCCCCCCCCCCCCCCCACACACACACACAACCACCCACCCCCCAAAACACACATACACACACACACACACATACAAAACACACACAACCCAACCCAACCAACCCCACCCCAAACCAAACCCACCCACCAACCCACAGCTTTCAAAAAGTTTATGACTCATCAGTGACAAATATGATGTCCGATGCATTCCCTATTTTGTCTTGAACCTTATCGTCCCGTGTCTTTCAGGTAAACAAGTGACTTGCCTTTGCATGTGTTTGAGGCAGGATATGCTACTTCTTTTTTGCGAACACCCTGGTATCATCACTATTTGATAGTGATTTATACACACATGCTCATGATAAAGTCGGAATCGTACAATCGACTCTGCTTTAAGCAGAGGTTTATCGTGGCTTTAGAAAGGGCGTTGTCGCTATCAGTATATATTCCTGACATCATGAACAAACCTGACTCCCACAAACGTATGGTAATAGCCAGGGGAACTACATGTATTCATAAGTACACGAGGGATATGTCCTCATAACTGAATTTGTAACATGTAACTCACCATAAGAATACCACACTTTTAATATTTTCTTCTGGATCACAATTACCAGCATGCAATTATCTTTCCCGCTTCACTTCCTTTACAAATAAACAGCACAGAGAATAACTAGTCTCGATTATCTCAGGTCGGCACAGTGGTGGATCGTAGTCCAAGAATGTCTGCGGATGTATTGACACAGATGCCATTAAAGCTAGGCTCCCACGCAGTGTATTGTTTGGTAATACAGGACAGTATATGCAAATAAGTTGCATGACTCCTCAATATCTCAGCTGATAATCAGTCACCTAATTAATACGACATATGTCTCTCTATTAGTAGTGGACACGTCTTCTACAATCCCCCCACACCCACACCCCAACTCTCTCACACCCACATCCACACCCACACCCCAAGTCTCCCAAACCCACACCACACCCCAAGTCTCCCCAAAACCACACCCACACCCCAACTCGCCCCCCCTCATACACCCCAACTCTCTCACACCCACATCCACACCCACACCCCAAGTCTCTCCACCTACACCACACCCCAAGTCTCCCCAAAACCACACCCACACCCACACCAACACCCCAACTCTCCCCACTCTCACCCCAACTCTCCCCCACCCACACCCAAGTCCCCACCCACACCCCAACTCTCTCACACCCACATCCACACCCACACCGCTAGTCTCCCCAACCCACACCACACCCCAACTTCCCCCCTCACACCACAACTCTCCCCCACACACACCCCAAGTCTCCCCAACCCACACCAACACCCACACCCCAACTCTCCCCAACCCACACCCACACTCCAACTCTCCCCAACTACACCCCAACTCTCCCCCCACCCACACCCACACACCCACGCCCACCCCAACTCTCCCCCACACCCCAACTCTCCCCCACACCCCAACTCTCCCCCTACCCACACCGACAAACCCACACCCACCCCAACTCTTGATTTCATTGCACTGTGATTGATTTTTTAAGGGACTCTTCATGACTTTGATAAAACGAGTGTTACGACAGAAGATATCTGACATCGTCGTGTTGCTAAAGGGCGGGAGTATCTGACGATGGCACCATTAACTGTATCAATACCCTCTTCATGAACATGTTTATGTTTCACGCATGTTGAGATGGAGGATGCTGAGCTCCCGACTTGCTTTCCATGCCATACACGTGTTGAGTTGACCTGAAGGGTGTTATTGTACGTGATAGATCATGTTCGTGTGTTGATACTGGGAGCCTGACCCTCCACCAGTGGTCCATGTGGAGAGGGAACCGAAAACTGATCAGTGATTTGCTCATCTAGACCAAATAAAGATGAATTACACCTGCAGAGTTTCATGACTATCAGATAAGTATTATTTCACAGTCATAATGTAAAAATATATTAAAAAATGTTATCGTCACTTCAACCCGTAATGTAACATATTTTACATTGAGCATTATAACAAGGGTTAACCCGCAACCCGTTTGTTACAAAAAGTGTAACTTTTACATTAAAGGTTGAAACAAAGACAAACTCCTAATGTAATATATTTTTGAAATAAGAGTACTTTTTACATTTGTAACAGTTGTAACAGAGCTGCCCGCACATATCGTGCCGGCCTCCGATGTGTGTCGCTATGCCTGTCAGAGTTACCTCCCTTTGTAATACGGAGATCACGCAATATCTGTCCATGGTTCAAATGATTTCCCTGACATACGATAACACATAGGGGAGTAATTAAAGCATCACTTTTATTCGAAACTATACAGTTATAGGAAGACAATTTTCCGAGACTCACTTCCAGGAGAAATATTATGAGAGTGGGTTTGAGAAATATCATTCATGCCAAAATGAAAGATTTGGCTCGGAAAGATATAGTGGTCACCACCAGTTATCGCCATTTTGTTCATCTTATTACTGAAATATTCCATGTACAAATTTAATTGTGTCAATAACTTTGATTTGGGTGTGACGCATTCCGAACAAACACTCCTGCCTAGGGGGACACCACATGTGCTGCACGTGCAGATGGGTCTAAAGAATCGAAAGTGTGATCGCAAGAAGGTTAAGTTGGCTGACAACAATGATCGAATGGCACGACTGTACATAGGACTACTCCATGTCTGCTAGTTACGATGGGTGAGTGAGATTCACGCCACTGTGGCCAACAGGTCAGACATAGCACAGTGTGACCAGTAGGTCAGATATAGCACAGTGTGACCAGTAGGACAGATATAACACAGAGTGACCAGTAGGTCAGATATAGCAGTGTGACCAGTAGGTCAGATATAACACAGTGTGACCAGTAGGTCAGATATAGCACAGTGTGACCAGTAGGTCAGATATAACACAGTGTGACCAGTAGGTCAGATATAGCAGTGTGACCAGTAGGTCAGATAAAGCACAGAGTGACCAGTAGGTCAGATATAGCACAGTGTGACCAGTAGGTCAGATATAGCACAGTGTGACCAGTAGGTCAGATATAGCACAGAGTGACCAGTAGGTCAGATAAAGCACAGTGTGACCAGTAGGTCAGATATAGCACAGAGTGACCAGTAGGTCAGATATAGCACAGTGTGACCAGTAGGTCAGATATAGCACAGTGTGACCAGTAGGTCAGATATAGCACAGAGTGACCAGTAGGTCAGATAAAGCACAGTGTGACCAGTAGGTCAGATATAGCACAGTGTGACCAGTAGGTCAGATATAACACAGTGTGACCAGTAGGTCAGATATAGCACAGTGTGACCAGTAGGTCAGATATAGCACAGTGTGACCAGTAGGTCAGATATAGCACAGAGTGACCAGTAGGTCAGATAAAGCACAGTGTGACCAGTAGGTCAGATATAGCACAGAGTGACCAGTAGGTCAGATATAGCACAGTGTGACCAGTAGGTCAGATATAGCACAGTGTGACCAGTAGGTCAGATATAGCACAGTGTGACCAGTAGGTCAGATAAAGCACAGTGTGACCAGTAGGTCAGATATAGCACAGTGTGACCAGTAGGTCAGATATAACACAGTGTGACCGGTAGGTCAGATATAGCAGTGTGACCAGTAGGACAGACATAGCAGTGTGACCAGTAGGTCAGATATAGCACAGTGTGACCAGTAGGTCAGATATAGCACAGAGTGACCAGTAGGTCAGATATAACACAGTGTGACCAGTAGGTCAGATATAGCACAGTGTGACCAGTAGGACAGATATAGCACAGTGTGACCAGTAGGTCAGATATAGCACAGTGTGATCAGTAGGTCAGATATAACACAGTGTGACCAGTAGGACAGATATAGCACAGTGTGACCACTAGGACAGATATAGCACAGTGTGACCAGTAGGTCAGATATAACACAGTGTGACCACTAGGACAGATATAGCACAGTGTGACCACTAGGGCAGATATAGCACAGTGTGTCACTCCATGATGGTCAGCATGATATGAATACAACCAGTGTGGACTAGTGCGCGGACAACTGCACACGTTTATCACAGCTGGTGATAAACACCACTCCAGTTTACTCGTCAACTCTGATGCATGACAGAGTGCTATCAGATCATTCGTATACATTTTCCGTATTCAGTAAGACAAACTGGTTTTTTATATGGTGTGTATTTCATGTTTTAACATAACATATTTATAAATTGCCGAAGATTTCCTGTAAAACCAAAAAATAGAATCAAGAGATGACAAGGACATTAATGCTGCCAAAAGTATAATAAATATTTAACAAGAATAAAGCATACAATACTAGTATTACTATATAAGGTGCCATTTTCGCCAGTTAAACATACATAAACCCGCCATGTATCATCAACAGCGCAAGAGGCAAAACAGAGGGTATATCAGAGCAGTAACATGCAGAACAGAGGGTATATCAGAGCAGTAACATGCAGAACAGAGGGTATATCAGAGCAGTAACATGCAGAACAGAAGGTATATCAGAGCAGTAACATGCAGAACAGAGGATATATCAGAGCAGTAACATGCAGAACAGAGGGTATATCAGAGCAGTAACATGCAGAACAGAGGGTATATCAGAGCAGTAACAGGGACAAATGAAGGAAAGCGACACGAGCACAGCGAGAGAATGTTGTTTGACGCCGCACTCGGCACTAGCCTTGCCAGATGACGGACTCTGTACACCAAGTCTGAATGAGACAATCCAGTAACTAACATGACACAGCTCTGGGACCTGTAATCCTTGACAAACATACATCACACGAGACGAACACAAGACAAGACCTTCTTCCTGCACACGTGACCCGGCACAAGGGACAAACACCACCTTCTTCCAAAACACTGGACCCGCCACAAGGGACAAACACCACCTTCCTGCACACGTGACCCGGCACAAGGGACAAACACCACCTTCTTCCAAAACACTGGACCCACCACAAGGGACAAACACGACCCTACCACAAGGGTCAAACACGACCTTCTTCCTACACACTGGACCCGCCACAAGGGACAAACACGACCTTCTTCCTGCACACTGGACCCGCCACAAGGGACAAACACGACCCTACCACAAGGGTCAACACGATCTTCTTCCTGTACACTGGACCCGCCACAAGGGACAAACACGACCTTCTTCCTGTACACTGGACACGCCACAAGGGACAAACACCACCTTCTTCCTGCACACTGGACCCGCCACATGGGACAAACACGACCTTCTTCCTGTACACTGGACACACCACAAGGGACAAACACGACCCGCCATAAGGAAAAAACACCACCTTCTTCCTGCACACTGGACCCGCCATAAGGAAAAAACACCACCTTCTTCCTGCACACTGGACCCGCCATAAGGAAAAAACACCACCTTCTTCCTGCACACTGGACCCGCCATAAGGGACAAACACGATCTTCTTCCTGCACACTGGACCCGCCACAATGGACAAACACCACCTTCTTCCTGCACACTGGACACGCCACAAGGGACAAACACCACCTTCTTCCTGCACACTGGACCCGCCTCAAGGGACAAACACGATCTTCTTCCTGTACACTGGACCCGCCACAAGGGACAAACACCACCTTCTTCCTGCACACTGGACCCGCCACAAGGGACAAACACCACCTTCTTCCTGCACACTGGACCCGCCTCAAGGGACAAACACCACCTTCTTCCTGCACACTGGACCCGCCACAAGGGACAAACACCACCTTCTTCCTGCACACTGGACCCGCCACATGGGACAAACACCACCTTCTTCCTACACACTGGACCCGCCACATGGGACAAACACCACCTTCTTCCTGCACACTGGACACGCCACAAGGGACAAACACCACCTTCTTCCTACACACTGGACCCGCCACATGGGACAAACACCACCTTCTTCCTGCACACTGGACCCGCCACAAGGGACAAACACGACCTTCTTCCTACACACTGGACCCGCCACAAGGGACAAAAGCGACCTTCTTTCTGCACATTGGACCCGCCACAAGGGAGAAACACGACCTACCATAAGGGACAAACACTATGCTAAAATATAGTTATTGATGAAGGGAGATTGTGTTATTAGTACTGAAATATAGTTATTGATGAAGTGAGTGAGTGAGTGAGTAAGGTTTTACGCCGCTTTTAGCAATATTCCAGCAATATCACGGCGGGGGACACCAGAAATGAGCTTCACACATTGTACCCATGTCGGGAATCGAACCCGGGTCTTCGACGTGACGAGCGGACGCTATAACCACTAGGCTACCCGACCGCCCCGTTATTGATGAAGGAAGATTGTGCTATAAATACTGAAATGTAGTTACTGACGAAGAAAGATTGTGTTATTAATGACGAAATGTAGTTATTGATGAAGGGAGATTGTGTTATTAATACTGAAATGTAGTTATTGAGAAGGGAGATTGTGTTATTAATACTGAAATATAGTAATTGATGAAGGGAGATTGTGTTATTAATACTAAAATGTAATTATTGATGAAGGGAGATTGTGTTATTAATACTGAAATGTAGTTATTGATGAAGGGAGATTGTGTTATTGATACTGAAATGTAATTATTGATGAAGGGAGATTGTGTTATTAATACTGAAATAGCGCCATTGATTGAGGGTGACTGATTGAGGGAGATTGTGTTACTTTTTGTGATTTGATGAAGGAAGATATATGTAAACTACTGACAATGTAATGATGGAGGGAGATTGTATAAATACTACTGTTCGAATTATTGATGAGCAAGGCAGATTGTATTATTACCTCTGTTCGAATTATTGATGAGTGAGGGGAGATTGTATTATTACTACTGATCGAATTATTGATGGGAGGTTGGTTGGGTAGTTTGATAGGAAGAATGATGCACCCCACTGACTATTGGTGTGAGCCTGTTAAGTTTGTCACGGGTATAAGCTGATGGGCCCGCAGGGAGTCCTACTGTGTACACTCACTAGTCACTGCTCCGTCCTTGAAGTACTGCCCCCGCGAGTTGTCCCGCCACGAGCGCCATGTTAGAATGTGACGGCATCTGACAGTTGCCGCACACCAGGTTCAACTGAGGAGCGGACAGTCGGTACAGTCACAGACCGTACGATCGGTACAGTCACAGACCATATGGTCGGTACAGTCACAGGCCGTATGGTCGGTACAGTCACAGGCCGTATGATCGGTACAGTCACAAACCATATGATCAGTGTAGTCACGGACCATATGATCAGTGTAGTCACAGACTGCATGATCAGTGTAGTCACAGACCATATGATCAGTGTAGTCACAGACCGTATGATCAGTGTAGTCACAGACCGTATGATCAGTGTAGTCACAGACCGTATGATCAGTGTAGTCACAGACCGTATGATCAGTGTAGTCACAGACCGTATGATCAGTGTAGTCACAGACCGTATGATCAGTGTAGTCACAGACCGTATGATCAGTGTAGTCACATACCGTATGATCAGTGTAGTCACAGACTGCATGATCGGTACAGTCAAAGACCATAAAATCGGTGTAGTCACAGACAGTATGATCAGTGTAGTCACAGACTGCATGATCGGTACAGTCACAGACCATGTGATTGGTACAGTCACAGACCATATAATCAGTACAGTCAACGACCGTATGATCGGTACAGTCACAGACCATATGGTCGGTACAGTCACAGACCATATGATCGGTACAGTCACAAAACATATGATCTTTACAGTCACAGACCGTATGGTCGGTACAGTCACAGACCATATGATCGATACAGACACAGACCATATGGTCGGTACAGTCACGGACCATATGTTTGGTACAGACACAGACCATATGATCGGTACAGTCACAGACCATATGGTCTATACAGTCATAGACCGTATGATCGGTACAGTCACAGACCATATGATCGGTATAGACACAGACCATATGGTCGGTACAGTCACAGACCATATGATTGGTACAATTACAGACCATATGTTTGGTACAGACACAGACCATATAGTCGGTACAGTCATAGACCGTATGAACCGTACAGGTACAGACTATATAATCGGTCGTCACACACTGTATGATCGGCACAGTCACAGACCGTATGAACCGTATAGGTACAGACCATATGATCGGTACATTCACAGACCGTTTGAACCGTACAGCTACTGACCATATGGTACAGTCACAGATTGTATGGTCGGTACAGTCACAGACCGTATGATCGGTACAGTCAGATAGATGCTTACTTACTAACGGTACGTCAAGAGCGGCTGAAGAATATATCTCCAACTGGTCATAGACCCAGCTGTCACATGACACCTGGTGTCGACCGATCCCCCTGGTTGTGTACATGGTTGAACTGGGCGTACTGCCTCGTCTACCCTGGCCAGGGGGGAGGGATCGTCTGATTGACGATCGTCTGCGTGGTGGTGGTGGTGGTTCTGGATGGCGAAACTGGATCCAGTAAAGTGCTCCTGTACCCAGTACCCACTTTGACCCATACTTCACCAAGATCCGGTCTTGTTATAAAACTAGTTACTTCCTCCGGTGTTTTTCAGTGTTGATACTCCGAAGTGTAGAACACAGATATTCTGTTGAATGTTGATACATGATGACAACAAAGAACTTTATTGAAGGTATGTGACAAGTTGTACGTTCATGTGAGAACATTTTGTTTTACCTGTGATCATAAGTGTAAAATATTTTCTTTTTAATTATAAATACGGATGGGCGGTTCACAGTTCGCTGAACCTTGTATGTATCTGCCAAGGATACCTCGTTTTTTTATACACAAGTTTTTCTTTTGGTTTATCTTTTTTATTTTTGTGTTATGATTTATAAAAATCAAATAAACCACTCTTCGGGTTGTACTCCAACTAAAAATCTCCTGTATATGCTCAGTAGGTGTAAATTGTTCATCATGTTCACACGGTTTAAAAGTGGTCAAATCTTTTCCTTTGATAATGGCTAAAATAAATAAAATTAAAATTGTATCTGTAAATTGTAGAGGCTTAGCTGAAAAAAATAAGCGAAAGGAAGTCATGAATATCTGGCGAAAGAAAAAGATTTCAATCATTTGTCTACAGGACATTCATATTTCTGAAAAAGATGAAAATTTAATGAGAAACGAATGGAGGCTACAATGTATTATTGCACCATTTAGGTCCAACGTCAGAGGGGTAGCTATTCTTTTCAATAATAACTTAGAAATAAAAATTCATAGAACTAAAACAGATAGTAACGGAAACTATATACTTACAGATATCACTATTGAAGGCATTAAGTTGACCATGGTTAACTTATATGGCCCAAATAAAGATGATCCAGGCTTTTATCTAAAACTATTTACGGATATTGATAATTTTGAAAATGAATCGCTAGTAATTTGCGGTGACTGGAATCTTGTTCTGAATCCAGCATTTGATTTAGAAAATTATAAAAAAACATTAATAACCCAAAAGCTAGAGAAACAGTATTGGAAAAAATAAAACAATATAACCTTATAGATGTCTGGAGGGATATGAATCAGGACTAAAGAAAATACACTTGGTGGAAAAGAAATCCAAGACAACAGGCATGGCTCGATTTTTTCATGATCTCTCAAGATATTTATGATATGACTCTAAAGAGTTCAATATTACCAGGCTATAAATCTGACCATTCAGTAATAACTCTTGAATTCTCAAACAGTTTAAGTCAGGAAAAAGGACGAGGTTATTGGAAGCTTAATACCTCATTATCGTGTAATGTAGATTATGTTAAAATGGTGAAGGAAATTATGGAAGAAACTAGAACAGAATATTCTTGTAAAGAGCCAGGAGGTAAGATTGGTGATGGGGATAGAAACTTAGAATTAACCATTGGTGACTGTTTATTTCTGGAAACTTTATTAATGAAAATTAGAGGTAAAACCATATCATTTGCAACATATGTTAAAAAAACAGGCAAAACCAGACTAAGGAACTGGAAGATAAAATAGAAGAAGTAGAGGAAGACATTAGGAATAACTTTCAACAGATTAGTGAAAATAAATTGGCTGAACTATCCAAATATAAAATAGAATTAGAAAAAATCAATGAAGAAGTAACTAGGGGAATACATAATAGAAATAGGATAAAATGGTATGATGAAGGCGAAACACCAACAAGCTATTTTTGTACTTTGGAATCTAGAAATTATACAAGTAAACTCATAAACACTTTGATTGATAATAAAGGGGAAGAAATTACTGACGGGGACTTAATAATAAATGAACAAAGAGAATTTTATGAGAAGCTTTACTCATTACCAAACGAAAATGATACTGAAAATGCTGAGACACTCAAAAATGTAAAAACACCAGTCTAAATGAAGACTTAAGGGTTAATTTAGAAGAAAAAAATCACTTTAGATGAAATATCAAAGGCAGTAAAACAAATGAAAAATAACAAAAGCCCAGGAGTAGATGGCTTTCCAATAGAATTCTTTAAGGTTTTTTTGAAAGACTTAAAAATATGGGTTTTTAGATACATAAATGAAACTTTTGAAAATAAGGAAATGACATATACAATGAAAAGGGGAGTCATTACGTGTATACCCAAGGGAAACAAAGAAAGAAGATTTCTAAAGAACTGGCGTCGAATATCATTGCTGAATGCACTTTCTAAAATAATTAGTACATATATTACAAACTAATTCATGATAATCAAACTGGCTTTATTCCTGGAAGATGTATTAGCGAAAACACAAGACTTTTGTATGACATTATGTTTGAATGTAAAAGACTAAATAGACCAGGAATGTTGCTGCTGATTGATTTTGAGAAAGCGTTTGATACAATATCAAGACAGTTTATTTCCAGGGCATTAGAAAAGTATGGTTTTGGGCCTTATATGATAAAATGGATACACCTACTAACTAATAATGCATCCGCCTGTGTAATACAAAACGGTCATATGTCTTCTTTCTTTATTATTAATGAAAGAGGTTGCAGACAAGGAGACCCAATATCACCATATCTTTTTCTTTTTGCTGTGGAAATCTTAGGCTGTATGATAAGAGACAATAAAAACATTATAGGAATTGTATTGAATGAGAAAGAGTACAAATTAGGTCAGTATGCAGACGACACACAATTATTCTTAAACGGAGAGGCTGAAAGCCTGTATGCAACAATAAATATACTTGATTGTTTCTTCAAAATGTCTGGACTTAAAATAAATATTGATAAAACAAAAGCTATATGGATCGGGTCGAAAGCAGGGAGCTCAACAAATATTTGTGAAGACTTAAAGTTAGACTGGCATGTTAGGAATTATTCTCAACCCCCATTTGCAAGGTCTATGGGTTATCAATACCCGAAAAAGACTTGAAACAATAAATAGGTTATTGGCAAACTGGAGAAAAAGAAACTTGACTCTTATAGGTAAAATTACTGTTATCAAGTCATTGGCTCTCTCAACTCTTGTCCATATTTTTATGGCACGGCCAAACCCCCCAAAAGATTTTATTACAAACTTAAATAAAATTTTGTTTAGTTTTTTATAGAATAATAAACCAAATGAAATTAAAAGGCAAAATCTGAAGAAAAAAAAATATGCTGATGGTGGGCTTAGAATGGTGGACATTAAAATATTTATAGAATCACTAAAATTATCTACATTAAGAAAGTATTTAAAAAAGAGTACATATGATAATCCCTCAGTTTTTTCTTTCACTGATGTGATAAATTTAGGAGTCAATGCTGATAAATATTTATGTGTGAAAAACCCTTTTTGGAGAGATGTTTTAAATGTTTGGGGAAATTACGGCAGAAAATTTACAACAAATTCAGAAAGGATTTCCGAAATTCTATCACGGCCTCTATGGCTAAATCACCAATTTAAACATGAAAACTACATAATTAAAAATTGGTTTAAAAAGGGTACAATGACAATTAAGGACTTATGTAATGAGAATGGATTTGTGCCATTTGAAATATTAAAAGTACGTTATGATATACAGGGTACAATACTAGATTATAATAAGGTTAAACTTAGTATACCTAAAGAATGGAGAGACACTGTCAATCATTATATCAAAATACCAATATATGACTTGGTTGAGTTACGTCCCTTTGGAGAACACACCAACATTCCTGTAGTCTCCGAGTATTTGCTTTAAATATCAAAATCAAGGCAACCTGGCAACCAAAAAAGGACATTTGGTAATGTGTGAACACTCTGTGGATACGTTATGAACAAAACATGGAGGATCTAGCAACATACAGAGCTAGAATCGGAACCTTTTGTCATCCACCCGGGACCCGCCAAGTCAGCCACGTTGACAGGTACACGCCATACACATGTCATGATAACTCAGATATGCCGTATCGCATTATTATATGCACTTTGCTGCTGACTGCGCACCTTTCGTTGTCCGCATTACTGATCAGTAATCAATATGTATTTTTGAATCTGATATTTGATCACTTCACGGCGACAGAAACTACATTCTTTTGTGTCTCATGTGACGTCACCAACCCGAGTTGTGACCTAGTTTTGTCACCGAATCTTGCCTCACCTGCACGTGAAAAGTGTTTCCTTGGGGGTGACGCGATTCCCGTGGGAGTCATAACACAGCTCCTACTGTGCTCTAACGATATAGAGACAAATCCAGGCCCAATAACTCTCCAAGAAGTACAGGAGAAAATACTTGCAGAAATAGGGAGCATGAAATCGGAGTTACGAAACGTCAAAGCAGATTTAAGCACACAAATTTTAGAACTAAAGAATGACATCCACACTATCAGTTCTAAATGTGAAAAACTGGAGGAATCTGTTACAGAATTACATCGTGATCTAAACACTATGAAACAGAACCATGATATAATGTATGATGACATTGATGCACTTTCAGGCAAGGTGGATACAGTGTTTGATCAGATGTCAAAAATTGATCACGAACTAGATAGACTTGAGTCCTATAGCAGACGTGATAATATCCTCATCCACGGAATACCGGAAGCTGCAGGCGATGAAAAATCAATGGTATGTAAAGATACTGTGTTATCCGTCCTCAATGAACATGCTAAATTCAAAACGTGGCAACCATTGGACATAATACGTGCGCACAGACTTGGCGTTAAACGTGTAAATGCAAATCGCCCTCGCCCAATGATTGCTAAGCTACACTCGTCTGACGACAAAGTTCGTACATTGAAAGCGAGACCCACATTCAAGGAAGGGGGACTCGGAATTTCTAGTGACCTAACGTCACGTCAGCGTCAACAGCTTCAGGCACTTAAGGGAACAAACACTTTCGGGTATTTCAAAGATGGTCGTTTGGTAACAAAACCCCGCACCATGGAAACAACATCAACAACGTTTAGCACTTCAAACACGACACGAGGAAGCCGATCTTCTCATAGAAGAACGGATGGAACAACAGTGTCACATGCTTCTATCAGCTAGGATATCGGCCGAGGCCCGGATAGTTTTTCGCAAGATCCTAACACTATCAACACCGGTGTTACGTTAAACGCTGATTGTCCAAGCGAAACATTCACCTTTCTAAGTTGGAATATTAATGGACTTCGAAACAAAATTGATGATGCTGATTTTATATCATACTTACAACAATTTAAAATAGCATGTCTTGTGGAAACTTTTGTCGACTGTAGTTTTGATAATAGCTGGTTAGTTGGTTATGATATCTATTATAGTCCAGCAATAAAATTATCTGACTACGGAAGGCTGTCAGGTGGTATTTGTGTATGTGTCCATCAATCCGTCAGTAAATTTTGTAAGTTAATTAAATCAGATGTAGATAATCTCCTGTGCTTGAACATATCAAAAGTGTTACTTACAATTGACAAGAACGTAAACTTGCTATGTACATACATACCACCAGCTGGTTCGCCGTATTATAACCATGCGGTCTCAAATTGTTGTATTGATCATCTTGAAGAGTTTATGTTAGATAATCAGTCGCAGCTTAAAGATTCTATCAGTGTAGTCTGTGGAGATATGAATGCTCGTACTGGTCAACAAAACAATCCTCTAGTCGATATACAAAACGATTTTGTTCATAGTAACTGTTCATACCCAGAAGATGAAAACGTATGTGTTGGAGATCGGAAATCCCATGACACCGTTATAAATAAATTTGGTCAGATACTGCTAGATATGTTGTATACATTTCAGTTGTTCATTGTCAATGGGAGAGTGTATGGGGATACCCTTGGAGAATTTACCTATTGTGGAAACCAAGGTGCGAGCGTTAATGATTATTTTATATGTTCCCCCGATTTCTTCGATTATATTAAGATGTTGAATATTGGCGATCGTCTAGAATCTGATCATTTACCTTTGGAATTGACCTGTAAGTTCCCTCATATGAATCAAACACATACCAAATTAATATATGAGGGTGTCACTAAGAAGAAACTAATATGGAATGAAGAACTTTCGAACAACTTTCTAAGCAAACTACAAGAAAGTATAACATATTCTAAACAGTTACTTCTAGATAAACTTGATAACAATATTGAGGGGGCAATTGATGACTTTGTTGAAATTATGCTAACTTCAGCAGCTTGTATGAGAAAAGAATTAAAACTGAACATGGATAAAACTAAAACTTTTAATACTGGATGTAGAATCGCAAGGCGTAACGCCCGCAAAGCGCTGCGAAGATTTAGAACAACCCGTACTAGTCTTGACAGAAAAAAATATTGCGAAAGCAGGAATAAATATAAAGGTTGTTGTCGGAAATACAAATTCGATATGCGTAGACATAGACAAGACAAACTGAAAAAGTCTATTAACGACCCTTCAGCGTTCTGGAAACAAGTACGATCTCTTAAGAATAGATCTTCTGCTACAGATGACATAACAAAGTCGCAGTGGCTTAGTCATTTTAAGAAGGTTTTTTCAAATGATGCAATATTCACTATGGCAACTGATGATATGCAAAATGATTTTAGTGAAAGCTACACGGATGTTGATGAAGTTCTGCTAGATTCACCCATTGTTGAAAACGAAATATTAGATGCGATAAATCACCTCAAGAAGGGAAAAGCAGCTGGTCCTGATGATGTAGTTATCGAAATGTTGAAGTGTTCTAAGTTTGAAGTTATGCCTTTTCTTTGCAAATGTTTTAATAAGCTATTTGAAAATGGTGTTTTCCCAAGCAATTGGTCATGTTCTATAATAATCCCCCTGCATAAAAAAGGAGACAGGAGTGACCCAGATAACTATAGAGGCATTTCATTAATGAGCATTTTAGGAAAAGTATTTACTACAATATTAAACAATAGAATTTCAAAATGGGCGACCATGCGTGATAAGATTCCTGAATTTCAAGCTGGCTTCAGAAAAAGTTATTCCACCGTAGATCATGTATTTACACTATATGCACTTATTCAAAAAACCTTGTCACGGCGTAAGCATAAACTGTATGTAGCATTTGTAGATTTTAAAAAGGCTTTTGATTCTGTCAATCGCTTTAAGCTATGGACATGTCTACGAAAAACTGGTTTACGTGGGAAAATGTTTACTATTCTAAAATCAATGTATTCTAATGTGAGATCATGTGTTCGTTGTGGGGATAGTTTAACAGATTTCTTTGATTGTCCTTTGGGCCTAAGACAAGGCTGTATTTTGAGTCCGATCTTATTTTCATTTTTCATTAATGAATTATATTACGAAATAGCTGCCAGTGGTAAACATGGTATCCAAATGTTCCCAGATTGGATAGAAATACTAATGCTACTTTTCGCAGATGATGTCATTTTAGTGTCAGATACTGTTGTCGGCCTTCAAAGGCAATTAAATATTTTAAGTACGTACACCAAAGAATGGAAATTATCCGTAAACTTGGAAAAAACTAAAATTGTGATCTTCAGAAAAGGTGGTCCAATAGCGTCGAAAGAGAGATGGTCATTCGATGGTCAGTTAGTCAATATAGTAGATCACTACACTTATTTAGGAATCTGGTTCTCACACACAATGAATTGGAAAAAATGTGCCCTTGACTTGTCCTTGCGTGCAAAGAAAGCTTTAATAAGTGTAATGTCTATTTCTCATAAAGTGGGATCGATGTCACCTAATATCTTCTTTAAGCTTTTCGATACCCAGATACAACCAATTTTATTGTATGGTTCTGAAGTATGGGGATTTCAACGTTATGACTGTTTAGAGAAGGTTCATTTATTAGCATGTAAAAAGTTTCTTTGTGTCGGATCTTCTACACCAAATTGCATGGTTTATGGTGAATGTGGTAGATACCCATTATATATTAATTCTCAGATCAGATGTTTAAAATACTGGTTTAAAATTCTTCATATGCATGAACAACGTCTCCCCAAATTAGCCTATAACATGCTTCTACATTTAGATAACATGGGAAAGAATACTTGGACATCGCATATAAGAAATCTTTTATTTTCGCATGGTTTTGGTTTTATATGGCTATGTCAGTCAGTTGGAAATGTAAATATGTTTCTTAATGAATTTCGGAATCGGTCTATAAATATGTTCTACCAAGAATGGCACTCCACTTTAGAGGATAGTTCGCGTTATGAATATTACAAAACTTTCAAGACTTTACTTCAACCAGAAATATATTTATCAGTACTCACTACGGAAAACTTAAGAAAACAGTTAATTAAATATCGACTTGGTTTGCTAGACCTATTTGTAAATGAAGGAAGAAAACTGTCCATTGAAAAAGTGAAAAGAATTTGTCCATTGTGTAAGCTAGAGATAGAAAATGAAATTCATTTTGTGTTTGTCTGTCCATTTTACAATGATCTCCGAAAGAAATATATAAAAGATTATTTAATAGCAATGTCACCGATAAACGCCTTTGTAGTTATGCTGACGACAAAGAACGAATCAAATATATTAAATCTTTCTCTTTATATTAAGCATGCATTAGCCAAAAGAAATGAATTAATCAAACAACGTGTATATCCCAATGTGTAACAAATGTAATTGTATCTATATGCGTAACTCTTTCTTGTATATGGGCCGGTGGCCTTTTGTACAATAAACTTCTTTGACTTGACTTAAATGTTAGTCCACAATTGAGGGATATATTTATACCCGTTCAAGGATCTAGGTACTTTTATGATAGACTAATTACAATAACAAAAACACCCTTAGTAAATGGAAAATGGCAATCTCTTTTTGACAAGGATATTCAATGGAAAGAAGTTTATTCAAATTTCAGAAAATGTACTAAAGATACTAAACTGATTGACTTCCAGTTTAAGTTTATCCATAGCATAATTTACACCAAAAAGGAATTATTAAAAATGAAACTAGTTGATAATGAAATTTGCTCCTTTTGTGACTTAAATGGCGAAAACCTTATACATGTATATTGGGAATGTGAATATATTAAACACTTTTGGAGCAAACTGGAAACCTTTTTAAACCTTGACACAAATACTAGGATCTCACTTACCAAATACTCAGTTATTTTTGGATTCGACAAAAATAAACTTTTACTTAATCATATTATAATATCCAGTAAAAGAGTAAACGTATTTTAGGAAAATACTAAAAGAGTCAGCGATGATTGAAAAATTCATTGCCACAAAAAACAATGGTCTATTACAATTTGAACGTAAATGGGGAAAACTCCTACACAATTTAAAATAATAAACATGCCCTGTACAATAAGGCTATAGATCAGTTACGCCTCAAATAGCAATACTATCATAATTGTTTTATTTATATCTGACTATCGGTACAACTTTTCATGCTCTTCTTGAGACATATCGTGTGTGTGTGTGTGTGTGTGTGTGTGTGTGTGTGTGTGTGTGTGTGTGTGTGTGTTTCAGTTATGTGTGTTTCAGTTATGCATGCTATATTTATATCACAAGAAATGTACATCCATGTAACATATTTTCACTACAATTGACTAAACCTACTGTGTAACCTCTGAACCTGATGTACTACCCATTGAAAGGAATAATAAATGTCAACAACAAACAAAATAAGATGAGTAGAAGGGTTGGTTTGGTCCTACCAATCGGATGGTCATGCCGGACCTTATGCATTCATTGTATTTGTACAAACTAAATTCAAGTTCATCTTATGCTTTAGGTCCTGGCCCAATTGGTTATGTAACAAATCTTGACTTTTGAATGTGTCATCTTTAAGTTGTCTGGAGTCGTGAGCCCAGGAGGCGGTGTTCATGGGCCAGTCTAGGGCATTAATTATGTTTTAGTTAATTCGTCTGCTTGTGTATACCATTCCAGTATCCTTGGTGCTGAATGTGGATATACACTGTCATAAAGCATTGTCTTTGTGGTACTCAAAAATGCAACTTCAAAATGGCACAACACCCAAAAGAACATGCGTTAGATGATTCCTCAGATTGGGAAAATGGTATCCTGAAGAATTTTTCCAATAGTTGGTCTCGATTTTTAGTGGTTACTGCTGCTGATGCTACACTGTTGAAACGTAACCCATTTGACATTTCAACGGCACTTTCTGGCATTGCTGGAGATGTGCAGGGTGCATAAAAATTTATCTGGATTTCTGAGGGTAGAATATAAAACTGTACAAACAATCTACGGTGTTGCTGGCTTTCAAAGAGTAGGTTTCTATTCCTGTTCATATTTAATTACACAAAACTCTAGATTCCAGCGAAGGCATTGTAAAGAACATTGTCTCCATAGTATAACAGGCACTGAAATAGCAGATGAATTGCAAGGTCAGTGAGTCAAACATGTCCAATGTTTCACATACAAAAGAGATAGGGCAATCATTAAATCAAATACCTCAAGACGTTTTCAAAACTAATTCCTCCACAAAGTATAAAATCAGGATATTTTAACAAGGAAGTTGACAAGTACATTCCAAACCCATTCCATGTTTCAAGTGCCAGCAGTTTGCTCATGGTGCACAATCATGCAACCACCGCAGGATATGCCATCAATGTGGAGAAGATGATGATCAGATGATGTATGAGCAAACATACGAGGTCACGAGGTACTCATCAGCTGTTTTGTGGTGCAGGAGGTGATACTAGACTAACATCTAGTCTCTGAAGTGAACTATTTTACAGACAAAAAAACAGTTGTTAAATTGTTGTTATAAAATGTAACAAAAAGTAGTCCGGAGACATTCTTCCATTTCAGATTTCCTGATACTACAGTAAGTGTTATAGACTTGCATCGGCTGTATTGCATATATTTGTTTCAGGTTCTTGGGGTTCTGGGACTGCAATTCGATGCTGATGTCTTATAAAGCCAAGAGTAAGGTCATCCGGACGACAACTGCGCGAGAGGCATGTGGGTGTGGACGAGGTACAAGTGAACTGGCGAATTAAGAATATGATGAGGTTAGAAGGTTAGGAATATGCATGTAAACCACCGCGAGCGGGGCAGTTGGGATCTGCAGCTGACCACTAAACAGCTAGTGAGGCTCTCACAATTACACGTTGTAGACCCGCAGACGGACTCGTGTTGTAAATTGAAGAAATATTTCCCAGAACATTCACACACTTCATCAGCGGATATTCCGACAATATACATAATACTACATGTGACACCTGCTTCTTCTGTGCTTCAGCAATCGGATCTTTAATCTCTATATGACCAGCTCCCTAAAACCTGCATGACCATAGATATTTTAAATGGCCATAATCTGTTTTGGAGAAGTGTTGACGTTAGTCCTAATGTGAAAGTGTTTGATGATTTTTTTATTGATTACAACTTATGCATTTGCAATGATGGATCAAGATCATATTGACATTTAGCTACTGGTACCTATTTTGTCACTGACATATTCAAGTCTATTAAACGAAGTTTTATGGCCTGTATGGAAGCGGCCATTGCAGCGAGTCATTCATCTGAAGATCCACCTATATCAAGGTGGAATTTTACTAAGGCCGTCTGACCTTCATTTCAGGAATTCTGTACTGCACTGATGTTCAGGAACGTTACCGATCCTATTCAGCTGTTTTCAGATAAGCTGAACGAAGTTGCTTGATATAACTATTGCAAAGTCCACTGCGAATCCACATATTCGAAAACCATGGTTTGATAAAGAGTGCCAACATGGTAGATAAGATTAGAATTAGGTGTTTTAAATCCACGACTTAAATGCCGACCTGGGTCAAGGTCACGATACTGCAATAGTCACTATTAGTTGCTTGATTCTTGTCGGGAGACACTTATGGATTTATTTAATGAGATAGGGACTTAGGGGAACTGGCCGGTTGTTCCCCTACTCAGATCCGGTAGGGACCATACAGATGTATCTATAGTGTCAACAAACAAACAATCTTATCAGTAACACTCAAAATAGAAGTACCATAAGAAGCCGCAATTAAATCCCTTACGGCACTAGTTTCAAACTAGCCATTACCATTTTAAACATATGTTGACATATTCTCGAGTAATAATTTGATAATTGAACAAAACAACATTCTGGAATGACTAACAGATGGCCTAGATTGTATGGATTCAGTCATAAAGCTCCAGTCAATAAGTGTTAAATTGTTGTTGGTGGCAAAATTAGAAGACACATTCCGAGTGTCACGCTCTCATTGGTCGGATGAGAGGTCGTTCTGACGTCGCCCGTAAAGAGATGTACTTAGATCTGTGTGTACGTGCAGGCACCGCGACACTCGACATCGCCCAGATATAGGCCATCTTTTCTCGGATAATTAATCCAACATACATGTTGTCACCTGTGTTACCCAGTCTGTCAGTGTTCCTTAGGCCACATACATGAACTGTGACGAGCCCCCGGCGGTGACCCCAAGATCAAAGACCGGAGGCAATGTGCAGCCGTGAAGACGTAAACTTGGTTAGGCCGATGTCCGTGAACGTAGTCAGACTTGCGTCGTGGCGACCTTTGTAGATTTAATTTTCTGTGTGTTTAGATCGGGTCACTTCTATATTAGAACTGACTAGTTTGGTGTTAGTGATGTGAACTTATATTATAGCATATTCGCCTGTGAGACGTATCTCATACTTGTAACTGTGTACTAAAGGATTTAATGGCTTAGCGTGGTTTATTGTTTAGTGTTAATAAGTCCTTGCACTTCACGTTGGTGTATGTTAAACCATGAGTCTCAATGCCACCCGGGTACCTGGTTATTCCATATGTCGATTGTTCAGGCGGACAAACCACAAAAATGGGGCAAGATGCTCCATGCAAATTCGTGAGTTGTGTTTGTTGAGGCACTGAGCAGGCTACAACCCAACACACACACCGAGAGTGAACATCGACAGGAGGACAAGGAGGACAGCAGGACAAGGAGGACAGCAGGACAAGGAGGACAGCAGGACAAGGAGGACAGCAGAACAAGTTACTGAGAATGAAACTTGCTGACCGCCATGAGTAAGATGTCGGGAATGGATAGAGTGGATATTTCTGGAGACACATGGAATATCGTATTTTTGTATATACATTTGGTGTAGTTGTCTACCGGAAAATTAAATTAGTTCATTACAAATTTAAAACCTTAAAACGTAAATTCTTCCTACCTGTCACACAGGGACGGTTCACCACCCCTTGTATTTGCGACTTAAAAAGTAGTTTCGTGTTCGCAAAATCCTTAAAAATATTAACAAAATAATGTATGAAAAAATATTTAGGGTCACGAAAATTCTTTATCGTACATTTCAATATGATAATATACAAAATCAACTTGAACCAAAAATATTCTTGAAAACTTCGAGACCGCTGTTGAAAGCGAAAGAATACACGCTGGTCAATAACAAAAATGGCGCTAAGCGAAACGAAACGAATAGTTATCCAGTGTTATGTTCACTGCAACGTAAATATCACTTTTCTCAACTTCAGAAAACTCGGTCTTTCACGCTGAAGTAGAAAATTAACCACAGGTCCTCCAAGTTCGACAGGTTGTTGGGCACAGCCGAGTTTTAGCGGCATGGAGGTTTCTGATTTACATTGATGGTTTGATAACTAACCTGGATACCAGCACACATCGGCTCATCATTGGGCGTGAACGTGTTCCTCGGTAACGCTGGCAGGTGACACAACATCAGTTATCTGTGCACAGATCTCCAGTTGTCCCTTGGCGTAAGTCATCAATACGACTGTCACTTGCGTTTGTCATACAGAACTGCACTTACAGTAGAGCAGAACATACAAGCCAGTTCTCTAATGACCACACAGAACGGAAGTGAGAGGCGCACAATAGCATGCGCTAAAGCGAGATATATCATTGTTTCTCCCAGAGTAATTGGAGGAACTACTTTCTCCGGCGTATTCCAATATGCCGTCGTAGTGTTCTGTCACGCGTCTCTATGCTCTAACTGCTGTCGAACATATATCATTAAAAGAGCCCTGTGAATTAGAACTACTGCAACGGTACTTTACCAGATCAGTACAGAACATCCACAACAGACCACCAACTCGTGTAACTTGTCAAAATCATGGTGTCAGAAAATTTGTCAGCGATTGAGTAAATTATGACAATTCGTTCACTCCAACCACGAGGTCCAGGAATGTGAAACAGGAACGTGATTTGTTCATTTCAGTATAATTACAGAAGGCCAAGATGGCTGAAACTTTATTGTTTGTTTGTAACACACAGCACGATCAGAATATTACACTGGGGTCACGTTGTTCTCTCACAGACCACACTGCACAGCCAGAATATTACACTTGGGTCACGCTGTTCTTTCACAGACCACACTGCACAGCCAGAATATTACACTGGGGTCACGCTGTCCTCTCACAGACCACACTGCACAGCCAGAATATTACACTTGGGTCACGCTGTCCTCTCACACACCACACTGCACAGCCAGAATATTACACTTGGGTCACGCTTCCCTCTCACACACCACACTGCACAGCCAGAATATTACACTTGGGTCACGCTGTCCTCTCACAGACAACACTGCACAGCCAGAATATTACACTTGGGTCACGCTGTCCTCTCACAGACCACACTGCACAGCCAGAATATTACACTTTGGTCACGCTTCCCTCTCACACACCACACTGCACAGCCAGAATGTTACACTTTGGTCACGCTGTTCTTTCACAGACCACACTGCACAGCCAGAATATTACACTTGGGTCACTCTTCCCTCTCACAGACCATACTCCACAGCCAGAATGTTACACTTGGGTCATACTGTCCTCTCACAGACCACACTGCACAGCCACAATATTACACTTGGGTCACGCTTCCCTCTCACACACCACACTGCACAGCCAGAATATTACACTTGGGTCACGCTGTTCTTTCACAGACCACACTGCACAGCCAGAATGTTACACTTGGGTCACGCTGTCCTCTCACAGACCACACTGCACAGCCAGAATATTACACTTTGGTCATGCTGTTCTTTCACACACCACACTCCACAGCCAGAATATTACACTTGGGTCACTCTTCCCTCTCACAGACCACACTCCACAGCCAGAATGTTACACTTGGGTCATACTGTCCTCTCACAGACCACACTGCACAGCCAGAATATTACACTTGGGTCACGCTTCCCTCTCACACACCACACTGCACAGCCAGAATATTACACTTGGGTCATGCTGTTCTTTCACAGACCACACTGCACAGCCAGAATGTTACACTTGGGTCACGCTGTCCTCTCACAGACAACACTGCACAGCCAGAATATTACACTTGGGCCACGCTGTCCTCTCACAGACCACACTGCACAGCCACAATATTACACTTGGGTCACGCTTCCCTCTCACACACCACACTGCACAGCCAGAATATTACACTTTGGTCACGCTGTTCTTTCACAGAACACACTGCACAGCCAGAATGTTACACTTGGGTCACGCTGTCCTCTCACAGACCACACTGCACAGCCAGAATATTACACTTGGGTCACGCTTCCCTCTCACAGACCACACTCCACAGCCAGAATGTTACACTTGGGTCATACTGTCCTCTCACACACCACACTGCACAGCCACAATATTACACTTGGGTCACGCTTCCCTCTCACACACCACACTGCACAGCCAGAATATTACACTTTGGTCACGCTGTTCTTTCACAGACCACACTGCACAGCCAGAACATTACACTTGGGTCACGCTGTCCTCTCACAGACCACACTGCACAGCCAGAATATTACACTTGGGTCACGCTTCCCTCTCACAGACCACACTCCACAGCCAGAATGTTACACTGGGGTCATACTGTCCTCTCACAGACCACACTGCACAGCCAGAATATTACACTTTGGTCACGCTGTTCTTTCACAGACCACACTGCACAGCCAGAACATTACACTTGGGTCACGCTGTCCTCTCACAGACCACACTGCACAGCCAGAATATTACACTTGGGTCACGCTTCCCTCTCACAGATCACACTCCATAGCCAGAATGTTACACTTGGGTCACACTGTTCTCTCACAGACCACACTGCACAGCCAGAATATTACACTTTGGTCACGCTGTTCTTTCACAGACCACACTGCACAGCCAGAATATTACACTTGGGTCACGCTGTCCTCTCACAGACCACACTGCACAGCCAGAATATTACACTTGGGTCACGCTTCCCTCTCACACACCTCACTGCACAGCCAGAATATTACAATGTGATCACGTTGTCCTCTCACACACCACACTGCACAGCCAGAATATTACAATGTGATCACGTTGTCCTCTCACACACCACACTGCACAGCCAGAATATTACAATGTGATCACGTTGTCCTCTCACACACCACACTGCACAGCCAGAATATTACAATGTGATCACGTTGTCCTCTCACAGACCACACTGCACAGCCAGAATATTCACTTGGGTCACGCTTCCCTCTCACACACCACACTGCATAGCCAGAATATTACAATGTGATCACGTTGTCCTCTCACAGACCACACAGCACAGCCAGAATATTACACTTGGGTCACGCTGTCCTCTCACACACCACACTGCACAGCCAGAATATTACACTGGGGTCACACTGTTCTTTCACAGACCACACTGCACAGCCAAAATATTACACTTGGGTCACAATATCCTCTCACAGACCACACTGCACAGCCACAATATTACACTTGGGTCACGCTTCCCTCTCACACACCACACTGTACAGCCAGAATATTACACTTTGGTCACGCTGTTCTTTCACAGACAACACTGCACAGCCAGAATATTACACTTGGGTCACACTGTTCTTTCACAGACCACACTGCACAGCCAGAATATTACACTTGGGTCACAATATCCTCTCACAGACCACACTGCACAGCCAGAATATTACACTTGGGTCACGCTTCCCTCTCACACACCACACTGCACAGCCAGAATATTACACTTTGGTCACGCTGTCCTCTCACAGACCACACTGCACAGCCAGAATATTACACTTGGGTCACGCTGTCCTCTCACAGACCATACTGCACAGCCAGAATATTACACTTGGGCCACGCTGTCCTCTCACACACCACACTGCACAGCCAGAATATTACACTGGGGTTATGCTGTCCTTTCACAAACCACACTGCACTGTACACTCGCCTTCTTTTGCTTGTCATCTCGCAATCTGTTTGGTGCTTATCTTTAGAAGACGGTTTCCAGATCAGTTACTGTCCTTGAAACACCCAACTGTTAGTTTTCAGCTGAGCACACTTTTCTCACGTGGGTCATATATAACTGTGGACATTGTTGTGAAACAACGACATTCTAAGCCATCGTCTGACCATGACCAGCTTACGTCTCCTGGTGGTGCTGGTGTTTGTGCTGCCCTCTCACGGCGACTTCCCCTTCAGGAACACAAGCCTGTCCTGGGACGAGCGTGTGGACGACCTGGTGGGCCGCCTCTCCATCGAGGAGATCATGTACCAGATGACCAAAGGAGGCACTAGCCCAGGCAATGGCCCCACTCCGCCCATCCCCAGACTTGGTATAGGGCCCTATTCCTGGAACACGGAGTGTCTGAGGGGAGACGTGGAGGCGGGGAACGCTACCTCCTTTCCCCAGTCTCTGGGTCTGGCGGCCGCCTGGGAGTGAGTAGCACAAGTCTCATGTACAGCGGTTTTCTAAATCTTATGTAGATGGATTTGTTTTTGGCTAGACTGTTGGTTTATGTTGCAATTTTGGCTATCTTTGACTCTTATATGACTCCAATTCGCTGGAAAAGTGTTGTATCTCACAGGTATCAGCTTTGGATGGATATGTCACACCACGATAACCTAGGCTAATATCTATACGCAGGTATGGATGGTGAAATTACACATGCCAGACACTCACAGAATCTCAATCTACATAAAAGTATTTGTTCACCTACGAGGACAGAGACACACTCGTTTATAAATACTCACATGTTGCCTCATGTTACAGCCCCGATGTTGTGTACAAAGTGGCAGAAGCGACGAGCGAAGAGGTTCGAGGAAAGTTTAATGATTTCGTGAAGAACAAACAGTACGGCTCCCACAAAGGAATCAGCTGCTTCAGCCCCGTCATTAACATCATGCGCGACCCCAGGTGGGGCAGGAACGAGGTAGTGTGACATAACAGACAAGCTATCAATCAAGTCACCCCTTAGTTGTACACGTGTACATAGAGGTTATCACGCGAGTGTGGTTAGGGGTGGTAGATATTCTGCATTAGGAATAAACATTGTATTTAGCGAGCCTTGGTCTGTCCGCTAGAACAACTGCCCTTTGTCAAAGGGAAGCTACTCTAACCCTAGTCTATGAGACGTCACGTTCAGACGTTGTTGACAGTCGGCGTGTCCTGTCATAACGTTAAGAGAACAATCAGATGTACACACAGCGACAAAACGAAACAAGGTAACAATTCAAACATATTTCGGCCAAATCCAACTATTTTAATTTGTGGAAAAGTTTCAAGCCACAGAGGTTTATAAGCACAGATATGGCTACTGATCCCGCTTGGATAGGCCTAGTGCCCTCGCAAAATTATGACGAAAATTATATCTCCAAAGTTGCCAAAACTTACAAAAATATACAAAAGTATATTAGACTGTTCTTTTGATAATGTTAGCAATCATCTCTGTAGTTTATCCAGATTCCCGATGATTAATTGATTGCCGAATGACAAGGGCGATGCCATGTTTGTTGATCCCTACTTGACCTTTGATATTTGCATCTCTATCCGCATATGACCCCAACGGATATCGATTTTATCCGTTGGCTTTATCCTGCAGAGAAACCTGCCCATTATATGATAAATGAAGATGTCTGAATCAGGGCTAGGGTTAGGGTTAACTGAATCTGTTTCGTGATCCATTAGTAAACATGGCACATCCAATGACCACTGTCCACAAAAGCCTCTCATCAAAAAGAGCAATGTTGTTCAGACAGTCCAGTTGGTCCATGTCCTAATAACAAGTTTCCACAATAGCCTCTCATCAAGAAGACCGCCTCCGTGGTCTATTGGTAGAGCGGAAGGTACGGGGTTCGATCCCCGGCCGCGTCATATCAAAAGACTTTAAAATATGGTACTTGTTGTTACCCTGTCTGGCGCTCGGCATTAAGGGGCTAAAACAAGGACTTGTCGGCTCGAAGTCAGTATACTGTGTCTGAGTGGGGTATTCATGTTAAACTGCGGCGTGATATCTCAGTGGGCTAGCACTGTAAATCGACATCAGTTCGGACTAGTACAAGCAGCCACACAGACACACACGCACGCGCACACACACACACGCACATATGCATGCACGTCGTACTAACAGGCAATAATCTTGGACGCGACGTTAAACCCAATTTCACCTCACCTCACCTCACCTCACCTCACCTCACCTCACCTCACCGCACCGCACCGCACCGCACCGCACCTCACCTCACCGCACCGCACCTCACCACACCTCACCAAGAAGAGCAATATTATTTAGGGAGTCCAGTTGAACCATGTCCAAACAACAAAGAGCTCGTTCTGAGTTGGAGATACAAGCCAGGGCAGTCCGGGGTTCTGTGTAGGTATTCGCTTGCCATCGTTGTCCTGTTTAAACCCTCAGTTGAGAACTATGAAATCTCCTTCAAGAACGTTGAATAAAGACATGTTATAAACATTTCGACTTTGATTCACGATGCATCATATTGTCATGGATGGCACTCAGCCACTTATTGTAGATGCTTTGTGAGATTGCAACAATTCAAGACAAAATGCCTCTTCTCTTCTATATTTTTCGACTTTACTCAGCTCAATACATATGAATGTCAGTTCGTGTCTAAATACATGACAGTTACATCGTAATCATTTCTGTGTCGCCAGGAAACCTATGGAGAGGACCCCCACCTGACTGGTCAGTACGCCGCCCACTTCGTGTGGGGACTGCAGGGTAACCACCCCCGCTATGTCCGAGCTAACGCCGGGTGTAAACACTTCGATGCGTACGCCGGCCCGGAGAGCATACCCGTCAGCAGAATGTCCTTCAATGCCGTTGTAAGTAGACCACGTGTCTCTATCAGTAAGCCACGTATTTGAAACAGTACGCTAAGTATCTTTGTCAGTAAAACAACGTGTCTCAATAAATAAATCGGTAAACCACTTGTCTGAGTCAGTATACCAAGTGTCTTAACACGTAAAACCACGTGTCTTTTTCAGTGAACAAACGTATTTGAATCAGTAAACCACGTGCCTTTATCTGTACAGTCATGTGTCTGTACAAGTAAACCACGTACCTGTGTCAGTAAACCACTTGTATATTATCAATCCAAGTGCATGTGTCAGTAAACCACGTGCTTGTTTCAGTAAAGGAGTAAGATACCTCTGTCTACTAGCCCCAATATCTATACATAAACCGTGTGACTGCATCTGCCTGTACAATGCGTGTTACCATCTATGTCAACGGGATCACAGTCATACACTGAATGTGTTTCCAAATTTAGATTGCACTGTGTCTGAATTGTGAACTTTGGTTTCTACTTTTCTTGGTTTGTCGGTTGTTTCAATTCGTATAAAGAGAACATTTAACAATTTCTTCAACTGCCCTCCCATTGCCTATTCTAAGGTTTCAGAGCGAGACTGGCGAACAACATTCCTGCCCGCATTTAGAACATGCGTCAAGGCGGGGACCTACAACATCATGTGTAGCTACAACAGGTATGTGCCTTCAGAGCATGCGTCAAGGCGGGGACCTACAACATCATGTGTAGCTACAACAGGTATGTGCCTTCAGAGCATGCGTCAAGGCGGGGACCTACAACATCATGTGTAGCTACAACATATATGTGCCTTCACAGCATGCGTCAAGGCGGGGACTTACAACATCATGTGCAACATTTTAAGACTTCTTTTCCGTTTCTCTGTGTCTACTGATCCTCAGTTCCTTCTAGTCATCTACCATTCTGCAAATACCAAGCTCTGTTCCTCAGTTCCTTCTTGTGCTCTATTGCTCTGCAAATACCAAACTCTGTTCCTCAGTTCCTTCTTTTCCTTTATTGTTCTTCAAATACCAAGCTCTGTTCCTCAGTTCCTTCTTGTCCTCTATTGTTCTGCAAATACCAAACTCTGTTCCTCAGTTCCTTCTTTTCCTTTATTGTTCTGCAAATACCAAGCTCTGTTCCTCAGTTCCTTCTTGTCATCTATTGTTCTGCAAATATCATGCTCTGGTCCTCGGTTCTTTTTTGTCCTCTATTGTTCTGCAAATACCAAGCTCTGTTCCTCACTTCCTTCTGGTCCTCTATTGTTCTGCAAATACCAAGCTCTGTTCCTCAGTTCCTTCTTGTCCTCTTTTGTTCTGCAAATACCAAGCTCTGTTTCTCAGTTCCTTCTTGTCCCCTATTGTTCTGCAAATACCATGCTCTGTGCCTCTTTTCCTTATATTTGTCAGTTTCTCCGCTCCTCATGTTCATCTTGACCTGTTAATGATATGATCTGTTATTCTGTTCCTGATATACATTTGTTATGCATATATGTTATTTGTGTTCCTTGTATTCCCTATGCCCCTGTTCCCAGCATCAATGGTGTACCAGCGTGTGCCAACAAGCGGCTGCTGACGGATATCCTTAGAGACGAGTGGGGTTTTCAGGGCTACGTCGTCAGCGACCAGGGTGCAATAGAAAACATCATCGGTTCCCACCACTACTTAAACAACAGCGTAGATACTGTAGCAGCCTGCGTCAATGCTGGATGTAACCTCGAACTTGCAGGCAAAGCGGAGGCCGTGTATCTGTCTATGTGTGAGTAACCACTTCCCTCAAACATAATGTGCAACCACCTATGTGTGAGTAACGACATCCCTCAAACACATGTGCAACCAACTACGTGTCAGTGACGACATCCCTCATACACATGTGCAACCACCTATGTGTCAGTAACAACATCCCTCAAACACAATGTGCAACCACCTATGTGTCAGTAACGACATCCCTCATACACATGTGCAACCACCTATGTGTCAGTAACAACATCCCTCAAACACAATGTGCAACCACGTATGTGTCAGTAACGACATCCCTCAAAAACAATGTGCAACCACCTATGTGTCAGTAACAACATCCCTCAAACACATGTGCAACCACCTATGTGTCAGTAAAAACATCCCTCATACACATGTGCAACCACCTATGTGTGAGTAACAACATCCCTAAAACACAATGTGCAACCACCTATGTATCAGTAACGACATCCCCCACACGCAATGTGCAACCACCTATGTGTCCAGACAGTGAAGTGATTGTTGTCCAGACAGTAGAGTGAGTGTTCTTCAGATAGTAGCGTGTTGTTTCAGTGGATGCCGTTAAGCAGGGGAAGTTGACCGAGGACCTAATGAGGGAACGAGTTAAGAAGCTGTTCTACACCAGGATGAGACTGGGAGAGTTCGATCCCCCCTCCATGAACCCGTACTCCACATATGACCTCTCGTATGTAGAGTCCGCGGCTCACAGGGAACTCGCTGTATGGGCTGCCACAAGAACATTTGTCCTCCTGAAGAATGATGGCGGGTTTCTTCCACTCAAGCAGAAAATCGACACTATTGGAGTATGTACTGGGACCCATTACACAAGCTTATGGTTCTTCAAGCACATTTTTGCGTCTCCTGGTTGTGGGCGTCATGACTAACTGTGTACCATACTTCACCATGACTAACTATGTACCATACTTCACCATGACTAACTGTGTACCATACTTCACTATGACTAACTGTGTAAAATACTTCACCATGACTAACTGTGTACCATACTTCACCATGACTAACTATGTACCATACTTCACCATGACTAACTATGTACCATACTTCACCATGACTAACTGTGTACCATACTTCACCATGACTAACTGTGTAAAATACTTCACCATGACTAACTGTGTACCCTACTTCACCATGACTAACTGTGTACCATACTTCACCATGACTAACTATGTACCATACTTCACCATGACTAACAGTGTACCATACTTCACCATGACTAACTGTGTAAAATACTTCACCATGACTAACTGTGTACCCTACTTCACCATGACTAACTGTGTAAAATACTTCACCATGACTAACTGTGTACCCTACTTCACCATGACTAACTGTGTAAAATACTTCACCATGACTAACTGTGTACCGGCCTTCACCATGACTAACTGTGTACCATACTTCCCCATGTTTAACTATGAACCACACTTCACCATGACTAACTGTGTACCATACTTCACCATGACTAACTGTGTACCCTGCTTCACCATGACTAACTGTGTACCGTACTTCACCATGACTAACTGTGTACCATACTTCACCATGACTAACTGTGTACCATACTTCACCATGACTAACTGTGTACCATACTTCACCATGACTAACTGTGTACCCTGCTTCACCATGACTAACTGTGTACCCTGCTTCACCATGACTAACTGTGTACCATACTTCACCATGACTAACTGTGTACCATACTTCACCATGACTAACTGTGTACCATACTTCACCATGACTAACTGTGTACCATACTTCACTAGGTTGTGGGCGTCATGACTAACTGTGTACCGTATTTCACTAGGTTGTTGGCGTCATGACTAACTGTTTACCGTATTTCACCAGGTTGTGGGCGTCATGACTAACTGTGTACCGTATTTCACTAGGTTGTGGGCGTCATGACTAACTGTGTACCATACTTCACCAGGTTGTGGGCGTCATGACTAACTGTGTACCGTATTTCACCAGGTTGTGGGCGTCATGACGTTTGAAGGCAACAACACCGTCGGCAACTACGCCCCCAACACCGACCCTCGCTTCATGTCGCGGACAATCGACGGTCTGAGAACGCTTGGGAACGTGGTTCAGGCTGCCTCTGGCTGTAACGACAGCATGTGCGAGAAATACGATGCCGCCGCTATCAAAAAGGCAGTTACCGGTGTCGACGTGTTGTTCATCACGCTAGGAACAGGTGGATATATTCTTGTTTGATAGTCTTATATATGGTATTTTTGTCGATTCTATATAACCTTTATATCGGTGACATGTTGACATAATCACATACTGGTGTAGTGTTGTCACCTCAGTGTTGTAACTAGGGTAACATACCCACATGCTGGGGTAATTATATCACCTCAGTGTTGTACATAGGGTAACATACCCACATGCTGGTGTAATGATATCACCTCAATGTTGTACATAGGGTAACATACCCACATGACGGTGTAATGATATCACCTCAGTGTTGTAACTAGGGTAACATACCCACATGCTGGTGTAATGCTATCACCTCAATGTTGTAACTAGGGTAACATACCCACATGCTGGTGTAGTGATACAACCTCAATGTTGTAACTAGGGTAACATACCCACATGCTGGTGTAGTGATATGACTTCAGTGTTGTAACTAGGGTAACATACCCACAAGCTGGTGTAGTGATACAACCCTCAGTGTTGTAACTAGGGTAACATACCCACTTGCTGGTGTAGTGATACAACCTCAATGTTATAACTAGGGTAACATACCCACAAGCTGGTGTAGTGATACAACCCTCAGTGTTGTAACTAGGGTAACATACCCACAAGCTGGTGTAGTGATACAACCTCAGTGTTGTAACTAGGGTGACATATCCACATGCTGGTGTGGTGATACAACCTCAATGTTGTAACTAGGGTAACATACCCACAAACTGGTGTAGTGATATCACCTCAGTGTTGTAACTAGGGTAACATACCCACTTGCTGGTGTAGTGATACAACCCTCAGTGTTGTAACTAGGGTAACATACCCACATGCTAGTGTAATGATACAACCCTCAGTGTTGTAACTAGGGTAACATACCCACAAGCTGGTGTAATGCTATCACCTCAATGTTGTAACTAGGGTAACATACCCACAAGCTGGTGTAATGCTATCACCTCAGTGTTGTAACTAGGGTAACATACCCACATGCTGGTGTGGTGATACAACCCTCAGTGTTGTAACTAGGGTAACATACCCACTCGCTGGTGTAGTGATACAACCTCAGTGTCGTAACTAGGATGGCATACCCACTGCTCTCTCTGTGTATGACATGTATTTTCTCTCCAGGAGCCAGAATCGAGAAAGAAGGACACGACAAACCGGACATCGAGCTGCCAGCCGGACAGGTGCAGCTCCTAAACGATGCCGTCCAGTACAGTAAGTACATACCACGTGATAACATGTCCTTCTCTATCGTGTATCATGTGATATCATGGTATACTGTACAGTAAGTACATACCACGTGATAACATGTCCTTCTCTACCGTGTATCATGTGATATCATGGTATACTGTAGAGTAAGTACATACCACGTGATAACATGTCCTTCTCTACCGTGTATCATGTGATATCATGGTATACTGTAGAGTAAGTACATACCACGTGATAACATGTCCTTCTCTACCGTGTATCATGTGATATCATGGTATACTGTACAGTAAATTTATATTACGTATTAGCACGTCATTCTCTACCGTTTGTACGTATCATGTGATATCATGGTATACTGTACAGTAAGTACATACCACCCGATAGCACGTCATTCTCTACCGTGTATCATACGATATCATGGTATACTGTACAGTAAATTTATATTACGTATTAGCACGTCATTCTCTACCGTTTGTACGTATCATGTGATATCATGGTATACTGCACAGTAAGTACATACCACCCGATAGCACCTCATTCTCTACCGTTTGTACGTATCATGTGATATCATGGTATACTGTACAGTTCGCAGATACCACCCGATAGCACGTCATTCTCTACCGTTTGTACGTATCGTGTGATATCATGGTGTACTGTACAGTAAATTTATATTACGTATTAGCACGTCATTCTCTACCGTTTGTACGTCTCGTGTGACATCATGGTGTACTGTACAGTAAATTTATATTACGTATTAGCACGTCATTCTCTACCGTTTGTACGTCTCGTGTGATATCATGGTGTACTGTACAGTAAATTTATATTACGTATTAGCACGTCATTCTCTACCGTTTGTACGTATCGTGTGATATCATGGCGTACAGTAGAGTGAGTAGATACCACGTGATATAATGCCACACTGTACTGTTCGGAGAGTACATTCCAGACAGTGTGTTAAAACAACCAATGGACACAAAGCTCATCATAGTTATGATGCATATAACCATACATGAGTTCAACAGGGACAATAGAAGCCACTTTTCTGCCATTAAAAATAAATAATCAATGTTAATGAACATCATAGTTTTACATCATGTTGACCAATACTCGGGAGAAAATCCTGTTGACTGCCCCTAAGAGAACTCTGCCATTGAACAACTGAGGTTTCAGCTTAACATTTAAATATTTTCAGGTGGGAATGTCCCGATAGTTCTACTGCTATTTAACGCTGGTCCTCTCAATATGACCTTTGCTGTCGAGAACCCTCGCATCGTGTCCATTATGGAAGTGTTCTACCCTGCCCAGGCCACGGGGGAGGCGCTCAGGAGGGTCCTCACCAACGATGGGGGAAACAATGTCCCCGCAGGAAGACTTCCCTACACATGGCCGAGGTCTCTGGATGGGGTAGGTGAAATGTCCCTATAGGAAGACTTCCCTACACATGACCCAGGTCTCTGGATGGGGTAGGTGAAATGTCCCTATAGAAGACTGCCCTATACATGACCCAGGTGTCTGGATGGGGTAGGTGAAATGTCCCTATAGGAAGACTGCCCTATACATGACCCAGGTGTCTGGATGGGGTAGGTGAAATGTCCCTATAGAAGACTGCCCTATACATGACCCAGGTGTCTGGATGGGGTAGGTGAAATGTCACTACAGGAACACTGCCCTATACATGGCCCAGGTCTCTGCCTGGAGGTGCCGTGTGGCATGTTCAAATCACGCCCAGGCCAGTGGAGGCTTGTTAGGTAGTGTGGTATTGTGTTTTATCATCCCAAACTGGCTCCCACAGGAGATATCGCTGCAATGAAATGGCATCACAATGGTTTGCTGACCATTGTGACGTCATTGTTACATGACGTCACAATCAAATGACATCACTAATGACTCTGCTATTGAAGCTGTTAGCAGTACTTTTTACACTTAATACACTGCTTAGTACTGTCTACAAACTGAAAAAGTTGGAAGAATGATGTTGGATGATAAATAAAATTTCACGCTCGTGTCTTTAGATATCAAACATATCAACACTCGTTGATAAATGTGGAAAAAATCCTTCGCAAGCCTCGGTGTTTTCCTATTTTTATCAACTCGTGTTGATTTATTTGATATCAAAAGACACTCTGGTGAGATTATCTATGTAATATCCTACATCCTAGTGATTAGTTAAATATATGACCTGAAAGCTGGGTAACCACTACTATAGCTAAAACGTTTTAATGTGTCTAGTTCCCTGAGATGGTGAACTACTCCATGGACGGCCGCACCTACCGCTACTTCAACACAGAAGTACTCTACCCCTTCGGATATGGCCTTTCATACTCCACGTTCTTCTACAAGGAAGTGACGTATTCGGGAATGGTGAAGGCAGGACAGAGCGCCAATGTAACCACAGTGGTCGTCAACAACGGGCCTTATGCCGCTGACGAGGTTCGTGTCCTGTCGACCAGATCGTTCGATATGTGTATCTAAATGCATTTTGCTCGGGTTACGGTCAACTAGTCCCAATCGGACATTTTGAACCCATCTCTTGAGACCGAAAGCGGGTACCCGGGTAGGGTAGGGTAAAAAAGGGGTTGGGTATCTATCATTTCTGAAATTCACTTTGCCATGTGTGTCATGAAGGCATTGCACTCGTTTTCCCATGACGTGATCCATGCTGTTCTGTTTATATCAACATGTGGATGCCAACAACATTCCGATATGCAGTACAGTAATTCAGTCTCAAGTTACATAATACAGTCATTCATTAAATGTATATTACGAGTGGAAGCACAGCATATAAGAGTGTATGCTTACTTAGAAACGAACTGACTCACTTGCTTCCACTCCACAGGTAGTGCAGCTGTACGTGCGATGGAAGAGTCCGTCCGTCCCCACCCCAAAGATTCAGTTGGTGGACTTCAAGAGAGTGTCCTTAGCGGTCAAACAGGAGCTGACCGTCAACCTGACCATAACAGCCCAGAACATGGCGATCTGGGACGACTACTACGGCTGGATAGTCGAGGACGGTAAGTTGTATAAAGGCAAAGTCAGCCCTGTCTGTGTCCTCTTAAACCAGAGCATAAGGGGCGCATCAAGGTGGATCAAGGTGAACAAGGTGGATCAAGGTGAACAAGGTGGATCAAGGTGATTGAGCATGGATCTAGTGGGGTTCTAGTGGGGTTTAAGGTTCAGAGTGGTCTTGGTGGTGTTGTGTCCTTCGAGTTACTTCCGGATAGCTCAAGATTGTTCAGTAACCATCACACATTCTGTGTATGTACAGGCCGCCATGCAACCTTCACACATTCTGTGTATGTACAGGCCGCCATGCAACCTTCACACATTCTGTGTATGTACAGGCCGCCATGCAACCCTCACACATTCCGTGTATGTACAGGCCGCCATGCAACCTTCACACATTCTGTGTATGTACAGGTCGCCATGCAACCCTCACACATTCTGTGTATGTACAGGCCACCATGCAACCCTCACACATTCTGTGTATGTACAGACCGCCATGCAAACCCACACATTCTGTGTATGTACAGGCCGCCATGCAACCTTCACACATTCTGTGTATGTACAGGCCGCCATGCAACCTTCACACATTCTGTGTATGTACAGGCCGCCATGCAACCCTCACTCATTCTGTGTATGTACAGGCCGCCATGCAACCTTCACACATTCTGTGTATGTACAGACCGCCATGCAACCCTCACATATTCTGTGTATGTACAGGCCGCCATGTCACCCTGTCTCTGTTGGTTGTTGCAGGTTACCTGGAGATATTTGTCGGTGGCCAGCAGCCCAACCAGGTGCCGACTGTTCCATCCAATATACTGTCAGGATCAGTGTTGATTAACGGCACCGTGATTCTAGGGAAGTATTAGTCGTCATGGTATCTCGCTGTATCAGGTCATCTTGTCGCCAGATAAAATATTCTTTTATTCGTTTCATGTCTGTATTCTTAATTTCGTGTTCACTGTAATAAATCATCATACAACTGCTGTTATTGACACTGAATGTACAACTGTTGATATATCAATGGTCGACACTGAATGTATAATTTGTGGTACAGACTATATTCGTGAGTGATATATTCCCAGAGGAAGGCTCTGACCAAATGTCAACCCTCGTGTACCATCGCTTGTACAGGTGGACGCCGCCGTCAATTTGAAACGTGTTATCACGTGGGTCACCACGGGAGTATGGTGTTGTGTGTATGTTTTATTTTGTTCCACGCAAGTGACGGCCACAGGATACATATTTTAATCCTTTCAAAGAAACCTGAATGCCGACGAAGTGGTTTTTAATAAGCTATCAACCGATGGTAGCGAGTGCCTTACGTCACAGAATTCTATAGTGTGCATTAGGCATTCCGTCGAGGGACACAGGGAAACTCCGGGTAGTTCTAACCACCTACCAACGGAGTGCGTGCCAAGACAACTGGCTATATGTTAGAACCGACAAGACCCGAGAACAAGCGTAGTCCCACAACAAGAGTGGTATGTCAACTTGACCTTCTTGTCGATGGTAAGTTGAAATTTGCTTGAAAACACATTATTCTTTGTATTTGATAACTTGAATGGCCAACATAAATCGGACCTTAAACAGGGGTGTGTCAGCGATGTAGAGTTATGTGCCCTTGATGTGAGGAAAACAGCTGACGACAAGGCGACAGATAGGTTTTACACACTTTGGGAAAACACCGCTTAGCTTCATCAGACTCTCTTTAATTCTCCAGTGAAAGTATTCATACAGCTTTGTAAGCTGGGTCCTTTTTCTTGATCTTCGCAATCAGGAGACACCACAGCAGGAACACAACGACTTGTTTCAAGTTGCGATACGTTTTATTCAAACTGGTTTGGATACGGTAAAACAGATACCACACAAACATGCTGGCAGCAATCTGAATTACTTAGGAGCGCATTGACCTCTGACCTATCTACTTGCGTCCCGCAAACCGTTCTCCCTAATCATGATTTTCCACCTCATTTTATCCTTAAACTTTTCTAATGATAAATTACTATGACGTCACGAGGTTGTGAGTCTGTTATGAAGACTGAGTAGTTAACCAGCTTCATATTGACTTATCCGAGGTTCTGACCTCGTACCTTCAAGTTAATCTCATCAATTAAGTCCTTGATATATAATCTAACTTCCAATTACATGAGTAGAACCGGTTCTCTCCCTTGTACAATTCGTATAGTTTAATGCTATCTACTAATATCTCTTAAATCATCTTGGTTGACTCGTGACAACCTTAACTCTCTACATGACTCCGAGATCCCTGTACTCTGTACCCTGTCATTCTCAATGGAAAACCAATTAATTAAATATAATTGGCCGCCACCTGCGCTCCTCGTACATATAGTTATACAACGTGAGTACTTTAACAAACCACGTAGTTGGTACATATTAATTCCTTCACTTTATTTCATAGTGAATTTAACAATCTCATATTAATATATAATTCATGTACACAATTATGCCTGCATTTATCTTATTTATTTATATATAATTATAACCAGGTGTGCAACTCCTGGTTACAGCTTTCAGTTCATCGTGATTGGCGAATGTCAAAGTACAATTGATCAAAATATATTTGTTTTCAGGATTTTCCTATTTCTGTTCAGGTTTACGTTGAGTTCAGTGTCATGATATTGCTCATGAGAGATTATGTCATTAAGTGCTTATGTTGTTTGGCAGCAATGAATAAAATGTAAAACCTTTTAAAAGATGCATTATTTCTAAATAATTACAAAACGTTCATCATATCAATTAATTTTGTAGTCCCTTCATTTTTCATTGACAAGGAGAACATGAATGACAAGCTATTCCCAATAGATATCATGGCCTGTACCATTTTTATGCCATTTGTTTCTGGGGAACGCCCATCAATTACTGCAGAGATAAGAAAAGTCAAAACAACGTAGCATTTGAGTTGCGCCAGAGACGATATTCAGTGAGGGGTAAAATATATTTTTACTAATTTCAATGTATTCATATTTAACAGGGTTGATCAAGATCCTTCATGAAGTGGAGCTCGGTTATACAGCAACAACATCACCAAAAGAAGAGACTTCTCTTAAATAGAATCTAATGTATATGAGGTCGCAATTGTAAATTTGCGTTTAGCCCAGTGTGTCCTTCGTGTGTACTACCGGGGCAGCAAACAGTCCTCGTGAGGAGATTGTTCTTATGGTCACTGCAACTTTGTATATTGCACGCTGTATACATAATGGATACTCGTACTTGTCTGTATACAAAATATATATCTGAAGTCCACGGTCTTCGTCAGCCATTGCCATTAAAACAGTTTTATACGTTTATCTGTAAGTACATTTCATTATCAATATATAAATCGGCTTCCAAACAGCAAGGATTTGAAAAGAAAATCTGACTTGAACATTTACTGTTAGCACAGTTGTAATGGTCTCAATGTCCACCTTCCCACAGCACGGATCTGAAAGATTATGAGCTTTTAATTGAATAGTAAATTTAATAGCTCATTTCAAACCAGTGTCAGATCTTCCGGGAACATTGGGCGCCGGGTCGCGGTGTACATGTTGTCACGTGAATATCAGCCGTAACCTTATCGACCGCATTCACCCGTCTGTGATAAACATGGATGCTGGTGTCTATAACTTCACCCCTTAGCTTGGTCTTCCATCTTCCGACAGAGCCACCTTCGTCCAGGGGCCTGAAGTTAGCAGCGGGTTCGTTATTGGTTATTCGTTTTTCGAATAACGAAAAACAAGCCAGCACCGGGTTCGTTATTCAAAGGTTGTATATTAAACAACTACAGTAATGTGGTCAAATACACTGCAACTCATTTATTATATGACAGCAGGCTCGTCTTACATCATCATCCAAAAGCTGTTTAGTTATTCAGTACTTTCGAATAACGAAAAACCAACCAGCACCGGGTTCGTTATTCAGACTTGGTTTTACAAATATAAGATACCGTATTTCCAGTGGGTTCGTTATTCGTTTTTCGAATAACGAAAAACAAGCCAGCGCCGGGTTCGTTATTCACAGGCTGTATATTAAACTGCATCAATGTGGTCAAATACACTGAAACTCATTTAATATATGACAGCAGATTCGTCTAACACTCATCTTTTGTCAAAACACTATTCAGTTGGATTCTTTCCGGCAGTTTATGGATGAATAATAACGAACTAAAAGGGGATAGATCAAACTGTATTCACTTTATTTGTAGGAAAGGGTTACAATACCACTTACACTCTTGTATGATAACTTTCATTACAGTTAAAAGTAGTGAGTTACCCAGACATTATTTTCTATAAAAACTCTTTCGTCAGATAGCAGTTATGTTCATTCTAGAGATTAATTTGCTTTGGAGAGAAAGTTCTATACGTCACAATGCAAAACTGATCCATCTGACTGCTATAATACTAAATGACAATGTATCTATACAGACAATGTACACTTATATTTACTGAAGTGTTGAACCCTACTGAACTATAATCCAAGTTTACTGCACTATGCAAGTGCTTGTCTAGAACTGTGCAAACAAACGTGAGGTTAACATGTCACCTATATGATGAATACAATCATGGGATCCATTACAGGTCGTTGTCAACGATCAAAGTTACAAACCCCCAAAAAAATAATGTCATAGTTTCAGACATTCGGAGAGGAGTAAGACATCTTACTGCAGTTGTGTGATATGTCATCACCATTTACTGACCAGTCATGTAATTCATGAAAACATAGATACATTGTAAGACTCTGTTCTATAGTGGGTGATGATGGACACTGACCAGAAACGTTTTTTTCTGTGGGAACAGATATAGGTGTTGTGGTTGAAGAAAGCGATACAGTGGCAGGGTCCAGAGCAGAGGCCACACTCATTATACAATTAAATGTTCCTATATTTGTTAATTTGTCCTTAAATACAGTCAATATTTAATGAGGGCTACTTCTGCAAAGGTTTTCCCACAATTTAAGTCATTATTGTAAATAAGTACATCAATAAAAACTGTAGCAGTTTCCTTATTCCATTTATTTATATATTTTCTTGGACATGAACTGAATAACGAACCCAGTGCTGGTTAGTTTTCCTTATTCAAAAGTATTGAATAGCTCAGTTGTTGGGAGATAGACCATAGACTATCTTCTATTTAATAGAATTGTTGTACATAAACTGAATAAAGAACCCGGAATCTGACCACATTACTGTAGTTGTTTAATATACAGCCTTTCAATAACGAACCGGTGCTGGCTTGTTTTTCGTTATTAAAAAAGAAAACGAATGACGAATAACGAACCCACTGGAAATACGGTACCTTATATTTGTTATACCAAGTCTGAATAACGAACCCGGTGCTGGTTGGTTTTTCGTTATTCGAAAGTACTGAATAACTAAACAGCTTTTGGATGATGATGTAAGACGAACCTGCTGTCATATTTTAAATGAGTTTCAGTGTATTTGTCCACATTACTGTAGTTTAATATACAGCCTTTGAATAACGAACCCGCTGCTAACTTCAGGCCCCTCCCCCGTCCAGCATAAGCGACGTTACAGTGAACACATTACACGGTCACCTCAGCAAAGGAAATCTTTATACCTGCAGCTTGCTGGGCACACTATATATTACTCTCGCAACTGGTCAAGTGCAGCTGTACGTACGTGGCATAAACAGACTCGTACATGCGAATAAAATTGCGTAATCATTGATAAGAGTCAGCGCGCATTGAATGTTGGTCCACCAAACACGGCCTTTCTTCTCTCTAAATGCAGTGGTCAAGCGCTGATAAGTTTTTTCGAACCAACTGGCTCATGTGTGACTATCGGCTAAACTACGATTAAAATCAACTCAACTCAGGCAACACTGAGAGCTTTTTCTTACCACCAACATTCGTGTAGTCGACTTTATCAGCATAAGGCAGATACATATTTGGAAATCAGGGAAATTGTTAAAGTTACACGACCTGAACTGTGGGGTCGACCCCACGGTGGCCTTCAGTCGAACGTGCTTGAATAACACAAGGGAGTTCCCGCTCTCTCATCTCTCGTTTCAAGGCTAGCTCCCGATAACTAATCCATATCGAAGCCTGACCGTATGTTGAATAAACTCAAAGCCGTCTTAATGACAAGGAGTAATTTTTACATGAATTTAAAAATAAACAAGGTCGCTGGCAACATGGGCAAACTAAACAAATACAAATAGTTTAGACTGAGGTTGAATTCCATGTTAATTTAAAAGTAGAACTCCTATGAAATTTTGTGAAAAACTATTATTAAGAAATTCTGACACTTATTATCCATTATATTGCCTTATATACCTTAGTTGTCAAATTCATTAATATCTACCATTGTTACTATGTTGGCATATATCATCAAATATGTCTGCCTATTTCTATATCCTGTAAATAAAACAAGAAACAGCAAGTTGCAAATCTAATACAGAATGCGCATAATTGATCATGTTTGTGTATGTCTTTGGGGCCGGAGGCTTTTCATGGAATAAAACTGTCTGCCTGTCTGTATATATATATCCACTGACGCGATCAGTACATGTACACATAATAGACTCGTCCCTGGTGTTATTGTTGTTTATTCGCCTGGTTACACGAGGACGAGTAGAGACTGCGGTTGCCACTCCGGCGGGTCCCTGCTACTCCTGGCCCTGCTACTCCTGGCCCTGCTACTCCTGGCCCTGCTACTCCTGTCCCTGAGGGTCACAAGGGGCACTGGACTCCCACTCTTTGTTCTCGGACTTGTTGTCACTGAAACAGACGAGTCAGCTCTAAACTACCGCCATGTTACTGAGAAAACGTCACCATAGAACACGCGACACAATACCATGTCGTGACATTATTCAACACGTTGCTGGTTCCAGTATTCAACACGTTGCTGGTTCCAGTATTCAACACGTTACTGTGTCCAGTATTCAACACGTTGCTGGTTCCGGTATTCAACACGTTACTGGTTCCAGTATTCAACACGTTGCTGGTTTCAGTGACAGCGCATGGAAATAGATGTAGACAACAATTTAGCGGACGGATCATCAAGCACCTACTTGCAGATGGCCATCTTGAGGGCGTCGCACCCCGTCACCACGGTGCCGTCAGTCATGCAGTGTTCTATCATGTCCTTGGTGCACGCCTTGGTCTGGCAGTAGAACAGTGGCAGGCCTGGGAACAATGGCGGCCTCATGTTATTGGATGCTGGGGCTGTTATGGAGTTGTTGTGATGGGGATTGTGTGATGAAGTCATGTGATGGGGTGGTGTGATGGGAATGGTGGGGAATGGTGTGATGGGGTCGGTGTGATGGGGGTGGTGTGATGGGGGTGGTGTGATGGGGTGTGTGTGATGGGGTGGTACGATGGGGTGGTGTAATGGGATGGTGTGATGGTGGTGATGTGATGGGGATGGTATGATGGGGATGGTAAACCCTAAAACCAAGATTCAGGCACATGGGAATCTTTATGTGTAAGTGACAGTATCATTATGAAACGTTCTTAAGACGATCTATATGACTTTTTCCAACACATATTCGGGGGAATTTGTCAAAGTGCTAGAAGCACGTGACCCCCTGTGACTCACTGGCAGACCGCCTTCTTGAGATGGCTACAGCCGTGCACGATGTCGCCGTTGTTCATGCAGTGGGGGATCAGGTCGGCGGTGCACACATCACTCTCGCAGTACCCGTCAGGAAGACCTGGAAACACATGTTGTCATGGTAACGAGCTACTACAGTAATATTGGTGATGATAGTAAATCTATCCAGTCAGGTAACCCAGAGTAATCCCTCGTCAGATTGTGCGTGTCTACATGTTATTCCTGGTGCCGACCTCATACAAGGCTGTAACTATCCCGTACATCTCCATCACTCTCACACGACCCGACCCGCCTATACACAACTCGCCCCACCCATACATGACTTGCCCCAACCACCCACATCTCCCCCCACCAATACTGGACTTGCCCCCCCCCCCCCCCCCCCCCCCCCCCACACACACACACACACACATACACAAACACGACTTACCCCAACTATCAACAATTCGCCCCACCCATACACGACTTGCCCCTCCCATACATGTAAGGGGTGTATGTGTATGTGTCTCTGTGTGTTTGTGTGTGTTGTGTATGTGTGTGTAGTATGTCTGTGTGTGTTGTGTGTATGAATTTGTGTGTGTTGTGTATGTGCGTGTCTGTGTGCGTGTGTATATGTATGTGTCTGTGTGTATGTGTGTTGTGTGTGCGTGTGTATGTGTGTGTGTGTCTGTGTGTATATGTATGTGTCTGTGTGTATGTATGTGTGTGAGTGTGTATGGGTGTATCTGTGTGTGTGTGTGCCTATGTGTGTTCATGTGTATGTGCGTGTATGTATCTGTGCGTCAGTGTATATGAGTATGTGCGTATGCGTGTGTATGTGTGTATATGTTTGTTTGTGTATGTGTGTATGCATGTGTGTGTCTTTGTGTACGTGTCTCTGTGTGTTTGTGTGTGTTGTGTATGTGCGTGTGTATGTATATATGTGTTTCTGTGTGTGTGTTGTGTACGTGCGTGTAGTAATTCACACACACACACACACACACACACATATATATGCATATATATGTAGATAGTACCAGACATATTAAAGCAAAACCTTACGTAGTCTGTGGAGAGATGTCCGAGCGTGTCCAGTGCCCATCTTTTATACCCAGCTACATTGATGACCAGTGTTGATCAACCCACATTTCACTGATGACACGTGCTGATTATCTGCAGATCTGCCGTGTAATCACCGAGACCGACAGCTCCCTGATCCAGCGGATGGGCACCGCCATGACTGCTGTGAGTGACGTATGATGATGATCAGGATGATGATCTCCGTGCAGCTGGCACCGCGACGTGTGGAGGTCACACGGTCACACCAGCAACCCATCACGTCAGTGTTTCAGACATGTACAATCTGAAGCTGGAAAGGATGCAGTAGTGAGTGAGTGAGTGAGTATGGTTTTACGCCGCTTTAGCAATATTCCAGTACTATCACGACAGGGGACACCAGAAATGGGCTTCACACATTGTAGCCGGAGACGAGCGAGCTAACGCTTGAAACAATAGGCTACCTCAACGCCCCGACAGGATGCAGTAAGTACACCTATATACACCGTGGTACACCCAGCACACCCAGTACACCCATGCTGCTTGTTCACCCAGCAGAAATAGAACATGCATTTCCTCTATTCTAAATGTCTATAGTTGCAAATATTAAAGCATTGTATGCGTACATTGTTGTGCAAATTATAAGTGAAGTCTTTTGCAGATAGTCTCAATATCTTTACATGAAATAAACATGGGCTGCAAGAAATAAAATGTTTGTTTTTTGTGCTACTGTTGTTAAGTAATTGATATTAACCTGCATAAGGTCTACGTGTTAACTCTTAATTAGAGTAACAACACGCAGGGTTAATATCGTGCATATCGCCCTTTATTGTAAACGATTCTTATAAACAAAGTGTGATTGGTAATATAGGGTACTTTTGCTATTTTCACATTTGACATTGTTTTTGCCTGTTTTCTCAGGAACAACATATAGTAGAGCCATGGAACTTGTGTAAGTGCACTGCACTTTTAATATTCCAACAACCTCTCAACAACAACAACCTGGTCGTTATTTACAGGTTTCTTTAAGCTTAAGTGGACATTACTGACATGTCATTTCGCCGACTGTGTTCAATCTTGCTACAAAGGTGCGTCTGTGACACTATCGTGTTCAATCTTGCTACAAAGGTGTAACTGTGACACTATTGTGTTCAATCTTGCTACAAAGGTGTATCTGTGACACTATTGTGTTCAATCCTACTACAAAGGTGTATCTGTGACACTGTTGTGTTCAATCTTGCTACAAAGGTGCGTCTGTGACACTATTGTGTTCAATCTTGCTACAAAGGTGTATCTGTGACACTATTGTGTTCAATCTTGCTACAAAGGTGCGTCTGTGACACTATTGTGTTCAATCCTGCTACAAAGGTGAATCTGTGACACTATACAGTATGACTTTATTTAGGTTACTATCCTGCTTCCTTGGCAACGGAAAGCGGCATCTCCAGAGCTGACTGATCGATATTCAGATATTTCGTTCAAATTTGGTATTGAGGTTCGATGTATTTCAGGACTCAACCGAATAGGTTTTCTTGCCATCATGACAATGTATGGCACCATGGCAATGTATGGCACCCTATTGGTCGAAAGTAAGCTGTGTTCGATTTTGTTAAAATATATTTACATATATTATCTGCACACAAAGCAGATTTTATTACAATAGCAATGGAATGGAGTTCTCTGCATGGTCGAAATTTAGATAATTTTCCCTATTTCAGACTTTTTTCAAAATTGATAAGTGCTTTATGAAACTAGGTGTGGATGATCAGCACAAGGTCTAGTAAAATAACCTCATTCAGAAATCAATGATGGTCTCACAGTCGTCGTTTTGTAATTTATAGGTCTCAAACACCTAAGTCAATAAATACCTTTTTATGAAGTCAACCCTCGTCAAATTCCTTTCATTAGATTATTCACTGTAGTTGACAGTGCCCCCGCAATTAAGTTTGGGGTATAATGGAATCAGCGTGTCCGCCTGTCTGTCGGTCTGTCCGTAGAAAATAACTTTCCTGACAATTCCTTCTAAACTAATTGACTGATTTCAATTAAACTTTGTACACCTCACCACTTCAAGATTTAGTTGGGCACATGTTATTGCACTTTATTACTTCGTCATTTCAATTTGTCTAGACAACTTCTAAACTTCTACATCGATTTCGTTTAGATATTTGTGCAGGTGTAGCTACGGACACTGTACGACATGCCTTCTTTTTCATTACCATTGACTGACCATGGCAGTGGAACGAAGCCTGTTTCGTTCAAATATTGTGTATTGACGACAACCACATTGGCTGTGTTCTTACCGTATCGATCAACCACATTGGCTGTGTTCTTACCGTATTGATCAACCACATTGGCTGTGTTTTTACCGTATCGATCAACCACATTGGCTGTGTTCTTACCGTATCGATCAACCACATTGGCTGTGTTCTTACCGTATCGATCAACCACATTGGCTGTGTTTTTACCGTATCGATCAACCACATTGGCTTTGTTTTTACCGTATCGATCAACCACATTGGCTGTGTTCTTACCGTATCGATCAACCACATTGGCCACAGATATAGTTACATCCCTATATTCTATTTGTTTTGTGTTTGTTTGTTTTTTGTTTTACGCCACACTCAGCAATACCCCAGCTATATGACGGCGGTCTGTAAATAATTGAGTCTGAACCAGATAACCCAGTGATTGACATCATGAGCATCAATCTACCCAATTGGGATAACAAAGCTTCGTGACAGTTTAGTCAAAATGAAAGCAAATGTCATCTTAAGTTAATGAAATAAATATGTGAAATTCTGTACCCCTTAATAGATAGTACCTATGGGAATAGGACATTGGCTGGACAAGTAAGGCATCCTCCTTGTGCCTCCTTTCCCATCTACCTCGCTGTGCGTATGAATCGGAATTTCCGCTCGTATTAATCAGAAGTGTAAAAGCTTCAGGTGTATCGATGAGTATATATACTGAGTCAAATTAAAAACTTCACATTTTTAAAAGTAATCCCATATATGATATACAACGGACAAGGGGACAAGGGACAAACACGACCTTCTTCCTACACACTGGACCCGCCACAAGGGACAAACACGATCTTCTTCCTGTACACTAGACCCGCCACAAGGGACAAACACGACCTTCTTCCTGCACACTGGACCCGCCACAAGGGACAAACACCACCTTCTTCCTACACACTGGACCCGCCACATGGGACAAACACGGCCTTCTTCCTGCACACTGGACCCGCCACATGGGACAAACACCACCTTCTTCCTACACACTGGACCCGCCACAAGGGACAAACACGACCCGCCACAAGGGACAAACACCACCTTCTTCCTACACACTGGACCCGCCACATGAGACAAACACGACCTTCTTCCTACACACTGGACCCGCCACATGGGACAAACACGACCTTCTTCCTACACACTGGACCCGCCACATGGGACAAACACGACCTTCTTCCTACACACTGGACACGCCACATGGGACAAACACCACCTTCTTCCTACACACTGGACCCGCCACAAGGGACAAACACCACCTCTTCCTGTACACTGGACCCGCCACATGGGACAAACACGATCTTCTTCCTGCACACTGGACCCGCCACAAGGGACAAACACGACCTTCTTCCTACACACTGGACCCGCCACATGGGACAAACACGACCTTCTTCCTACACACTGGACCCGCCACATGGGACAAACACGACCTTCTTCCTGCACACTGGACACGCCACAAGGGACAAACACCACCTTCTTCCCACACACTGGACCCGCCACAAGGGACAAACACCACCTTCTTCCTGTACACTGGACCCGCCACATGGGACAAACACGATCTTCTTCCTACACACTGGACCCGCCACAAGGGATAAACACGACCTTCTTCCTACACACCGGACCCGCCACAAGGGACAAACACGATCTTCTTCCTACACACTGGACCCGCCACAAGGGACAAACACGACCTTCTTCCTACACACCGGACCCGCCACATGGGACAAACACGATCTTCTTCCTACACACTGGACACGCCACATGGGACAAACACGACCAAGGCAGATTGTAATATTACTAGTATTCATGTTATTGATGAGTAAGGGATATTACGGGCAGTTTGGATCTGGAGCTGAACACTAAACAGCTAGTGAGGCTCTCACAATAGCACGTTGTGGACCCGCAGACGGACTTGTGTCGTAAATTGAAGAAATATTTCCCAGAACATTCACACACTTCATCGGCGGACATTTTGTACAATATACATTATACTACATGTGACACCTGCTTCTTCTGTGCTTCAGCAATCGGATCTTTAATCTCTATATGACCAGCTCCCTAAAACCTGCACGACCATAGGTATGGTCATAATCTGTTTTGGAGAAGTGTTGACGTTAGTCCTAATGTGAAAGTGTTTGATGATTTTTTTATTGATTACAACTTATGCATTTGCAATGATGGATCAAGATCATATTGCCATTTAGCTACTGGTACCTATTTTGTCACTGACATATTCAAGTCTATTAAACGAAGGCCTGTATAGAAGCGGCCATTGCAGCGAGTCATTCATCTGAAGATCCACCTATATCAAGGTGGAATTTTACTAAGGCCGTCTGACGTTCATTTCAGGAATTCTGTACTGCACTGATGTTCAGGAACGTTACCGATCCTATTCAGCTGTTTTCAGATAAGCTGAACGAATTTGCTTGATATAACTATTGAAAAGTCCACTGTGAATCCACATATTCGAAAACCATGGTTTGATAAAGAGTGCAAACATGGTAGATAAGATTATGATGAGGTGTTTTGAGTCCACGACCTAAATACCGACCTGGGTCAAGGTCACGATACTGCAATAGTCACTATTAGTTGCCTGATTCTTGTCGGGAGACACTTATGGATTTATTTAATGAGATAGGGACTTAGGGGAACTGGCCGGTTGTTCCCCTACTCAGATCCGGTAGGGACCATACAGATGTATCTATAGTGTCAACAAACAAACACTCTTATCAGTAACATTCAATGTGGTTCCCCTCAAAATAGAAGTACCATAAGACGCCGCAATTAAATCCCAAATTTTAACAGACCGACATTTCGGCCCTACTCCACACTATAGTCTTTTCACATTGAATCGCATTCAAATCATATCTTCGATCTAACTACCGCTAAGCAAAGATTTGAGGACATGTCATGTCGGGTCACGTCAGATCGTCCTTTCGGAAACTTTGACCGAGCAAAGGAATGACTGAAGAGAAGACGACATCAGCCTTACGGCACTAGTTTCAAACTAGCCATTACCATTTTAAACATATGTTGACATATTCTCGAGTAATAATTTGATAATTGAACAAAACAACATTCTGGAATGACCAAGAGATGGCCTAGATTGTATGGATTCAGTCATAACGCTCCAGTCAATAAGTGTTAAATTGTTGTTGGTGGCAAGATTAGAAGACACATTCCGAGTGTCACGCTCTCATTGGTCGGATGAGAGGTCGTTCTGACGTCGCCCGTAAAGAGATGTCCTCAGATCTTTGTGTACGTGCAGGCACCGCGACACTCGACATCGCCCAGATATAGGCCATTTTTTCTCGGATAATTAATCCAACATACATGTTGTCACCTGTGTTACCCAGTCTGTCAGTGTTCCTTAGGCCACATACATGAACTGTAACGAGCCCCCGGCGGTGACCCCAACTCAAGATCAAAGACCGGAGGCAATGTGCAGCCGTGAAGACGTAAACTTGGTTAGGCCGATGTCCGTGAACGTAGTCAGACTTGCGTCGTGGCGACCTTTGTAGATTTAATTTTCTGTGTGTTAAGATCGAGTCATTTCTATATTAGAACTGACTAGTTTGGTGTTAGTGATGTGAACTTATATTATAGCATATTCGCCTGTGAGACGTATCTCACACTTTTAACTGTGTACTAAAGGATTTAATGGTTTAGCGTGGTTTATTGTTTAGTGTTAATAAGTCCTTGCACTTCACGTTGGTGTATGTTAAACCATGAGTCTCAATGCCACCCGGGTACCTGGTTATTCCATATGTCGATTGTTCAGGCGGACAAACCACAAAAATGGGGCAAGATGCTCCATGCAAATTCGTGAGTTGTGTTTGTTGAGGCACTGAGCAGGCTACAACCCAACACACACACCGAGAGTGAACATCGACAGGAGGACAAGGAGGACAGCAGGACAAGGAGGACAGCAGGACAAGGAGGACAGCAGAACAAGTTACTGAGAATGAAACTTGCTGACCGCCATGAGTAAGATGTCGGGAATGGATAGAGAGGATATTTCTGGAGACACATGGAATATCGTATTTTTTGTATATACATTTGGTGTAGTTGTCTACCGGAAAATTAAATTAGTTCATTACATATGTAAAACCTTAAAACGTAAATTCTTCCTACCTGTCACACAGGGACGGTTCACCACCCCTTGTATTTGCGACTTAAAAAGTAGTTTCGTGTTCGCAAAATCCTTAAAAATATTAACAAAATAATGTATGAAAAAATATTTAGGGTCACGAAAATTCTTTATCATACATTTCAATATGATAATATACAAAATCAACTTGAACCAAAAATATTCTTGAAAACTTCGAGACTGCTGTTGAAAGCGAAAGAATACACGCTGGTCAAGTAACGCAACTGGCGCTTAGCGAAACGAAACGAATAGTTATCAAGTGTTATGTTCACTGCAACGTAAATATCACTTTTCTCAACTTCTGAAAACTCAGTTTATCACGCTGAAGTAGAAAATAAACCTCAGTTCCTCCAAGTTCGACAAGTTGTTGGGCACAGCCGAGTTTATGCAGCATGGATGTTTCTGATGTTTTACATTGATGGTTTGATAACTAACCTGGATATCTTGCATAGAAAAATCTTTATAACTGACAACGAGCTCCTCTTTGGTACCTCTGATGTATTAATTAACCATTTGATTGTAGCTGCTAAAAGATTTATCTTTGTCCAGTGTATTAAGAATGAAAATGTTGACTTTGTTGCTTTTAAGAACACAATAAGAAGTATCTATGACGTTGAATATCGCACGTAGAAAAAACGACTTCTTTGCCTTTAATAGAAAATGGGCTTTGTTTCCTCAAACTGCAAAATAACTTATTCACTTGATGTTTGCAACATAATTTGATGTACCATAAATACCGCATCTCCTTAATTCTATACATAAATATGCCTTCATCTGTACCATGATGTGGATTATGTTCTCTTCTGTACCATGATGTGGATTATGTCCTCTTCTGTACCATGATGTGGATTATGCTTTAGGCCTCCTCTGTACCATATCCTCTTGAGAAAGATCGATATTCGTAAAACTGCATTGCTCTCCAAGTGCTTATGTATCATGTGCAATGACTGAATAAAAAAATTGAAAAAAAAAAAAAACTAACCTGGATACCAGCACACATCGGCTCATCATTAGGCGTGAACGTGTTCCTCGGTAACACTGGCAGGTGACACAACATCAGCTATCTGTGCACAGATCTCCAGTTGTCCCTTAGCTTAAGTCATCAATACGACTGTCACTTGCGTTTGTCATACAGAACTGCACTTACAGTAGAACAATACATACAAGCCAGTTCTCTAATGACCACACAGAACGTGAGTGAGATGAACACAATAACATGCGCTAAAGCGAGATATATCATTGCTTCTCCCAGAGTTATTGGAGGAACTACCTTCTCTGACGTATACGTGGTGTTCTGTCTCTATGCTTGTGAACTGCTGTGAATTAGAACTACTGCAACGGCACTTTACCAGATCAGTACAGATCGTCCACAACAGACTACCAACTCATGTAACTTTTCAATCTCATGGTGTAAGAACATTTGAAGCAGCGATTGAGAAAATTATGAAAGTTCGTTGACAAGATCCAGTAATGTGAAACAGGAATAATTACAGAAGAAATTGTTTTACGCCCAGACCACACATCACGGCCAGAATATTACACTGGGGTCATGCTGTCCTCTCACAGACCACACAGCACAGCCAGAATATTACACTGGGGTCATGCTGTCCTCTCACAGACCACACAGCACAGCCAGAATATTACACTGGGGTCATGCTGTCCTCTCACAGACCACACTGCACAGCCAGAATATTACACTGGGGTCGCGCTGTCCTCTCACAGACCACACTGCACAGCCAGAATATTACACTGGGGTCATGCTGTCCTCTCACAGACCACACTGCACAGCCAGAATATTACACTGGGGTCGCGCTGTCCTCTCACAGACCACACAGCACAGCCAGAATATTACACTGGGGTCATGCTGTCCTCTCACAGACCACACTGCACAGCCAGAATAGTACACTGGGGTCGCGCTGTCCTCTCACAGACCACACTGCACAGCCAGAATATTACACTGGTGTCATGCTGTCCTCTCACAGACCACACTGCACAGCCAGAATATTACACTTGGGTCATGCTGTCCTCTCACAGACCACACTGCACAGCCAGAATATTACACTTGGGTCACGTTGTTCTCTCACAGACCACACTGCACAGCCAGAATATTACACTGGGGTCATGTTGTCCTCTCACAGACCACACTGCACAGCCAGAATATTACACTGGGGTCATGCTGTCCTCTCACAGACCACACTGCACAGCCAGAATATTACACTGGGGTCATGCTGTCCTCTCACAGACCACACTGCACACCAAGAATATTACACTGGGGTCATGCCGTCCTCTCACACTACACTCGGAACAGCAGGATTAACGTACTTTTATACGATTGATGTCACATCACAATGAAGCCACCCTCACAACACGTCATATCAGCAACAAACCAAACCATGGTTCAACACTCATCGAGTGGCCTATATTTCTCTCAGGAATCTGATGTGGTACATTGCTCCCTGTTCTCCATAGTTCCAGGGTGTTTCATCTGGAGATCTAGGATATCGCCTTATTTTGCTTGTCATCTCGCAATCTGTTCAGTGCTTATCTTTAGAAGACGGATTCCAGGTCAGTGAAACACCCAACTGTTAGTTTTCAGCTGAGCACACTTTTCTCACGTGGGTCGTATATAACTGTGGACATTGTTGTGAAACAACGACATTCTAAGCCATCGTCTGACCATGACCGGCCTACGTCTCCTGGTGGTGCTGGTGTTTGTGCTGCCCTCTCACGGGGACTTCCCCTTCAGGAACACAAGTCTGTCCTGGGACGAGCGTGTGGACGACCTGGTGGGCCGCCTCTCCATCGAGGAGATCATGTACCAGATGACCAAAGGAGGCACTAGCCCAGGCAATGGCCCCACTCCGCCCATCCCCAGACTTGGTATAGGGCCCTATTCCTGGAACACGGAGTGTCTGAGGGGAGACGTGGAGGCGGGGAACGCTACCTCCTTTCCCCAGTCTCTGGGTCTGGCGGCCGCCTGGGAGTGAGTAGCACAAGTCTCATGTACAGCGGCTTTTTAAATCTTATGTAGATGGATTTGTGTTTGGCTAGACTATGTTGGTTTATGTTGCAATTTTGGCTATCTTTGACTCTTATATGACTCCAATTCGCTGGAAAAGTGTTGTATCTCACAGGTATCAACTTCGGATGGATATGTCACACCACGATAACCTAGGCTAATATCTACATGCAGGTATGGATGGTGAAATTACACATGCCAGACACTCACAGAATCTCAATCTACATAAAAGTGTTGGTTCATCTACGAGGACAGAGACACACTCGTTTATAAATACTCACATGTTGCCTCATGTTACAGCCCCGATGTTGTGTACAAAGTGGCAGAAGCGACGAGCGAAGAGGTTCGAGGAAAGTTTAATGATTTCGTGAAGAACAAACAGTACGGCACCCACAAAGGAATCAGCTGCTTCAGCCCCGTCATCAACATCATGCGCGACCCCAGGTGGGGCAGGAACGAGGTAGTGTGACATGACAGACAAGCTATCAATCAAGTCACCCCTTAGTTGTACACGTGTACATAGAGGTTATCACGCGAGTGTGGTGAGGGATGGTAAATATTCTGCATTAGGAATAAACATTGTATTTAGCGAGCATCGGTCTGTCCGCTCGCGCTATGAGACGTCACGGCCACGATTAGACGTTGTTGGCAGTCGGACTGTCCTGTCATAACGTTAAGAAGTGCAATCAGATGTACACACAGCGACAAAACGAAACAAGGTTACAATTCAAACATATTTCGGCCACATCCAACTATTTTAATTTGTGGAAAATGTTTCAAACCGAAGCACAGATATGGCTACTGGTCCCGCTTGGCTAGGCCTAGTGCCCTCGCAAAATTGTGACGAAATTTATATCTCCAAAGTTGCCAAAACTTACAAAAATATATAAAAGTATATTAGACTGTTCTTTTGATAATGTTAGCAATCATCTCTGTAGTTTATCCAGATTCCCGATGATTAATTCTGACTAGTTTGCCGAATGACAAGGGCGACGCCATGTTTGTTGATAAACACTGAAAGTAGTCCCTACTTGACCTTTGATATTTGCATCTCTATCCGCATATGACCCCAACGGATATCGATTTTATCCGTTGGCTTTATCCTGCCGAGAAACCTGCCCATTATATGATAAATGAAGATATCTGAATCAGGGCTAGGGTTAGGGTTAACTGAATCTGATTCGTGATCCATTAGTAAACATGGCACATCCAATGACCACTGTCCACAATAGCCTCTCATCCAAAAGAGCAATGTTATTCAGACAGTCCAGTTGGTCCATGTCCAACCAGTTTCCACAATAGCCTCTCACCAAGAAGACCGCCTCCGTGGTCTAGTGGTAGAGCGTCCGCCCCGAGAGCGGAAGGTACGGGGTTCGATCCCCGGCCCCGTCTTATAAAAAGACTTGTTACCCTGTATGGCGCTCGGCATTACGGGGCTGAAACAAAGACTTGTCGGCTCGGAGTCAGTATACTGTGCCTGAGTGGGGTATTCATGTCAAACTGCGGCGTGATATCTCAGTGGGCTTGCACTATAAATCGACATCAATCCGGACTAGTACAAGCAGCAACAAACACACACACACACACACACACACACACACACACACACACACACACACACACACGTGCATGCACGTCGTTATATAAGTGCAATATTATTTAGGGAGTCCAGTTGAACCATGTCCCAACAACAAAGAGCTCGTTCTGAGTTGGAGATACAAGCCAGGGCAGTCCGGGGTTCTGTGTAGGTATTCGCTTGCCATCGTTGTCCTGTTTTACCCTCAGTTGAGAGGTATGAAATCTCCTTCAAGAACGTTGAATAAAGACATGTTATAAACATTTCGACTTTGATTCACGATTGCATCATATTGTCATGGATGGCACTCAGCCATTTCTGCTAGATGCTATGTGAGATTGCAACAACTCAAGACAAAATGCCTCTTTTCTTCTGTATTTTTCGACTTAACTCAGCTCAATACATATGAAATCTGCCGTAGCCATGTCAATCCGTGTCTAAATGCATGGTAGTTACATCGTAATCATTTCTGTGTCGCCAGGAAACCTATGGAGAGGACCCCCACCTGACTGGTCAGTACGCCGCCCACTTCGTGTGGGGACTGCAGGGGAACCACCCCCGCTATGTCCGAGCTAACGCCGGGTGTAAACACTTCGATGCGTACGCCGGCCCGGAGAGCATACCCGTCAGCAGAATGTCCTTCAATGCCGTTGTAAGTAGACCACGTGTCTCTATCAGTAAGCCACGTATTTGAAACAGTACGCTAAGTATCTTTGTCAGTAAAACAACGTGTCTCAATAAATAAATCGGTAAACCACTTGTCTGAGTCAGTATACCAAGTGTCTTAACACGTAAAACCACGTGTCTTTTTCAGTGAACAAACGTATTTGAATCAGTAAACCACGTGCCTTTATCTGTACAGTCATGTGTCTGTACAAGTAAACCACGTACCTGTGTCAGTAAACCACTTGTATATTATCAATCCAAGTGCATGTGTCAGTAAACCACGTGCTTGTTTCAGTAAAGCAGTAAGATACCTCTGTCTACTAGCCCCAATATCTATACATAAACCGTGTCACTGCATCTGCCTGTACAATGCGTGTTACCATCTATGTCAACGGAATCTCAGTCATACACTGAATGTGTTTCCAAATTTAGATCGCACTGTGTCTGAATTGTGAACTTTGGTTTCTACTTTTCTTGGTTTGTCGGTTGTTTCAATTCGTATAAAGAGAACATTTAACAATTTCCTCAACTGCCCTCACATTGCCTATTCTAAGGTTTCAGAGCGAGACTGGCGAACAACCTTCCTGCCCGCATTTAGAACATGCGTCAAGGCGGGGACCTACAACATCATGTGTAGCTACAACAGGTATGTGCCTTTAGAGCATGCGTCAAGGCGGGGACCTACAACATCATGTGTAGCTACAACAGGTATGTGCCTTCAGAGCATGCGTCAAGGCGGTGACCTACACCATCAAGTGTAGCTACAACAGGTATGTGCCTTCAGAGTATGCGTCAAGGTGGGGACCTACACCATCAAGTGTAGCTACATCAGGTATGTGCCTTCAGAGCATGCGTCAAGGCGGGGACCTACAACATCATGTGTAGTTACAACAGGTATGTGCCTTCAGAGTATGCGTCAAGGCGGGGACCTACAACATCATGTGTAGCTAAATCAGGTATGTGCCTTCAGAGCATGCGTCAAGGCGGGGACCTACAACATCATGTGCAACATTTTAAGACCTCTTTTTCCGTTTCTCTGTGTCTACTGTTCCTCAGTTCCTTCTAGCCATCTATTATTCTGCAAATGCCAAGCGGAATGCTCTGTTCCTCGATTCCTTCTGGTCCTCTATTGTTCTGCAAATACCAAGCTCTGGTCCTCAAGTTCCTTCTAGGCATATATTGTTCTGCAAATACCAAGCTCTGTTCCTCGGTTCCTTTTGGTCCTCTATTGTTCTGCAAATACCAAGCTCTGTTCCTCGGTTCCTTCTGGTCCTCTATTGTTCTGCAAATACCATGCTCCGTTCCTCTGTTTTTTCGCTCCTCATGTTCATCTTGACCTGTTAATGATATGATCTGTTATTCTGTTCCTGATATAAATTTGTTATACATATGTGTTATTCGTGTTCCTTGTATTCCCTATGCCCCTTTTCCCAGCATCAATGGTGTACCGGCGTGTGCCAACAAGCGGCTGCTGACGGATATCCTTAGAGACGAGTGGGGTTTTCAGGGCTACGTCGTCAGCGACCAGGGTGCAATAGAAAACATCATCGGCTCCCACCACTACTTAAACAACAGCGTAGATACTGTAGCAGCCTGCGTCAATGCTGGATGTAACCTCGAACTTGCAGGCAAAGCGGAGGCCGTGTATCTGTCTATGTGTGAGTAACGACATCCCTCAAACACATGTGCAACCATCTATGTGTCAGTAACGACATCCCTCAAACACATGTGCAACCACCTATGTGTCAGTAACGACATCCCTCAAACACATGTGCAACCACCTATGTGTCAGTAACGACATCCCTCAAACACATGTGCAACCACCTATGTGTCAGTAACGACATTACTCAAACACATGTTGGTTGGTTGGTTTGTTGTTTGACGCCGCACTCAGCAATATTCCAGCTATGTAATGGCGGTCTGTAAATAATCGAGTCTGGACCAGACAATCAAGTGATTGATATCATGAGCATCAATCCACGCATTTGGAATCGATGACATGCATCAACCAAGTCAGCGAGCCTGGCCACCCGATCCCGTTAGTCACCTTTTACGGCAAGCATGGGCATCTTCACGGTGCAACCACCTATGTGTAAGTAACAGCATCCCTCATACACAATGTGTAACCACCTATGTGTCAGTAAGGACATCCCTCAAACACAATGTGCAACCACCTATGTGTCAGTAACGACATCCCTCAAACACATGTGCAACCACCTATGTGTCAGTAACAAAATTCCCCAAACTCAATGTGCAACCACCTATGTATCAGTAACGACATCCCCCAAACAGAATGTGCAACCACCTATGTGTCAGTAACGACATCCCTCAAAGACAATGTGCAACCACCTATGTGTCAGTAACGACATCCCTCAAACACAAAAGAGTGTGCTTGATGTTTAGACGGTGAAGTGATTGTTTTATAGACGGTGGAGTGCTTGTTGTCCAGAAAGTAGAGTGCGTGTTGTCAAGACAGTAAAGTGCTTGATGTTCAGATAGTAGAGTGCGTGTTTTCAAGACAGTAAAGCGCTTGTTGTTCAGTTAGTAGAGTGATTGTTGTTCAGATAGTAGAGTGATTGTTGTCCAGATAGTAGAGTGCTTGTTGTTCAGATAGTAGAGTGATTGTTGTTCAGATAGTAGAGTGATTGTTGTCCAGACAGTAGAGTGCTTGTTGTCCAGATAGTAGAGTGCTTGTTGTTCAGATAGTAGAGTGATTGTTGTTCAGACAGTAGAGTGCGTGTTTTCAAGACAGTAAAGTTGTTGTTGTTCAGATAGTAGAGTGATTGTTGTTCAGATAGTAGAGTGCTTGTTGTTCAGACAGTAGAGTGCTTGTTGTTCAGATAGTAGAGTGTTTGTTGTTCAGACAGTAGAGTGTTTGTTGTTCAGACAGTAGAGTGCGTGTTGTCAAGAGAGTAGAGTACGTGTTGTCCAGATAGTAGAGTACGTGTTGTCCAGATAGTAAAGTGTGTTTTGTTCAGACAGTAGAGTACCTGTTTTCAAGACAGTAGAGTGCGTGTTGTTCAGACAGTAGAGTGCTTTTTGTTCAGATAGCAGAGTGCTTGTTGTTCAGATAGTAGAGTGCGTGTTGTCCAGATAGTAGAGTACGTGTTGTTCAGACAGCAGAGTGCGTGTTGTTCAGACAGTAGAGTGCTTTTTGTTCAGATAGTAGAGTGCTTGTTGTTCAGATAGCAGAGTGCTTGTTGTTCAGATAGTAGAGTGCGTGTTGTCCAGATAGTAGAGTACGTGTTGTTCAGACAGTAGAGTGCTTGTTTTTTCAGTGGATGCCGTTAAGCAGGGGAAGTTGACCGAGGACCTAATGAGGGAACGAGTTAAGAAGCTGTTCTACACCAGGATGAGACTGGGAGAGTTCGATCCCCCCTCCATGAACCCGTACTCCACATATGACCTCTCGTATGTAGAGTCCGCGGCTCACAGGGAACTCGCTGTATGGGCTGCCACAAGAACATTTGTCCTCCTGAAGAATGATGGCGGGTTTCTTCCAATCAAGCAGAAAATCGACACTATTGGAGTATGCACTGGGACCCATGTCACAAGCTTAATATGGTTCTTCAAGCACATTTTAGCGTCTCCTGGTTGTGGGCGTCATGACTATCTGTGTACCATACTTCACCATGATTAACTATGTACCAAACTTCACCATGACTAACTGTGTACCATACTTCACCATGACTAACTGTGTACCATGCTTCACCATGACCAACTGTGTACTCTGCTTCACCATGACTAACTGTGTACCATACTTCACCATGACTAACTGTGTACCATGCTTCACCATGACTAACTGTGTACCCTGCTTCACCATGACCAACTGTGTACCCTGCTTCACCATGACTGTGTACCCTGCTTCACCATGACCAACTGTGTACCCTGCTTCACCATGACTGTGTACCCTGCTTCAGCATGACCAACTGTGTACCATACTTCACCATGACTAACTGTGTACCATACTTCACCATGACTAACTGTGTACCATACTTCACCATGACTAACTGTGTACCCTGCTTCACCATGACTAACTGTGTACCATACTTCACCATGACTAACTGTGTACCCTGCTTCACCATGACTAACTGTGTACCCTGCTTCACCATGACTAACTGTGTACCCTGCTTCACCATGACTAAATGTGTACCATACTTCACCATGACTAACTGTGTACCATACTTCACCATGAGTAACTGTGTACCATACTTCATCATGAGTAACTGTGTACCATACTTCACCATGACTAACTGTGTACCATACTTCACCATGACTAACTGTGTACCATACTTCACCATGAGTAACTGTGTACCATACTTCACCTTGACTAACTGTGTACCCTACTTCACCATGACTAACTGTGTACCCTACTTCACCATGAGTAACTGTGTACCATACTTCACCTTGACTAACTGTGTACCATACTTCACCATGACTAACTGTGTACCATACTTCACAAATGATTAACTATGTACCACACTTCACCATGACTAACTGTGTACCCTACTTCACCATGAGTAACTGTGTACCGGCCTTTACCATGACTCACTGTGTACCATACATCACAAATGACTAACTATGTACCATACTTCGCAATGACTAACTGTGTACCATACTTCACCATGACTAACTGTGTACCCTATTTCACCATGACTAACTGTGTACCCTGCTTCACCATGAGTAACTGTGTACCGGCCTTTACCATGACTAACTATGTACCATACTTCACCATGACTTACTGTGTACCCTGCTTCACCTTGTTTGCGTCATGACTAACTGTGTGCCATACTTCACCAGGTTGTTGGCGTCATGACTAACTGTGTATCGTATTTCACCAGGTTGTGAGCGTCATGACTAACTGTGTACCGTATTTCACCAGGTTGTGAGCGTCATGACTAACTGTGTACCGTATTTCACCAGGTTGTGGGCGTCATGACTAACTGTGTACCATACTTCACCAGGTTGTGGGCGTCATGACTAACTGTGTACCGTATTTCACCAGGTTGTGGGCGTCATGACGTTTGAAGGCAACAACACCGTCGGCAACTACGCCCCCAACACCGACCCTCGCTTCATGTCGCGGACAATCGACGGTCTGAGAACGCTTGGGAACGTGGTTCAGGCTGCATCTGGTTGTAACGACAGCATGTGCGAGAAATACGATGCCGCCGCTATCAAAAAGGCCGTTACCGGTGTCGACGTGTTGTTCATCACGTTAGGAACAGGTAGATATATTCTTGTTTGATAGTCTTATCTATAGTATTGTTTTTGTCGTTTCTATATAACCTTTATATCGGTGACATGGTAACATACCCACATGCTGGTAACTAGGGTAAGATGCTGGTGTAGTGATACAATCTCAGTGTTGTAACTACGGTAACATACCCACATGCTGGTGTAGTGATATGACTTCAGTGTTGTAACTAGGGTAACATACCCACATGCTGGTGTATTGATACAACCTCAATGTTGTAAGTAGGGTAACATACCCACATGCTGGTGTGGTGATACAACCTCAATGTTGTAACTAGGGTAACATACCCACTCGCTGGTGTAGTGATACAACCTCAGTGTCGTAACTAGGATGGCATACCCACTGCTCTCTCTGTGTATGACATGTATTTTCTCTCCAGGAGCCAGAATCGAGAAAGAAGGACACGACAAACCGGACATTGAGCTGCCAGCCGGACAGGTGCAGCTCCTAAAAGATGCCGTCCAGTACAGTAAGTACATACCACGTGATAACATGTCCTTCTCTATCGTGTATCATGTGATATCATGGTATACTGTACAGTAAGTACATACCACGTGATAACATGTCCTTCTCTATCGTGTATCATGTGATATCATGGTATACTGTACAGTAAGTACATACCACATGATAACATGTCCTTCTCTATCGTGTATCATGTGATATCATGGTATACTGTAGAGTAAGTACATACCACGTGATAGCATGTCCTTCTCTATCGTGTATCATGTGATATCATGGTATACTGTAGAGTAAGTATATACCACGTGATAGCATGCCTTTCACTACCGTGTGTACGTATCATGTGATGTCATGGTATACAGTAGAGTGAGTACATACCACGTGATACCATGTCTTTCACTACCGTTTGTACGTATCATGTGATGTCATGGTATACAGTAGAGTAAGTTCATACCACGTGGTAGCATGTCCTTCTCTACCGTTTGTACATATCATGTGATATCATGGTATACTGTAGAGTGAGTACATACCACGTGATAACATGTCCTTCTCTATCGTGTATCATGTGATATCATGGTATACTGTACAGTAAGTACATACCACGTGATAACATGTCCTTCTCTATCGTGTATCATGTGATATCATGGTATACTGTAGAGTAAGTATATACCACGTGATAGCATGCCTTTCACTACCGTGTGTACGTATCATGTGATGTCATGGTATACAGTAGAGTAAGTACATACCACGTGATAGCATGTCTTTCACTACCGTTTGTACATATCATGTGATGTCATGGTATACAGTAGAGTGAGTACATACCACGTGATAGCATGTCTTTCACTACCGTTTGTACGTATCATGTGATGTCATGGTATACAGTAGAGTAAGTTCATACCACGTGGTAGCATGTCCTTCTCTACCGTTTGTACGTATCATGTGATATCATGGTATACTGTAGAGTGAGTACATACCACGTGATAACATGTCATTCTCTACCGTGTGTACGTATCATGTGATGTCATGGTATACAGTAGAGTGAGTACATACCACGTGATAACATGTCATTCTCTACCGTTTGTACGTATCATGTGATGTCATGGTATACTGCAGAGTAAGTACATACCACGTGATAACATGTCCTTCTCTACCGTTTGTACGTATCATGTGATGTCATGGTATACAGTAGAGTGAGTACATACCACGTGATAACATGTCATTCTCTACCGTTTGTACGTATCATGTGATGTCATGGTATACTGTAGAGTGAATACATACCACGTGATAGCATGTCCTTCTCTACCGTTTGTACGTATCATGTGATGTCATGGTATACTGCAGAGTAAGTACATACCACGTGATAGCATGCCTTTCACTACCGTGTGTACGTATCATGTGATGTCATGGTATACTGTAGAGTGAGTACATACCACGTGATAGCATGTCCTTCTCTACCGTTTCTACGTATCATGTGATGTCATGGTATACTGTAGAGTGAGTACATACCACGTGATAGCATGTCTTTCACTACCGTGTGTACGTATCATGTGATGTCATGGTATTCAGTAGAGTAAGTACATACCACGTGATAGCATGTCTTTCACTACCGTTTGTACATATCATGTGATGTCATGGTATACTGTAGAGTAAGTACATACCACGTGATAGCATGCCTTTCACTACCGTGTGTACGTATCATGTGATGTCATGGTATACTGTAGAGTGAGTACATACCACGTGATAGCATGTCCTTCTCTACCGTTTCTACGTATCATGTGATGTCATGGTATACTGTAGAGTGAGTACATACCACGTGATAGCATGTCTTTCACTACCGTGTGTACGTATCATGTGATGTCATGGTATTCAGTAGAGTAAGTACATACCACGTGATAGCATGTCTTTCACTACCGTTTGTACATATCATGTGATGTCATGGTATACTGTAGAGTGAGTGCATTCCACGTGATAACATGTCATTCTCTACCGTTTGTACGTATCATGTGATATCATGGTATACAGTAGAGTGAGTACATACTATGTGATAACATGTCTTTCTCTACCTTTTGTACGTATTGTGTGATATCATTGTATACTGTAAAGTAGATACATACTAGTGTGATAGCTTGTCCTTCTCTACCGTTTGTACGTATAATGTGATACCATGGTATACTGTAGAGTAAGTACATACCATGTGATAACATGTCATTCTCAAACATCTGTACATATCATATGATATCATGGTATACTGTAGAGTGAGTACATACCACGTGATATCATATCTTTCACCACCGTTTGTACGTATCATGTGATATCATGGTATACTGTAGAGTAAGTACATACCACGTGATAGCATGCCTTTCACTACCGTTTGTACGTATCATGTGATATCATGGTATACTGTAGCGTAAGTACATACCACGTGATAGCATATCATTTTCTACCGGTTGTACGTATCATGTGATGTCATGGTAGAGTAAGTACATACCACGTGATAACATGTCTTTCATTACAGTGTGTACATATCATGTGATATCATGGTGTACAGTAGAGTGAGTACATACCACGTGATATAATGCCACACTGTACAGTTCAGAGAGTACACACCAGACAGTGTGTTGAAACGAACAATGGACACAAAGCTCCCCACACAGTTCAACACAATCATAGTTATGATGCAAACAACCATACATCAGCTCAACAGAGACAGTGCAAGCCACGTTTCTGCCTGTAACAATTAATAATAAATGATAATGATCATCATGTTTTTACAACAGATGAACGCGCATCTGAGATGAACGGAAATGTGTTGACCAATATTCATAGGAAGGGCTTGGTGACTGCCCCCATAGAGAACTCTGCCATTGACACCACTGAGGTTTCAGCTTAACATTTAAATATTTTCAGGTGGGAATGTCCCGATAGTTCTACTGCTATTTAACGCTGGTCCTCTCAATATGACCTTTGCTGTCGGGAACCCTCGCATTGTGTCCATCATGGAAGTGTTCTACCCTGCCCAGGCCACGGGGGAGGCGCTCAGGAGGGTCCTCACCAACGATGGGGGAAACAATGTCCCCGCCGGAAGACTGCCCTACACATGGCCGAGGTCTCTGGATGGGGTAGGTGAAATGTCCCTAGAGGAAGACTTCCCTACACATGGACCAGGTCTCTGGATGGGGTAGGTGAAATGTCCCCATAGGAAGACTGCCCTATACATGACCCAGGTCTCTGGATGGGGTAGGTGAAATGCCCCCATAGGAAGACTGCCCAATACATGGCCCAGGTCTCTGGATGGGGTAGATGAAATGCCCCCATAGGAAGACTGCCCTATACATGACCCAGGTCTCTGGATGGGGTAGTTGAAATGTCCCTATAGTAGACTGCCTTACACATGGCCCAGGTCTCTGTTTGGGGTAGGTGAAATGTCCACATAGGAAGACTGCCCTATACATGACCCAGGTCTCTGGATGGGGTAGGTGAAATGTCCTCATAGGAAGACTGCCCTATACATGGCCCAGGTCTCTGGATGGGGTAGGTGAAATGTCCTCATAGGAAGACTGCCCTATACATGGCCCAGGTCTCTGGATTGGATAGGTGAAATGTCCCTATAGGAAGACTGCCCTATACATGACCCAGGTCTCTGGATGGGGTAGTTGAAATGTCCCTATAGAAGACTGCCCTACACATGACCCAGGTCTCTGGATGGGGTAGGTGAAATGCCCCCATAGGAAGACTGCCCTATACATGACCCAGGTCTCTGGATTGGATAGGTGAAATGTCCCTATAGAAGACTGCCCTACACATGACCCAGGTCTCTGGATGGGGTAGGTGAAATGCCCCCATAGGAAGACTGCCCTATACATGACCCAGGTCTCTGGATGGGGTAGGTGAAATGTCCCTATAGAAGACTGCCCTACACATGACCCAGGTCTCTGGATGGGGTAGGTGAAATGCCCCCATAGGAAGACTGCCCTATACATGACCCAGGTCTCTGGATTGGATAGGTGAAATGTCCCTATAGAAGACTGCCCTACACATGACCCAGGTCTCTGGATGGGGTAGGTGAAATGCCCCCATAGGAAGACTGCCCTATACATGACCCAGGTCTCTGGATGGGGTAGGTGAAATGTCCCCGCCGGAAGACTGCCCTACACATGACCCAGGTCTCTGGATGGGGTAGGTGAAATGTCCCTATAGGAAGACTGCCCTACACATGACCCCGGTCTCTGCGTGTGACATGTTCAATGAAGTGTCATGACGCATCACGCACACGCCAATGAAGGCTTTAATCTGTTAGGTAGTGTGGTATTGTGTTGAAGACGTAATGCCTACATCCTAGTGATTAGTTAAATATATGACCTATATGAAAAAAGCTGGTTAACCAATTCAAGCTAAGGCGTTTTAATGTGTCTAGTTCCCTGAGATGGTGAACTACTCCATGGACGGCCGCACCTACCGCTACTTCAACACAGAAGTACTCTACCCCTTCGGATATGGCCTTTCATACTCCACGTTCTTCTACAAGGAAGTGACGTATCCGGGAATGGTGAAGGCAGGACAGAGCGCCAATGTAACTGCAGTGGTCGTCAACAACGGGCCTTATGCCGCTGACGAGGTTCGTGTCAAGTCGACCAGATCGTTCTTTTTGTGCATCTAAATGCATTTTGCGGTAAACTAGTCCCAATCGAACATTTTGAACCCATCTCTTGAGACCGACAGAGGGTACTCGGGTAGGATAGGGTAATAGGGGGTTGGGTATCTATCATTTCCGAAATTCACTTTGCCATGTGTGTCACGAAGGCATTGCACTCGTTTTCCCATGGCGTGATCAATGCTGTTCTGTTTATATCAACATGTGGATGCCAACAACATGCGGATGCAGTACAGTAATTCAGTCTCAAGTTACATAATAGTCATTCATTAAATGTATATTACGAGTGGAAGCACAGCATATACGAGTGTATGCTTACTTAGAAATGAACTGAGACACTTGCTTCCACTCCACAGGTAGTGCAGCTGTACGTGCGATGGGAGAGCCCGTCCGTCCCCACCCCCAAGATTCAGTTGGTGGACTTCAAGAGAGTGTCCTTAGCGGTAAAACAGGAGTTGGCCGTCAACCTGACCATAACAGCCCAGAACATGGCGATCTGGGACGACAACAACGGCTGGATAGTCGAGGACGGTAAGTTGTATGAAGACAAAGTCAGTCCTGTCTGTGTCCTCTTAAACCAGGGCATAAGGGCCGCATCAACCCTCACTCATTCTGTGTATGTACAGGCCGCCATGCAACCCTCACTCATTCTGTGTATGTACAGGCCGCCTTGAAACCCTCACTCATTCTGTGTATGTACAGGCCGCCATGCAACCCTCACTCATTCTGTGTATGTACAGGCCGCCATGCAACCCTCACTCATTCTGTGTATGTACAGGCCGCCTTGAAACCCTCACTCATTCTGTGTATGTACAGACCGCCTTGAAACCCTCACTCATTCTGTGTATGTACAGGCAGCCAAGCAACCCTCACTCATTCTGTGTATGTACAGGCCGCCTGGAAACCCTCACTCATTCTGTGTATGTACAGGCCGCCTTGAAACCCTCACTCATTCTGTGTATGTACAGGCCGCCATGCAACCCTCACTCATTCTGTGTATGTACAGGCCGCCTTGAAACCCTCACTCATTCTGTGTATGTACAGGCCGCCTTGCAACCCTCACTCATTCTGTGTTGTACAGGCCGCCTTGAAACCCACACTCATTCTGTGTATGTGCAGGCCGCCTTGAAACCCTCACTCATTCTGTGTATGTACAGGCCGCCTTGAAACCCTCACTCATTCTGTGTATGTACAGGCCGCCTTGAAACCCTCACTCATTCTGTGTATGTACAGACCGCCATGCAACCCTCACTCATTCTGTGTATGTACAGGCCGCCATGCAACCCTCACTCATTCTGTGTATGTACAGGCCGCCTTGAAACCCTCACTCATTCTGTGTATGTACGGACCGCCATGCAACCCTCACACATTCTGTGTATGTACGGACCGCCATGCAACCCTCACACATTCTGTGTATGTACAGGCCGCCTTGAAACCCTCACTCATTCTGTGTATGTACAGGCCGCCATGCAACCCTCACTCATTCTGTGTATGTACAGGCCGCCTTGAAACCCTCACTCATTCTGTGTATGTACAGACCGCCATGCAACCCTCACTCATTCTGTGTATGTACGGACCGCCATGCAACCCTCACACATTCTGTGTATGTACAGGCCGCCTTGAAACCCTCACACATTCTGTGTATGTACAGACCGCCATGCAACCCTCACACATTCTGTGTATGTACAGGCAACCATGCAACCCTCACACATTCTGTGTATGTACAGGCAACCATGCAACCCTCACACATTTTGTGTATGTACAGGCAACCATGAAACCCTCACACATTCTGTGTATGTACAGGCAACCATGAAACCCTCACACATTCTGTGTATGTACAGACCGCCATGCAACCCTCACACATTCTGTGTATGTACAGGCAACCATGCAACCCTCACACATTTTGTCTATGTACAGGCCGCCATGCAACCCTCACTCATTCTGTGTATGCACAGGCCGCCATGCAACCCTCACACATTCTGTGTGTGTACAGGCCACCATGCAACCCTCACACATTCTGTGTATGTACAGGCCGATATGCCACCCTCACACATTCTGTGTATGTACAGGCCACCATGCAACCCTCACACATTCTGTGTATGTACAGTGTGTGTGTGTACAGGCAACCATACAACCCTCACACATTCTGTGTATGTACAGGCCGCCATCCAACCTTCACACATTCTGTGTATGTACAGGCCGCCATGCCACACTCACACATTCTGTGTATGTACAGGCCGCCATGCAACCCTCACACATTCTGTGTATGTACAGACCCCCATGCAACCCTCACACATTCTGTGTATGTACAGACCGCCACCCAACCCTCACACATTCTGTGTATGTACAGGCCGCCATGCAACTCTCACTCATTCTGTGTTTGTACAGACCGCCATTCAACTCTCACACATTCTGTGTATGTACAGGCCGCCATGCAACCCTCACACATTCTGTGTATGTACAGACCGCCATGCCACCCTCACACATTCTGTGTATGTACAGGCCACCATGCAACGCTCACACTTTCTGTGTATGTACAGGCCACCATGCAACCCTCACACTTTCTGTGTATGTACAGGCCACCATGCAACCCTCACACATTCTGTGTATGTACAGACCGCCATGCAACCCTCACACATTCTGTGTATGTACAGACCGCCATGCAACCCTCACACATTCTGTGTATGTACAGGCCGCCATGCCACCCTTTCTCTGTTGGTTGTTGCAGGTTACCTGGAGATGTTTGTCGGTGGCCAGCAGCCCAACCAGGTGCCGACTGTTCCATCCAATATAATGTCAGGATCAGTGTTGATTGACGGTACCGTGATTTTAGGGAAGTATTAGTCGTCATGGTATCTCGTTTCATCATGTCATCATGTCGCCAGATGAAATATTCTTTTATTCGTTTCATGTCTGTATCTTTAATTTCGTGTTCACTGTAATAAATCATCATAAAACTGCTGTTATTGACACTGAATGTACAACTGTCGATATGTCAGTGGTCGACACTGGATGAATAATGTCTTGGATAGACTATATTCGTGAGTTATTTGTTCCCAGAGGAAGGCTCTTTTAAAGCGAGGCTCTGACCAAATTTCTACCCTCTTTCATCGCTTGCACGGGTGAACGGCGCCGTCAATTTGAAACGTGTTATTATGTGGGTCACCACGGGAGTATGCTTTTGTATGTATTATCCATTTTCTTCCACACAAGTGACGGCCACAGGATACATATTTTATTCCATTCAAAGAAACCTGAATGCCGACGAAGAGGTTTTTTTTAAATCAGCTATCAACCGATGGTAGCTAGTGGCTTCCGACACAGAATTCTATAGTGTGCATTAGGCATTCCGTCGAGGGACACAGGGAAACTCCGGATAGTTCTAACTACCTACCAACGGAGTACGTGCCAAGACAACCGGCTACATGTTAGAACCGACAAGACCCGTGAACAAGCGTAGCCCCAGACATGCATGGTATGTCAACTTGACCTTCTTGTCGGCGGTATGTTGAAATTTGCTCATTTTCAAACGTATGCCAAAAACTAATAATTGGTTCATGATGTATGTGAAATACGCATAATATAATCATGTGTTTACTTGAAAACACATTTGTTTGTATTTTATAACTTTAATGGCCTACATAAATCGGACCTTAAACAGAGGTGTGTCAGCGATTTAGAGTTATGTGCCCTTGATGTTAGGAAAACAGCTGACGACAAGGCGACAGATAGGTTTTACACACTTTGGGAAAACACCGCTTAGCATCTTACAACTTTCAATGTCATGATATTTCTCATGGGAGATAATGTCATTATATGCTTATGTTGTTTTGTAGCAATGAATAAAATGTAAAACGTTCAAAAGATGCATTATTTCTACATATTAACAAGACTTTCATCATATCAATTAATTTTGTAGTCCCTTCGTTTTTAATTGACAAGGAGAACAATAATGGTATTCCAAATCGATATCATAGCCTGTAACATTTTTATGCCATTTATTTCTGGGGAATGCCCATCAATTACCGCAGAGATAAGAAAAGTCATATCAATGTAGCATTTGAGTTGCGTCAGAGAGGATATTCAGTGAGGGGTAAAATATGTTTTTACTAATTTCAATGTATTCCTATTTAACAGCATTGATCAAGACCCTTTGTGAAGAGGAACTCGGTTGTACAGCAACAACGTCATAAGAGACTTCTCTTAAATATAATCTGATGTATATGAGGTCGCAATTGTAAATTTGCGTTTAGCCCAGTCATTGGAATAAAGGTTTGTAAATTCACACTCCTTGTCCAGTGCTTGTGAACTTGATACGGTAGAGAACCTGCTCCTTTTTATAAGTCCTTCGTGTGTACTACCGGGGCAGCAAACAGTCCTCGTGAGGAGATTGTTCTTATGGTCACTGCAACTTTGTATATTGCATGCTGTATATATAATGGATACTCGTACTTGTCTGTATACAAAATATATATCTGAAGTCCAAAGTCTTCGTCAATCATTGTCATTAAAAACAGTTTTATACGTTTATCTGTAAGTACATTTCATGATCAATATATAAATCGGTTTCCAAACAGCAAGGATCTGAAAAGAAAATCTGGATAGAACATTTACTGTTAGCAGAGGACCACAGTTGTGATGGTTTCAATATATTCCTTCCCACAGCACGGATCTGAACAATTATGAGCTTTTAATTGAATAGTAAATTAAATCGCTCATTCCTAACCAGTACCAGGTTTCCGGGAACATTGGGCCCCGGGTCCCGGTGTACATGTTGTCACGTGAATATCAGCCGTAACCTTATCGACCGCATTCACCCGTCTTTAATAAACATGGATGCTGGTGTCTATAACTTCACTCCTTAGTTTGGTCTTACATCGTCCAACTGAAGAAGAAGAAGAAGTTTATTTCATGAATGAAGGCCACATGACCCCGAGTTCATTTACAGGAATAATATATACTATGCACATGCACACATTTTCTTACAACAAACGTTCATCTGTTTTGACATTTGTATTTACATAGGTAAATGTCTTTATAAATATATGGACAGGTTTTTAATAATACAGTCATTTCTGGTAGATAGAAGACTGACAAATTGTGGGACAGATGGTTGCACATGGTAACATTTTGGAATTAAATTTTCTCTACTACTTTTATAAAAAGGACAAAAACATGGTATTCATTTACTATTTCATGGCGGTTACATTTCATACATAAACTAAACGATGACTCTGTGGTTGTATTAAATCGAGTTTTCTGTAGATTTAGATTATGGCTTAAAATCTAAGAAGATCTCTTTCACATGCTAAAGTAGACATATATGTTTCTGGTTCGAGTAGTGATTTATAAGATGAATAAACATCAAGGAAAGAAGAAGTTATGATTTTGTAATGCCAGTTTTGTAATTCTATATCTTTACATCATTGTTTGAATATAACCATGAAACATTTCATATCGCCGTAATCCTGAGGCAACCACACATATGGAAACCCAGTTTGAAACAATAATTGTCTTATATAAGAACCCCATTTAGTTTGACCATTTTCGTCAAATGCTTTTAACATATGGTAACAGGCATACGGATATCTTGTTTCATGTAATCTAAGTTGTCGACACCAGTACTTAATGCAATGACTGTAATAGTCTGTAATAGCCTGTTCTATAAAAGAACAGGAGCAATCCTTAAATCAAATATTTTAGCAGCAGTAGGAAATGGGAGAGATGGGAATTTCTTTATCATATCTAACACAGGAAAAGTCGCTTTCCTTGCTTGAATAGCTAGTGTATCACATGCTTTAGTCCAAACAAGCCTTGAAGAGAATAGTAGACCAAGGTATTTGAAAATAATCATGATACAATTTCAATTTGCGAACCTTTATAAAACCATTTCTCAGTTTTCTTCAGATAACCATCGTTTCTAAAAAATATGACTTTTGTCTTATCTAAATTAACTTCAAGGCCCCATTTGTCACAATAAGAGTCTAAAGCATCTAGTTTTCTCTGCATATAATCATCATCAGCAAATAAAAATAACATGATTTCATCAAAATTATCTTTCACAAATATGCCTCTTAGCCCAAGACTCTCCATTTCACGTACTAACTCGTTTATAAAAAGTATGAAAAGAACAGGACTTAACATGCATCCTTGTCTAACACCACTTGTAGTGTTAAAAAGACTTGTTTTCACATCTTCAACCCTTACACATATTACGCTTTTATATTTTCATACATATTTCTAAGGATAATAATCATTTTACCATGAACACCTCTCTTTAATAACACATAGAAAAACTTATTTCTATCTACATAGCCGAAGGCTTTTCTTAAGTCTACGAAACAGGCATAAAATCTGTGGTTTGATTTTCTAAGATATTTCTGACACAGGGATTGTAGAACAAAAATTTGATCAGTTGTGGAATAATCATTTCTAAATCACGCTTGTGCTTTGTGTAGCATATCATTAACTTCGGCCCAGTTCGTATTCTCAATTCCAGTACTGAAGTGAAAATTTACCAACAATATTTAAAACCGAATTTCCCCTGTAATTATCCGGGTTTCGAGCGTCACCTTTTTTATACAGTGGGACAATCATTCCTATATTCCACTCATCTGAAAATTCGCCACGATCAAATACAGAATTATAAAGTATATTTAAATATGGCACAATGGAAAGAGCATTTTTATAATTTTTATAGAGTTCAGGAGGAACACCGTCAATACCAGGTGCTTTACCATATTTTAAATTTCTAATAGCTGCCCTTATTTCATCGTCAGTAATATCTTCGGACAGTATGTCTGTAGTATTACAATTGTCACAGTTATCATAATCATGTTTTAAAATAAACTCTTTCAGAATTATTTTGATATGTAGCAATTTTTGAAGTAGTTGTACCAATCAGAACTTGATACACTGTTGTGAACCCTGTTAGAGCGCAGCAAGGATTTGATCTTTCTCCAGAACATTTTACAGTCGTTTGACTGAACAGCAGATTCAATCTCGAGAACGACAGACATTCTAAAAGCTTTTTTCTGTTCATAACACAATTTACGGTATATCTTCTTTGCTGTCAGGTAATATTCTAAATTCTCTCCAGATCTGTATCATATCTATTGTATGATCTATTTCTATTGATAGCTTTAAAGTGATCGCCAGCATATTGGAGTAATTAGACAATTTTAGCAATCGCTGCATTTACATTCGTATGAACAACATCAAGAAAATCATTAACTATCTGACTGCTCATTTCAGAGTTAAATCGACTTTTAAACTCTTCATTACCGTAGTCATGCCATTTGAACTTGAGTATTCTTTCGAAATCAAGATCAGTCTGCCTGTGATATGGCGCACTATTGGAAATACATGGAAGTTTTAGCTGACATGAAACTGGTAGATGAACAGAGTCTCGTCTGGAGTGAACAGCTAGATCTATGATATATTGGAACATTTTTGATGATGCGATAAAATAATCTACCAAGCTAGTGCCCCTATTACTGACACATGTAAAACTTCCCTCTTGGTCACTAACTGATCTTCCATTGACAATATGTATTTAGAAGCTTTTACATAATTCGAGAAGTAACAACCCATAGCTGTTTACAATACCGTCTTGCGTAGCCCTTTGTTGACAAAAGTCGTCGCATATATACGTATCAGCAAGTGGAATACAGTCCGAGTCGGTTTCGTCCTCCACTATAAAACCATCGTTATCTCCCACTCTGGCATTAAAGTCTCCACACAGCGGGATATCTACATGTTCGTCATATTCTGATTTCAAGATGGCTAACTTTAAGTCTAAGTCATCAATACCATTACTATCAGTATCTGCATAAAGCGGAGATGTATCTGGGAGGACATATACAGAGCCTAAGATTAACCTTTTACTGGGTGTGTTTATGCATATAAAGACAGAATTTATCCAGTCTGGATGAATTTGTTCAACATATTTTAACAGTACGTTCCTCACGTACACAGCAACTCCGCCTGAAAATCTTCCAGAGTTTTTCATTCTCCAGGCAGGTGATGCAAAACAAAAAAAGTCTGGGAAAATATTTCTAATCCTGTCAGTGACAGGTTGCATGGTCTCTATCAGGCAAAATATTTCATATTTCTGACAAAAGTTCAAAAAGTTTGCGTCTTGAATGTGTGAATGAATGCCTTGCACATTGCAAGCGCCGAAATTTATGTTAAATGTCGGGCTGAGAGGCGTTGTCTGTTGACAGGGCAGTTGACGTGACTCCGGCTGGTACTTCAGTGGGCCACGGCCGTCTTCCTAGTCTGAAGGAGAAGAAAGAGAAGAAGAGCCTTCGGCGCGTCTCCCTTCGCCCTTACTCTGGGGGCCGGTTGGGCTATCCGCCCTATCCGCAGGAGAATAGTGACGGGGTCTGCTCGATGAGTTTTTACCTCGTTTACTGCCCACCCAGTCCGGCTGAGCCACCATCCGAGAGCACAGGCGACGTTACAGTGAACATATCACACACTGACTTCAGCAAAGGACATCTTTATATCTGCACCTTGCTGGGCACAATATATATACTAGTATCACTCTCGCCACCGGACAAGTGCAGCTGCAAGTACGCAGCAAAAACATAAAATAAAATTGCGTAATCATTGATAAGGGTCACCGCGCATTGAATGTAGGTCCACAAAACACTGCCTTTCTTCTCTTGTAAATGCAATGGTCAAGCGCTGAAAAGTATTTTCGAACCAACTGGCTCATGTGTGACTATCGGCTAAACTACAATTAAAATCAACTTAACTCAGGTAACACTGAGATATTTTTCTTACCACCAACATTCGAGTAGTCGACTTTATCAGCATAAGGCAGATACATATTTGGAAATCAGGGAAATTGTTAAAGTTACACGACCTGAACTGTGGGGTCGACCCCACGGTGGCCTTCAGTCGAACGTGCTTGAATAACACAAGGGAGTTCCCGCTCTCTCATCTCTCGTTTCAAGGCTAGCTCCCGATTACTAATCCAAATACAACTAAACAAATACAACTAGTTCAGATTGAGGTTTGAACTCCATGTTATTTTAAATGTAGAACTCCTATGAAATTTTGTGAAAAACTATTATTACGAAATTCTGACACTTATTATCCATGATATTGCCTTATATACCTTTCTTGTCAAATTCAATAATATATACCATTGTAACTATGTGGGCATATATTATCAAATATGTCTGCCTATTTCTATAAATAAAACAAGAAACAGCAAGTTGCAAATCTAATACAGAATGCGCATAATTGATCCTGGTTGTGTATGTCTTTCGGGCCGGAGGCCTTTCACGGAATAAAACTGTCCGCCTGTCTGTATTGTGGCCATATGCATGTGTAAACATCATGTGTATACCTGGATTGTGATGTGTTACCATGTGTGCATGCATGTGTAAACACCACACACACACACGTACGCACACACACGTACGCGCGCACACACACACACACACACACACACACACGCACGCACGCACGCACGCACGGACGCACACACACACAAACGCACACGCACACACGCACACGCACACACACACACACACACATATAGATAGATAGATCCACTGACGCGATCAGTACATGTACACATAATAGACTCGTCCCTGGTGTTATTGTTGTTTATTCGCCTGGTTACACGAGGACGAGTAGAGACTGCGGTTGCCACTCCGGCGGGTCCCTGCTACTCCTGGCCCTGCTACTCCTGGCCCTGCTACTCCTGTCCCTGAGGGTCACAAGGGGCACCGGACTCCCACTCTTTGTTCTCGGACTTGTTGTCACTGAAACAGACGAGCCAGCTCTAAACTACCGTGATGTTACTGAGAAAACGTCAACATAGAACACGCGACACAATACCATGTCGTAACATTATTCAACACGTTACTGGTTCCAGTGTTCAACACGTTGCTGGTTCCAGTATTCAACACGTTGCTGGTTCCAATATTCAACACGTAACTGGCTCCAGTATTCAACACGTTACTGGTTCCAATATTCAACACGTAACTGGCTCCAGTTTTCAACACGTTGCTGGTTCCAATATTCAACACGTAACTGGCTCCAGTATTCAACACGTTCCTGGCTCCAGTACTCAACACGTAACTGGCTCCAGTATTCAACACGTTCCTGGCTCCAGTATTCAACACGTAACTGGCTCGAGTATTCAACACGTTACTGGTTCCAGTATTCAACACGTTACTGGTTCCAGTATTCAACACGTTGCTGGTTTCAGTTTTCAACACGTTAATGTTTCCAGTTTTCAAAACGTTACTGTTTCCAGTATTCAACACGTTACTGGCTCCAGTATTCAACACGTTACTGTCTCCAGTATTCAACACGTTGCTGGTTCCAGTATTCAAAACGTTGCTGGTTCCAGTATTCAACACGTTACTGTTTCCAGTATTCAACACGTTGCTGGTTCCAATATTCAACACGTTGCTGGTTCCAGTATTCAACACGTTGCTGGTTCCAGTATTCAACACGTTGCTGGTTCCAGTATTCAACACATTGCTAGTTTCAGTATTCAACACGTTACTGTTTCCAGTATTCAACACGTTGCTGGTTCCAGTATTCAACACGTTGCTGGTTCCAGCATTCAAAACGTTACTGGTTCCAGTATTCAACACGTTACTGTTTCCAGTATTCAACACGTTGCTGGCTCCAGTATTCAACACGTTGCTGGTTCCAGCATTCAACACGTTACTGGTTCCAGTATTCAAAACGTTACTGTTTGCAGTATTCAACACGTTGCTGGTTCCAGTATTAAACACGTTGCTGGTTCCAGTATTCAACACGTTACTGGTTCCAGTATTCAACACGTTGCTGGCTCCAGTATTCAACACGTTGCTGGTTCCAGTATTCAACACGTTACTGTTTCCAGTATTCAACACGTTACTGGTTCCAGTATTCAACACGTTGCTGTTTCCAGTATTCAACACGTTACTGTTTTCAGTATTCAACACGTTACTGTTTCCAGTATTCAACACGTTGCTGGTTCCAATATTCAACACGTTGCTGGTTCCAGTATTCAAGACGTTGCTGGTTCCAGTATTCAACACGTTGCTGGTTCGAGTATTCAACACGTTACTGGTTCCAGTATTCAACACATTGCTAGTTTCAGTATTCAACACGTTACTGGTTCCAGTATTCAACACGTTGCTGGTTCCAGTATTCAACACGTTGCTGGTTCCAGTATTCAACACGTTGCTGGTTCCAGTATTCAACACGTGACTGTTTTCAGTATTCAAAACGTTACTGGCTCAAGTATTCAACACGTTACTGGCTCCGGTATTCAACACGTTGCTGGTTCCAGTATTCAACACGTTGCTGGTTCCAGTATTCAACACGTTGCTGGTTCCAGTATTCAAAACGTTACTGGTTCCAGTATTCAACACGTTACTGTTTCCAGTATTCAACACGTTGCTGGCTCCAGTATTCAACACGTTGCTGGTTCCAGCATTCAAAACGTTACTGGTTCCAGTATTCAAAACGTTACTGTTTGCAGTATTCAACACGTTGCTGGTTCCAGTATTCAACACGTTGCTGGTTCCAGTATTCAACACATTGCTGGTTCCAGTATTCAACACGTTACTGTTTCCAGTATTTAACACGTTACTGGTTTCAGTATTCAACACGTTGCTGGTTTCAGTATTCAACACATTACTGTTTCCAGTATTCAACACGTTACTGGATCCAGTATTCAAAATGTTACTGGCTCCAGTATTTAACACGTTGCTGGCTCCAATATTCAACACGTTGCTGGTTCGAGTATTCAACACATTGCTGGTTCCAGTATTCAACACGTTACTGTTTCCAGTATTTAACACATTACTGGCTCCAGTATTCAACACGTTACTGGCTCCAGTATTCAACACGTTACTGGTTCCAGTATTCAACACGTTACTGGCTAAAGTATTTAACACATTGCTGGTTCCAGACAAACAATTCGCTCCACGTTTAGCGGACGGATCATCAAGCACCTACTTGCAGATGGCCATCTTGAGGGCGTCGCACCCCGTCACCACGGTGCCGTCAGTCATGCAGTGTTCTATCATGTCCTTGGTGCACTCCTTGGACTGGCAGTAGAACAGCGGCAGGCCTGGGAACAATGGCAGCCTCATGTTATTGGAAGTGATGATGTGATGATGGGGTGTTGTGGTGATGGTGTGATGGGGGTGGTGTGATGTGGATGGTGTAGTGGGGATGGTGTGATTGGGGTGGTGTGATGGGGGTGGTGTAATGGGAATGTGTGATGGGGAATGGTGTGATGGGGATGGTGTGATGGGGAAGGTGGGATAGGGGTGATGTGATCGGGATGGTGTGATGGGGATGGTGTGATGGGTGTGGTGTGGTGGGGATGGTGTGATGGGGAATGGTGTGATAGGATGGTGTCATGGGGATGGTGTGAGCGGGATGGTGTGATGGTGGTGGTGTGATGGAGTGGTGTGATGGGGTGGTGTGTTGGGGTGGTGTGCTGGGGATTGTGTGATGAGGGTGTGTGATGAGGGTGGTGTGATGGGGATGGCATGATGGGGATGTGTGATGGGGGTGGTGTGATGGGGATTGTGTGATGGGGGTGTGTGATGAAGGTGGTGTGATGGGGGTGGTGTGATGAGGGTGGTGTGATGGGGATGGCGTGATGGGGATGTGTGATGGGGGTGGTGTGGTGGGGATTGTGTGATGGGTGTGTGTGATGAGGGTGGTGTGATGGGGTTGTGTGATGGGGTGGTGTGATGGGGATGGCGTGATGAGGGTGGTGTGATGGGGGCGGTGTGATTGGGATGTGTGATGGGGATGGTGTGATGGGGGTTGTGTGATGGGGATGGCGTGATGAGTGTGGTGTAACGGGGTTGGTGTGATGGGGGTTGTGTGATGGGGTGATGTGATGGGGATGGTGTTATGGGGGTGGTTTGATGGGGTGGTGTGATGGGGATTGTGTGATGGGGGTGGTGTCATGGGAATGGTGTCATGGGGGGGGTGATGGAGTGATGTGATGGGGTGGTTTGACGGGGGATGTGTGATGGGGATGGTGTGATGGCAGTTCTGTTATGGGGATGGTGTGATTGGGATGGTGTGATGGGGAATGGTGTTATGGGATGGTGTGATGGGGATGGTGTGATGGGGATGGTGTGATGGGGATGGTGTAACGTGGGTGTGTGATGGAGGTTCTGCAATGGGGGTTGTGTGATGGGGATGGTGTGATGGGGATGGTGTAACGGGGGTGTGTGTGATGGGGGTGATGTGACGAGGCTTGTGTTATGGGGATGGTGTGATGGGGTTTATGTGATGGGGATGGTGTAACGGGGGGTGTGATGGCAGTTCTGTAATGGGGATGGTGTGAAGGGGGTGTGTGTGATGGGGGTGGTGTGATGGAGTGGTGTGATGGGGGTGGTGTGATGGTGATGGTGTGTTTGGGGTGGTGTGATGGGGATGGTGTGATGGGGTTTGTGTGATGAGGGTGGTGTGATAGGGGTGGTTCGATGGGGCGGTGTAATGGGGATGATGTGATGGGGATGATGTGATGGGGATGATGTGATGGGTGTGTGTGATGAGGGTGGTGTCATGGGGGTGATGTGATGGGGTGGTGTGATGGGGATGATATTATGGGGGCTGTGTGATGGGGTGGTGTGATGGGGGGGGTGATGGGGATGGTGTAATGGGGGTGGCGTGATGGGGTTGTGTGATGGGGATGGTGTGATGGGGATGGTGTGATGGGGGTGGTGTGATGGGGATGGTGTTATTGGGGTGCTGTGATGGGGATGGTGTAATGGGGGTGGTGTGATGGGGTGGTGTGATGGGGTGGTGTGATGGGGATGGTGTTATTGGGGTGGTGTGATGGGGTGGTGTGATGGGGATGGTGTGATGGGGGTGGTATCATGGGGATGGTGTCATGGGGGTGGTGTGATGGAGTGATGTGATGGGGTGGTGTGATGGGGATGGGGTGATGGGGATGGTGTAATGGGGGTGGTGTGATGGGGTGGTGTAATGGGGTGGTGTGATGGGGATGGTGTTATGGGGGTGGTGTGATGGGGTGGTGTGATGGGGATGGCGTGATGGGGGTGGTATCATGGGGATGGTGTCATGGGGGTGGTGTGATGGAGTGATGTGATGGGGTGGTGTGATGGGGATGGGGTGATGGGGATGGTATGATGTAGTGGTGTGGGTGGGATGGTGTGTTTGGGGTGGTGTGGTGGGGGTGGTGTCATGGGGATGATGTCATGGAGATGGTGTGATGGGGGTGGTGTGATGGGGGTGGTGTGATGGAGGTTCAATGATAGGGATGTTGCATTAATCCAGATACTTACATCGCTGGGATGACTCCCACTGTCTGTTCTCCACCATACCGTCCCTGTACGGAAAGACATAAAACCCTATGAAACACAAGTAAACCCCTAAACCTTCGCCTGACAGAGATGTCAGTTATATTAGATGCATCTGTTAAAACCTCGAACGTCTACAACGGAAAGCAAGATTCAGGCACATGGGAATCTTTATGTGTAAGTAACAGTATCATTATGAAACGTTCTTAAGACGATCTATATGATTTTTTCCAACACATATTCGGGGGAATTTGTCAGAGTGCTAGAAGCACGTGACCCCCTGTGACTCACTGGCAGACCGCCTTCTTGAGATGGCTACAGCCGTGCACGATGTCACCGTTGTTCATGCAGTGGGGGATCAGGTCGGCGGTGCACACATCACTCTCGCAGTACCCGTCAGGAAGACCTGGAAACACATGTTGTCATGGTAACGAGCTACTACAGTAATATTGGTGATGATAGTAAATCTATCCAGTCAGGTAACCCAGAGTAATCCCTCGTCAGATTGTGCGTGTCTACATGTTATCCCTGGTGCCGGCCTCATACAAGGCTGTAACTATCCCGTACATCTCCATCACTCTCACACGACTCGCTCCGCCTTCACACGACTTGCCCAACCCACACGCTGCCAACTCACAGGATGTAAGGGGGCTCCAGGACATCTGCTCGGTCAGGTTCTTCCTGCAACAGAGAGATTGACAGATTGACAGACTGATTGACAGATTGACAGATTGACAGACAGACTGATTGGCTGAAGTAAAGCATCGACACTACCAAATGATTTGACGTCAATGCTACAGAAACACTCCAATAGTTTCCAGGCCGTGATCACCCATCCACAGTTGATGGTCATACTTGTTTATGATCCTTGGGAAACGTATGCAGAAACGCACCCGCTCACTCACCAGTAAGAAGAAAAGATTATATAGTTCACAAGTCAGTGTCACCATTAGTAGCAATACAAGCTTGACAACAGCGTGTCATTGGCGACACAAGATGGTTGAGGAATGATTGTGGGGTTTCGTTCCAGATCTGGACCTAGGCCTGTCGCTGCTGGAACAACGTCACCGTTCTGTTTGGAAGTCTTCGTAGACGACGTTTCATGTCATCTCACACATGTTGGATGCGCGACAGATCTTGCGGAGCAGCAGCCCAAGGGATCGTGGTGATTGTCTGTTGTCCAATGTGAAAGTGACTACACGTTCAATGCGAGGGCGAACGTTGTCCTGCTGTAAAAGTGATGCGATACCCATGGGTAACGTCAAGAGCAGGGGACTTCGTTACGGCGCAGTAAACCTGTCACATTTCCATTGATGGCTACTAGAGGGGTCTTGGGATGTGCCGTGATGCCCACACCATTACACTCTCACCACAGGAGGCAGACTGTTGAACAACGCACGCGTCAGTGTAACGTTTCATCCGATGTCAACAAACAAGCTGGCGGACAACACTGCTATCACGATGAAACCTGGACTCCTGTGTGAAGAGGAATAACCTCCATTCCTGTAACTCGAACCCAGACGTTGTCCTGACCATGCCAGGCGTGCAGTCCATGATGTGGCAGCAACACTGGACGTGCATCAGGACGTCGTGGACGGACATCATGCTGTCGTAATCGACGTCTCACAGTCCTTGCACTCATCGGACGTAAGCCAAGGATGATTCGGGCTGGAAACATTGCAGTCTGAAAATCATTTCGCAGGTGAACCAGATGCACATGATTATCTGGTCGACCTGACGTTTCTCGTGGACGTCCAGGGTCCACTTGCATAAAGCGATCTTAGCACTACGACTATCTTAAATCTATGTTAGAGTATGGGAGTTACGATCATCGTAGCACTAAGATCTCTTTGTGCAAGTGGGCCCAGAACGTAAGCGGTCCCCGGTGTTATCGGCCTGTTGGTACCGACCCCGAAGTGACTCGGTTGCTTTTCAAAGTCAAACACCTCAACGATTTACTCTGTGTTTGATCTGACTCGGTCCCACGTGTCCAGGGAATGTGTGACGAGTTTCTAACTCAAGGGATTTTATGCATGCAATGACCGTGAAGCACGTGCAATTGCAGGGTCATCATGGGTAATCACAACAAAGTGGTTGCATGGTATTACAAAATCTATAGCAATCTTATTTTCATATAATATTTCATGGTCCACAGAAATTTTCCCCGCTAGTATACGTTAGTGAAAGAGTTGTACTCTGCAATGCCGTCACTTCCAAAAACTGCTGTCGAAAACAAACGCAGCACTTGTTTTCGCGTTCTTATACGATAATACCTCCAATAGTTTTGCTCGAACTCTGGTGCGTTCGGGCGTACAGTTCCTATCGGTTTTCCGTGACGAGAGCGCCCTCCAGTATCTGTCCACGTGCACGTAGGGAGGACTTTGTCTTAAGTTGGACGTGGTCCTCTAAGTTACGCTTAGCTTTGCCCGTGGGACTAACGGCCACGAAGGAGCCCAACGTGCAAAACTAATAGTGACTATGAGGACAATATCCTACACTTACGGGCTGAAACCGGCACCTTCTCTAATAAACTAGATACCTGAAAAACCCCTACTTCGGAGCGATAAAGGAGGATAGGTTGAATCCGGGTATCAAATATTTTGAAAAAACCCGGAAGGTATTCGTTTTGGCAATATGTTTTTGTAACCTCCAGCAAAACCTTCATTTTTCGAATAACTAGATCTGAAATTATCCTGCACATATTAGAAGTGGTGAACATTAATCCCAAAGTTTGATAACACTGACCCCAGGACATCTTCCCAGTGTCACGTGTAATATGCGGGTAGATTATCTCCTCATCTCAACACAACAACATCGGACTTCACTTGGTCAGCAGTTTGATCGGAGTTTGGGGATCATTGCACGACACGTAGCTGAGTTTACAATCTTCCAACCGAATCAGACACAAAAATAATTGTGCAAGAAATTTCATTTGATATTTCGGTTTATATATAGTCACGTGAAGGGGGGAGTAAAGTGACATATAGTTACGTATGGGACGTGTAAAGTGGCATAAAGTCACGTATGGGGGGAGTAAAGTGGCATTTAGTCACGTATCGGACAAGTAAAGTGGCATAAAGTCACGTATGGGGGGAGTAAAGTGGCATATAGTCACGTATCGGACAAGTAAAGTGGCATATAGTCACGTATCGGACAAGTAATGTGGCATAAAGTCACGTATGGGGGGAGTAAAGTGGCATATAGTCACGTATCGGACAAGTAAAGTGACATATAGTCACGTATGGGGGGAGTACAGTGGCATATAGTCACGTATCGGACAAGTAAAGTGGCATATAGTCACGTATGGGGGGAGTAAAGTGGCATATAGTCACGAATCAGACAAGTAAAGTGGCATATAGTCACGTATGGGGGGAGTAAAGTGGCATATAGTCACGAATGGGGGGAGTAAAGTGACATATAGTCACGTATGGGGGAGTAAAGTGACATATAGTCACGTATGGGGGGAGTAAAGTGGCATATAGTCACGTATCGGACAAGTAAAGTGGCATATAGTCACGTATCGGACAAGTAAAGTGGCATAAAGTCACGTATGGGGGGAGTAAAGTGGCATATAGTCACGTATCGGACAAGTAAAGTGGCATATAGTCACGTATGGGGGGAGTAAAGTGGCATATAGTCACGTATCGGACAAGTAAAGTGGCATATAGTCAAGTATGGGACGAGTAAAGTGGCTTATAGTCACGTATCGGACGAGTAAAGTGGCTTATAGTCACGTATCGGACGAGTAAAGTGGCCCAGTCTCGTGTTGGAGGGAAGTAAAATGACATATAGTCACGTGACTGGGGTACGCTGGATGTACTCACGTGCAGATGGCGTGTCTGAGGGCTTGGCAGCCACGGGCGATGGAGCCGTCACTGAGGCAGTGGGGAATCAGGTCATAGGTGCAGGCCAAGTTCTCGCAGTAGTCAGAAGGGCGACCTGGGACGTCAGAGGCAGTCAGATAAAACAGATGACGCCGAATGTCATATTGACATAGTAGTCTCGTGTGTGAATATATATTTAAATGCATTTTGTTTTGCGGCGTTCATGCCCCAGCTGTATCCCGGCGGAATGAGGTGTGTGAAGGTGTGTGTGTGTGTGTGTGTGTGTGTGTGTGTGTCTGTGTGTTTGTGTGTGTGTTGTGTATGTGTGTGTGTGTGTGTGTGCGTGTGTGTATGAATTTGTGTGTGTTGTGTGTGTGCGTGTGTGTGTGTGCGTGTGTGTCTGTGTGTGCTGTGTGTATGAATTTGTGTGTGTTGTGTATGTGCGTGTGTGTGTGTGTGTGTGCGTGTGCGTGTGTATATGTATGTCTCTGTGTGTATGTATGTGTCTGTGTGTATGTATGTGTGTATGCGTGTGCGTGTGTATGTGTGTGTATCTGTGTGTATAGGTATGTGTCTGTGTGTATGTATGTGTGTGAGTGTGTATGTATGTGTGTGTGTGCGTGTGTATGTATGTGTGTGTCTGTGTGTATATGTATGTGTCTGTGTGTATGTATGTGTGTGAGTGTGTATGTGTGTATCTGTGTGTGTGTGTTTGTGTGTGCCTATGTGTGTTCATGTGTATGTGCGTGTATGTATCTGTGCGTCAGTGTATATGAGTATGTGCGTATGCGTGTGTATGTGTGTATATGTTTGTTTGTTTATGTGTGTATGCATGTGTGTGTCTGTGTGTATGTGTCTCTGTGTGTGTTTGTGTGTGTTGTGTATGTGCGTGCGTGTGTATGTATGTATGTGTCTATGTGTGTGTGTTGTGTATGTGCGTGTTGTATGTCTGTGTGTGTCTGTTTGTGTGTGTCGTGTGTGTATGTATTTGTGTGTGTTGTGTATGTGCGTGTATGTGTCTGTGTTTGTTTGTGTCTGTGTGTGTGTTGTGTATGTGTGTGTGTCTGTGTTTGTGTGCGCTGTGTATATGTGTGTGTTCGCGTGTATGTGCGTGTGTGTGTGTAGTGTGTATGTGTGTCTGGGTGTGCGGGGCGTCGGGGACATCTATATTCATCCATGCGCGTAATCAAAGCTGGTGAGCAAGTACAGTTACCCACTCGCCTTCAGTTTATATAAACGTGTGACTCACATGCTTGTGATGGCGTCCAGCCGGTCTGTTCTGTCTTCTTCTCCCTGCAAGAAGAACGTGAAGCGTGTCACTGGAATAGTGGAGCCCCCCAACAAGAAACGCTAGCCTTAAACCTAACTCCTTCTGTTTGGTTTGAGATGCTGTAGAGAACTACATTCAGGCCTAGAATGGCAATACAAAGTGGCCATGACGGCAGACTGGTGTTTGCTGCTGTGCCACACGCGTTCAGTCACGTACTTGCAGACTGCGTTCTTGAGGCCCACACAGCCGAAGACGATGGTGCCGTCCGTCATGCAGTGAGGGATGTAGTCCATGGTGCACATCCCCTGTTGACAAAACTCGGGGTTGTCCGCGAGCCCAGCACCTGTACACGTGTTAGTGGGATTAGAACAAAGGAATGGAACAGTACCTGTGAGGAAAGGTTGTCCAGTTGGAGTACATTAAATAGTATTCCATAATTGTGAAAGACAGGTGTTGGTCACGCACATTTAGTAGTATTTATAGCTTCAACTGAATTTTACTTCAAAGAGAAATCTACACATGAAGATCACGACGAATGGGGTTAACTGGAATATGACAATTGGAAATGCTTCTGTAAACGTGGCATCGTAGCTAAGTTACATACCGGCGAGACACAGCACAGCAAAAAAACATACGGCGAACATCTTGGCTGGTTACTAAAGGAGTAAACACAATAAAAAACAAGCCTAAGTGTGTGAAGACATTATTTTATATATATTTTGTATATATTATTTTGTATCAATACGCACATGTCATGCATAAACAACATAGGTCATACATGTACCTGTCACACACACACACACACACACACACACACACACACACACACACACACACACACACACACACACACACACACACACACACACACACACACACACACACACACACACACACACACACACACACATAAAATAATAAAGTCCAAGTTAGTCCATCATCTTCTTTATATCAGTTTCATACATAGTACTTTCGCTGTCTCATGACAGCTCTTCAGTGTAACTGACAATTACATATAATGACGTCATACTTATGATGACGACATAAATTACAACTGTGACGTCATAATGTATTTACACACTCCAGCGACGACACCAAGTAATTTAACAATTGTAGGGAGACATTTGAATTAAATACAGTATTTGTAAAGTAACAGTGACATTATATGTCATTGTCAGTTACACTGAAGAGCTGTCATGAGACAGCGAAAGTACTATGTATGAAACTGATATAAAGAAGATGAACGTGGACTTTATTATTTTATTATATATTACATGTACAACGAGTGAACATTTACCTCATTTATATATATATATATATATATATATATATATATATATATATATATATATATATATATATATATATATATATATATATAGATATATATATATATATATATATATGGTACCAAACATATTAAAGCGGTGTGGACAAAAACTTACGTAGTCTGTGAAAAGATGTCCGAGCGTGTCCAGTGCCCATCTTTTATACCCAGCTACATTGATGACCAGTGTTGATCAACCAACGTTTCACTGATGACACGTGCTGATTATCTGCAGATCTGCCGTGTTATCACCGAGTCCGACAGCTCCCTGATCCAGCTGATGGGCACCGCCATGACTGCTGTGAGTGACGTATGATGATGATCAGGATGATGATCTCCGTGCAGCTGGAACCGCGACGTGTGGAGGTCACACGGGTCACACCAGCAACCCATCACGTCAGTGTTTCAGACATGTACAATCTGAAGCTGTGAAAAGTAGTGAGTGAGTATGGTTTTACGCCGCTTTTAGCAATATCCCAGTACTATCACGACAGGGGACACCAGAGATGGGCTTCACACATTGTAGTCAGAGACGAGCGAGCGAACGCTTGAAACACTAGGCTACCCCAACGCCCCGACAGGATGCAGTAAGTACACCTATATACACCGTGGTACACCCAGTACACCCAGTACACCCATGCTGCTTGTTCACCCAGCAGAAATAGAACATGCATTTCCTCTATTCTAAATGTCTAGTTGCAAATATTAAAGCATTGTATGCGTACATTGTTGTGCAAATTATAAGTGAAGTCTTGTGCAGATAGTCTCAATATCTTTACATGAAATAAACATGGGTTGCATGAAATAAAATGTTTGTTTTTTGTGCTACTGTTGTTAAGTAATTGATATAAACCTGCATAAGGGCTACGTGTTAACTCTTAATTAGAGTAACAACACGCAGGGTTAATATCGTGCATATCGCCCCTTATTGTGAACGATTCTTATAAACAAAGTGTGATTGGTAATATAGGGTACTTTTGCTATTTTCACATTTGACATTGTTTTTGCCTGTTTTCTCAGGAACAACATATAGTAGAGCCATGGAACTTGTGTAAGTGCACTGCACTTTTAATATTCCAACAACCTCTCAACAACAACAACAACCTGGTCGTTATTTACAGGTTTCTTTAAGCTTAAGTGGACATTACTGACATGTCATTTCGCCGACTGTGTTCAATCTTGCTACAAAGGTGCGTCTGTGACACAATTGTGTTCAATCTTGTTACAAAGGTGCATCTGTGACACTATTGTGTTCAATCGTGCTACAAAGGTGCGTCTGTGACACTATTGTGTTCAATCCTGCTACAAAGGTGCATCTGTGACACTATTGTGTTCAATCTTGCTACAAAGGTGCGTCTGTGACACTATTGTGTTCAATCCTACTACAAAGGTGCATCTGTGACACTATTGTGTTCAATCCTGCTACAAAGGTGCATCTGTGACACTATACAGTATGACTTTATTTAGGTTACTATCCTGCTTCCATTGCAACGGAAAGCGGCATCTCCAGAGCTGACTGATAGAAATTTCAGAAATTTCGTTCAAATTTGGTATTGAGGTACGATGTATTTCAGGACTCAACCGAATAGGTTTTCTTGCCATCATGACAATGTATGGCACCATGGCAATGTATGGCACCCTATTGGTCGAAAGTAAGCTGTGTTCGATTTTGTTAAAATATATTTACATATATCGTCTGCACACAAAGCATATTTTATTACAATAGCAATGGAATGGAGTTCTCTGCATGGTCGAAATTTAGATAATTAACCCTATTTCAGACTATTTTCAAAATTGATAACTGCTTTATGAAACAAGGTGTGGATGATCAGCACAAGGTCTAATAAAGTAACCTCATTCAGAAATCAATGATGGTCTCACAGTAATTTATAGGTCTCAAACACCTAAGTCAATAAATACCTTTTTATGAAGTCAACCCTCGTCAAATTCCTTTCATTAGATTATTCACTGTAGTTGACAGTGCCCCCGCAATTAAGTTTGGGGTATAATGGAATCAGCGTGTCCGCCTGTCTGTCGGTCTGTCCGTAGAAAATAACTTTCCTGACAATTCCTTCTAAACTAATTGACTGATTTCAATTAAACTTTGTACACCTCACCGCTTCAAGATATAGTTGGGCACATGTTATTGCACTTTATTCCTTCGTCATTTCAATTTGTCTGGACAACTTCTAAACTTCTACATCGATTTCGTTTAGATATTTGCGGAGGTGTAGCTACGGAAACAGTACGACATGCCTTCATTTCCATTAGCATTGACTTACCATTGCAACGGAATGAAGCCTGTAAGTTTTCGAAATTTAGAAAATTGTCCTGTTTCGTTCAAATGTTGTGTATTGACGACATGTTATTGGACTCCGAACTCAACCAGATTGGCTTTGTTTTTACCGTATCGGTGGAAAGGAGGCTTCTGATTGTTCCTTTAAATACTCTACCCAATTTCGTATAATCTTTAAAAACAGAGGTTTACTCAATTAACTTCTTAATTTACTCAATTTACTTTATACATTAACGACCCTGCACTGTTATCTGACTTTCTCATGCGAGGGGAGTCACGAGACGATCTAATCGTCGACTCATGTCATGTTTGATGGGTATTTGATTTCATACAGTCATGCAGCCATACAGTCAATCAGCTCGCAGATGGTTTGCAACTGATAAGGTTAATTGGCATCGCTGATCATGACACATTTGTAGCGACTGCCCACTTGGTCCAAAGCGTCACTGACGGCAAAACAGTGCAACTACACATGTATGTACTTTGCTGATAAATAAATCAAAACGTCGTTTGTGCTTTTGTATTTGCAAGTAATTTTAATCTCAGATTGTTTTTATAAATCTCTTCATCTAGACTCCCAACCACTGACCTGACTGACAAGTTTGGTTAAGTGTGTTTGTTTGTTTAGTTTAGTGAAAGGTCACGTTTTATGGCAGACGTCGTGTTTACAGGCGTCATGGGGGATCTTAAGCACCACACTGCATTCAGGAAGTGGATAGATTTGTTGGTGGTAGTGTAATGACGTGGGCGGCCATCTCCTACACTGGTACAGCAGACTTGATGCAAGTTCTGGGGAATTTAACAGCACGACGTTACACTAGAGACCATATAATAGATTATATGGTCTCTGGTTACACTGATGAGATTCTTCGGTCACACGCCCTTCCCATTATGCAACAAGTGAATGTCATTTTCAGACAAGGCAACTCCCAACCTCACAACAGCCAGGTCAACAACAGCCTTTTGCAGGAATCTCAACATCCAGGTCCTGCCATGGCCCTTCAGGTCTCCAGATTTAAACCCAATCGAACATTTATTTGATGCACTGGATCAACGACTGCGAGCGCGTCAGCAACAACCACAGAACATCTGACATTTGGCACATGTACTGCAGGCAGAGTGGGTGAACGTTTCCCAGGCCACAATTCGGGGTTTGATTGCATGCATGAGATCACGCCGGTGTACACAGTCAGTTGTGGAGTAATGGTGGCGATACAAGCTATTGAGAACAGATGACTTTCACCTTGAGCATTTACTGTTCCATAAGTGTCATTTGAAACCTGGGTCAACGACAGTGATGTGTACATGTGCGAATTTTATTTTTACAATCGATTACCGTTTGTTAATTATTTACATGATGTATTAAATAAACTCATAAAATCACTTTTTTGTTTCATATTTTTGCAGAGTATATTTTCTTTTTATTTCTATTTCAATAATTGCAATATTGAGAAAATAACTGAAATTAATGAGGAACAAAAAATGAGAAAATGAGAAAAACATATATAATTGAAATAACGAGATAAATGCTCGGAAAATATGCTTTCAAAGTGACAATATTAAGCTTTCATGGTTATCTGTGTCCAGATCACGGAGGATATGCAATAAGTCTGACGTATAGATGCTTGGTTCGATGCAAAAAGTATATAATTTAACAATCGTTGAAAAAATATGCATATTTCCCTGTTTAAAAAAATTCTACATTGTATACATAGACACAGTACATATACGGATGTAAACAATTTTATCTATTACAAAACCTTAAACGTTTCCCAGAACCCTGCTTCCAACTATTGCCACGTGTTTAGTGAAGACCTGCGAGCCGACCGACCTCTTCTGAAAAGGTTGCTGCCCTCCAATGTATAATGTCACGTCCCCTGAAACAAGCCAATATCGTCACAGGACGCAACAGCTGTTTGAGGTCGCAGGAAGTCTCCTGTGATGGCGTTCACAATCCTGCTACACCGCTGTACGGTCGTCTTTCTGCGTTAAAGCATGGTGGCATTTTGGGGCTGCATTTTGGATTGCAGCTTCGTCTTACAGTCTATGTTAATACTGTTTTTATACCAGTACTGATTTTTAAGCTAGAACTGGTATAGTATACGCGTACACATGTTACTCCGAATCACTCTGCATATATCATCAATATACACATGTTACTCTGAATATGATTATTGTGTCAGTGTGAGGAGCTACATTAAACAGGTATTGTTGTGTCAGTGTGATGGGCTACCGCCGTGGAATTGCATGAGCGTTATTTACGGACATTACGGTTGTCATAGCGACTGATTTACGACACCCATTGTCTGAAGAACATTTGATTGCAAAGGCTCATTACCCTGGAGCCATGACATCTATATGCCTTGAAACATTTAATTGCTGTTATGTATTAGATGCTAATCCTATTTGTTAATCCCCATTTTTGTGTACATCGACCGTCTGCCATCCTGAACAGGATGTGCAAGTATGTCACTGATGATTTACTGTTTACATTTATATTTATTACTTACTAAATGTCAGGTGACCTTGGCTATATAAGCCTTGGTCCAGAGAGATTGACAAGGAAAAAAAGAAAGGTCTTACCCTTAGCCTAGCTAAGGTTAGGCTGGGTGCTCCGGGGCACCTAGACAACAACCACTACCACTATGTGCTGACCAGGCACATAGTGTCTTTTGTATGTATATATCAACATGTATAAAGTAGAACTGTATATACCGCAAGCCATCGTCACTTCCTACTGAGAACCATACGTCGGCCTCTTGCATATACGAGTGTTCATTAATCAACGGCGGACCGACACGCGTTGATACGGTTAAACAAAAATGTCTTTATGAGCACCTGATAGCTAAACAAACAGTGTGTGCTGTTCACATTACAAAACTACGTGTGTGTGGATTATTCTTCCAACCGCCTGCGTGGACTAGAGGTGAAGCGTTCGCCCGGAGAGCGAAATGTCAGGGGTTCGATCCCAATATCAAAAGCGATGGTACTTGTTGTTATTCTGCCTGGTGCTTGGCATTAAGGGGCAGAACACGCACGCACGCACGCACGCACCCACGTACGCACGCATGCACGCATGCACGTCGCTATGTAAGTACAATAATCTTGGACGCGATGTTAAACCAAAAAATCACCTCACCTCATAATCCCAACAAATAAATTCTCGACCTAAAAATGGAGGAGATATCTTCAGAATAATTCTATCTTTACTGAACATTTTATGAAGCACAATTACTTTTTGCCGTAAGTAAGCATACCTTTCTCTATTGTCCAGCCATGGTCGTCCGTCCACACGGCCATGTTCTCTGCAGCGATGGCGCCACGCCCACCTTCGAGAAGCCAACTAGTTGCAGTTTAGTTGTGGGTACAGAAGGTGCGTCCCAGGTGAGGTACACCTGCACCATCTGCCGTCATCAATATACACCTGCACCACCTGACGGCATCAGTACACACCTGCACGAGCTGACGGCATCAAAACACACCTGCACCACCTGCTAGCATCAATATACACCTGCACCAACTGCCGTCATTAATATACACCTGCACCACCTGCCGTCATCAATACACACCTGCACCACCTGCCTGCATTAATATACACCTGCACCACCTGCCGTCATTAATATACACCTGCACCACCTGCCGTCATCAATACACACCTGCACCACCTGCCGTCATTAATATACACCTGCACCACCTGCCGTCATCAATACACACCTGCACCACCTGCCTGCATTAATATACACCTGCACCACCTGCCGTCATTAATATACACCTGCACCACCTGCTAGTATCAATATACACCTACACCACCTGCCGTCATCAATATACACCTGCACCACCTGCCTGCATTAATATACACCTGCACCACCTGCTAGTATCAATATACACCTGCACCACCTGCCGTCATCAATATACACCTACACCACCTGCCGTCATTAATACACACCTACACCACCTGCTAGTATCAATATACACCTGCACCACCTGCCGTCATTAATACACAACTCCACCACCTGCTAGTATCAATATATACCTGCACCACCTGCTTGCATTAATACACACCTGCACCACCTGCCTGCATTAATACACACCTGCACCACCTGCTAGTATCAATATACACCTGCATCACCTGCCGTCATTAATACACACCTGCACCACCTGCTAGTATCAATATACACCTGCACCACCTGCTTGCATTAATACACACCTGCACCACCTGTCTGCATCAATACACACCTGCACCACCTAACGGCATCCTTATACACATGTCATGCATGAACAACACGGGTCATACATAAGTGGAGTAAGAGTGAACACAGTTTTATTTGCGCACAGTGTTAAAGCGCTAGCCAGTTAAAAAGGTGTTCAATCTTACTCCACTTATGTAATTATTACTATATTGTGCCTGAGGGTTTACTGTGCTTCATAGATATATGTATATACCTGTAGTCATACACACTTGCTGTCATACATCCCCTCCACAATACATACCTGTCGGAAAACACACTTGCTGTCATTGAAAATAGATGTGATGCACACCACGTGTTGCCGACAAAGAAAGAAATCCTACAAATGTACCAACAAATCCCTATCACAAAGATTAACCACAATCCTCAAAGCAATCAAGGAAGGGTTAAACAAATCAAAAGATGTTATTGAAGTTTCGCAGTCTCAAAAAAGAACGTTTCAATTCAGTTAATTTGATTTTTTCAACTTTGTACACCACATGAAGAACAGAACGACATATTTCATTCCTTGTCACTAATTTGTCACTATTTGTCACTAAACGTGGTGACCACATAGTTACATCCCTATGTTCTATTTGTTTTGGGTTTGTTTTTTTGTTTTTTTACGCCACACTCAGAAATATCCCAGCTATATGACGGCGGTCTGTAAATAATTGAGTCTGAACCAGTCAATCCAGTGATTGACATCATGAGCATCGATCCACCCAATTGGGTAGAATCTATGGGAATAGGACATTGACTAGACAAGTAAGGCATCCTCCTTGTGCCTCCTTTCCCATCTGCCTCGCTGTGCGTATGAATCGGAATGTCCGCCCGGATTAATCAGAAGTGTAGAAGCTTCAGGTGTATCGATGAGCTAATATATCGTCGAGTACCCTATTTTCGAACGACACCAATTTTCGAACAGCCATATTGATAGTGATTTGTCGCATTATAACGAGAGATGTGACGTCATCAAGGAAGCCGCTTTGAGAGTTCCCCGGGCTGGCCTGTCAACATTGGGTTCGTGTGCAGTACTTGTACACCTGTCAGAACAGTCCGTCGTCATTCAGAATTTTCTTGCCCGTGACATGATGAAAAAGAATAGTGAAATAGTGTGAAATCTGTAATTTGACAAGTATTCCTATTTTTTATGAATAGGTTTTAAACTTCCAATCACTGTTTAAGTTTAAAAGCCGACCTGCATGGAAACACTGCTAGAGTACCCAACTTATCAAGCGTTCGAAAATAGGTGACGTCACTTGAGTGCCTTTTCTCGAGGACTTTCTTTTCTTTCGGGAGTAGCTGAATTGTATTGTTGAAGACGTCACCTACTGTTATGAAGCAGAATTTAAGTTTTGATTCACACATCCCTCGAAATATCAACAATGCCATCTTAACTGTTCGACAACAGGTTACATCAATATATGTCAATAATGGGGAATGATTCATCCAGCGCGAAGTACATGCAGCAGTTGGGTGTATGGATTTCAGAAATTATAAAGACTTCAATTTTTCACACACAAATTGTTTATTTATCTGCAACACTTACACTTTTCTATTGACATAGAAGCTGAAAGAGTGGTTCACGATCCTTCTTGTGAATGATGAATGATGAATGTATCAGTATCATGTATCAGTATCATGTATCAGTAGGATGTTTCATCGGGGTGTATCAGTAGCATGTATCAGTAGTGTGTACTAGTAGTGTGTATCAGTCGCGTGGATCAGTAGCGTGTATCAGGAGCATGTATCAGTAGTGTGTACTAGTAGTGTGTATCAATAGTGTGTATCAGGAGCATTTATCAGTAGTGTGTATCAGTAGTGTGTATCAATAGTGTGTATCAGGAGCATGTATCAGTAGTGTGTATCAGTAGTGTGTATCAGTAGTGTGTATCAGTAGCATGTATCAGGAGCATGTATCAGTAGTGTGTATCAGTAGCATGTATCAGTGGTGTGTATCAGTAGTGTGTATCAGTAGTGTGTATCAGTAGTAAGTATCAATAGTGTGTATCAACAGTGTGTATCAGTAGCATGTATCAGTAGTGTGTATCAGTAGTGTGTATCAATAGTGTGTATCAGTAGTGTGTATCAGTAGTGTGTATAAGTAGCGTGTACCAGTAGCATGTATCAGTAGTGTGTATCAGTAGTGTGTATCTGTAGTGTGTATCAGTAGTGTGTATCAGTAGTGTGTATCAGTAGCGTGTATCTGTAGTGTGTATCAGTAGTGTGTATCAGTATTGTGTATCAGTAGTGTGAATCAGTAGTGTGAATCATTAGCGTGTATCAGTAGTGTGTATCAGTAGTGTGTATCAGTAACGTGTATCAGTAGCGTGTATCAGTAGTGTGAATCAGTAGTGTGTATTAGTAGCAGGTATCAGTAGTGTGTATCAGGAGCATGTATCAATAGTGTGTATCAGTAGTGTGTATCAGTAGCGTGTATCAGTAGTGTGTATCAGTAGTGTGTATCAGTAACGTGTATCAGTGGTGTGTATCAGTAGTGTGTATCAGTAGTGTGTATCAGTAGTAAGTATCAATAGTGTGTATCAATAGTGTGTATCAGGAGCATGTATCAGTAGTGTGTATCAGTAGTGTGTATCAATAGTGTGTATCAGTAGTGTGTATCAGTAGTGTGTATAAGTAGCGTGTACCAGTAGCATGTATCAGTAGTGTGTATCAGTAGTGTGTATCTGTAGTGTGTATCAGTAGTGTGTATCAGTAGTGTGTATCAGTAGCGTGTATCTGTAGTGTGTATCAGTAGTGTGTATCAGTATTGTGTATCAGTAGTGTGAATCAGTAGTGTGAATCATTAGCGTGTATCAGTAGTGTGTATCAGTAGTGTGTATCAGTAACGTGTATCAGTAGCGTGTATCAGTAGTGTGAATCAGTAGTGTGTATTAGTAGCAGGTATCAGTAGTGTGTATCAGGAGCATGTATCAGTAGTGTGTATCGGTAGTGTGTATCAGTAGCGTGTATCAGTAGTGTGTATCAGTAGTGTGTATCAGTAACGTGTATCAGTAGCGTGTATCAGTAGCGTGTATCAGTAGCAGGTATCAGTAGTGTGTATCAGTAGCGTGTATCAGTAGCGTGTATCAGTAGTGTGTATCAGTAGCGTGTATCAGTAGTGTGTATCAGTAGTGTGTATCAGTAACGTGTATCAGTAGCGTGTATCAGTAGTGTGTACAAGTAGTGTCTATCGGTAGTGTGTATAAGTAGCGTGTATCAGTAGTGTGTATCAGTAGCGTGTATCAGTAGTATGTATCAGTAGTGTGTATCAGTAGCTTGTATCAGTAGCGTGTATCAGTAGCGTGTATCAGTAGCGTGTATCAGTAGTATGTATCAGTAGTGTGTATCAGTATCATGTATCAATAGCATGTATCAGTAGTGTGTAAAAGTAGTGTCTATCGGTAGTGTGTATAAGTAGCGTGTATCAGTACTGTGTATCAGTAGTGTGTATCAGTAGTGTGTATCAGTAGTGTGTATCAGTAGCTTGTATCAGTAGTGTGTATCAGTAGCGTGTATCAGTAGCGTGTATCAGTAGCGTGTATCAGTAGTGTGTATCAGTAGTGTGTATCAGTAGCTTGTATCAGTAGTGTGTATCAGTAGTGTGTATCAGTAGTGTGCATCAGTAGTGTGTATCAGTAGTGTGTATCAGGAGCATGTACATGTAGTGTGTAACAGTAGCATGTATCAGTAACATGTATCAGTAACGTATATCAGTAGTGTGTATCAGTAGCATGTACCTGTAGTGCGTAACAGTAGCATGTATCAGTAACGTGTATCAGTAGCGCGTATCAATAGAGTGTATCAGTAGCATGTATCAGTACTGTGTATCAGTAGTGTGTATCAGGAGCATGTGTCAGTAGCATGTATCAGTACTGTGTATCAGTAGTGTGTATCAGTAGCGTGTATCAGTAGTGTGTATCAGTAGCGTGTATCAGTAGCGTGTATCAGTAGTGTGTATCAGTAGCATGTATCAGTAGTGTGTATCAGTGGCATGTATCCGTGGTGTGTATCAGTAGTGTGTATAAGTAGTGTGTATCGGTAGTGTGTATCAGCAGTGTGTATCAGTAGTGTGTATCAGTAGCGTGTATCAGTAGCATGTATCAGTAGTGTGTATCAGTAGTGTGTATCAGTAGTGTGTATAAGTAGCGTGTATCAGTAGTGTGTATCAGTAGTGTGTATCAGTAGTGTGTATCAGTAGTGTGTATCAGTAGCATGTATCAGTAGTGTGTATCAGTAGCATGTATCAGTAGTGTGCATCAGTAGTGTGTATCAGTAGAGTGTATCAGTAGCATGTATCAGTAGTGTGTATCGGTAGTGTGTATCAGTAGTGTGTATCAGTAGTGTGTATCAGTAGTGTGTATCAATAGTGTGTATCAGTAGCATGTATTAGTAACAGGTATCATTAGTGTGTATCAGGAGCATGTATCAGTAGCGTGTATCAGTAGTGTGTATCAGTAGTGTGTATCAGTAACGTGTATCAGTAGTGTGTATCAGTTGTGTGAATCAGTAGTGTGTATCAGTAGTGTGAATCAGTAGTGTGTATCAGTAGTGTGTATCATTAGTGTGAATCAGTAGCGTGTATCAGTAGTGTGTATCAGTAGCGTGTATCAGTAACGTGTATCAGTAGCGTGTATCAGTAGCGTGAATCAGTAGTGTGTATCATTAGTGTGTATCAGTAGCGTGTATCAGTAGCGTGTATCAGTAGCGTGAATCAGTAGTGTGTATCAGTAGTGTGTATCAGTAGTGTGTATAAGTAGCGTGTATCAGTAACATGTATCAGTAACGTGTATCAGTAGTGTGTATCAGTAGTGTGTATCTGTAGCATGTATCAATAGCGGGTATCAGTAGTGTGTATCAGTAGCATGTGTAAGTAGCATGTATCAGTCAGTATCATGTATCAGTGGTGTGTATCAGGAGTCTGTATCAGTAGTGTGTATCAGTCGTGCGTATAAGTAGTGTGTATCAGTAGTGTGTATCATTAGTGTGTATCAGTAACATGTATCAGTAGTGAGCATCAGTAACGTGTATCTGTAGTGTGTATCAGTAGCATGTATAAGTAGCGTGTATCAGCAACATGTATCAGTAACGTGTATCAGTAGTGTGTATCAGTAGCATGTATCAGTAGCATCTATCTGTAACATGTGTCAGTAGCGCGTATCTGTAGCATGTATAAGCGCATGTATCAGTATCACGAATCAGTAGCGAGTATCAGGATGGTGAATCAGTAGCGAGTATCAGGAGGGTGTATCAGTAGCATGTATCGGTCAGTATCAGTGGGGTGTATCAGTATCGTGTATCAGTAGCGAGTATCAGTAATGAGTATCAGTAGGGTGTATCAGTAGCATGTATCACTGGAGGGTTTGGTATAATGTATCAGAGCATGTGTCAGTTGTCTGCAGCATTAGCATGTATCAGTAGCATGTACCAGTACCATGTACCAGTAGCAAGTATCAATAGCGTCCGAGGGCTTTCACTCCAGTGATGTGAACAGTCTGGTGAAGGACTTCTGAGCCTACTGACCGGGTCTGGTTCGGCTGTTGGCCACCGACATACACCTCTAGTGTCCCTGGGGATGACAGAGGGAATATTTGTCACACCAAATGACATAGAGGAAACATATATAATTCACTGAAACAGAACCCAGTGAAGGCCAGAGACCCCGTGAGGGTGCTCACTCACCTTCACCTATGACCCAGCCAGAGACCCCGTGAGGGTGCTCACTCAACTCCACCTATGACCCAGCCAGAGACCTCGTGAGGGTGCTCACTCACCTTCACCTATGACCCAGCCTCTCTGCCCCTGCCACAGCGCCATGTTGTCGGAGGCAATGGTCAAGTTGACCTGCATATTGGTGCCAGAAGCCAAAGTCACTCGGTCAAATCCCGTCAGCTGCAGCCTCGGTGTCGGTACTGATGCTGTTGTCCACGCAATATACACTTGAACCACCTTGAGTAACAGGGTATATCATCAATTGTAAGTTCATACTATGGTCCACTATTTTGTTCATTATTCATCCACAACATAGGCATACGTCGCTGGGAAACTTTAGGATTATCCCCCATATGTGTAGCAAGGGAGTTCATATAAATGTGACATGCCAGTACTGTTATGATCCTGCAGGCAGTTATGTCCTCAGATAGACACTAAATGATATCAACACAAACAAAACCTGTTACCTCGTCAGCATCATACGGTCCGAGATTTTCCACAGTGACCTTGACCCAGCCTTCTTGACCTGCCTGGACTGTGTCCTTGACCTCCATGTCTGTGTACCGGAACCTTGAGTAGGACAGTCCGTAGCCGAAAGGGAAGAGGATGTTGGTGTTGGTGTAGCGGTAGGTGCGGCCGTGCATGGAGTAGTCCGTCATTGCCGGGAACTAGCGGACACAACACAGAATATGGAAAAGGACGATGAACAACCGATGTCCAACTTATCTGATTATCTACAATTGCAGACACTGAACTGTCATCAGTTAATATCTGAATTATTTTTTTAGTTCATCATGGATATTCGCCATTGCTTATTTCTTCGTTTTACCTTCCATCGGGTAAAATTTTGAACAATAAATGGCCAGGTGTTTGGTAGTCTCCCCGCAGGTACCGCCCCTGGGCCGTCATTGGCCAGGACTCTTCTAAGCGCCTCCCCCGTGGCCTGGGCGGGGTAGAACACTTCCAGGATAGCCTTGATACGGGATTGGTCCATCGCCCACGTCATGTTCAAGGGGCCGGCGTTGAATAACAGGACGACAACAGGAGCAGAACCACCTGCAGAATATCTTGTAATGTATCAAGTATAGTAATTTGAATGTATTTTATTTTCATATAAATTGCACACGTTCTTGACACATCTACCCTGATGCTTGCGTTGTTGGCGCGACTAGGTTCTGCATTAGTTTGGTCTGCTTCATCAACCCTCCAGTTCGAGTGATAACAATCTTTACAGAAGCTTTTAACAACCAAATCACTTGAAACTATCATGAGGCTTGTTACATACTTTTGTACACTGCGTCTGCGAGTAGATCAAACTGGCGATCAGGTAGTTGAAGATCCGGCCTGTCGTTGCCTTCAGACTCCAGGTCGCTACCTGCAACACAAAATCGCTGACAAATCAGGATAAGACTTCAAACCCATGTCTGCCTTTGACATTCGCCAGTCTCCCGGACATAGATGTTAGATGTTCGTAGTCAATATACCCAACAGTAGAGGTCTGCCTCTGACTTGTGTTTCTTGTACATCTGCCATTATTTGGCATTTTGAGGTAAAGTTCAACATGGGAAGGACCACACATACTCTGACCGTAAAAACAGCAACAAGGGTTATCTCCCCTGATGACCAGTGTACACGGAGTACTTTTCAAGCTGAAACAAAACTTAAAAACCCACCCAATCCCAGCGTGACGAAGACGATGTCGGCGCCGGCCACCGCCCAGGCGACGCCGCTGCTGTTGTAGTTCATGCAGGCGGTGGAGCTGCAACCTTCTACCGCCCGAGTGTGGGTCGCAAGGTCAGCCAGTCCCGTGACAGTCAGTGACATCCAGCTGGGGTCTGTGTCCGGAGCGTAGCCCCCCATCGTAGCCTTGCCTTGGAACACCATCGGACCAACAGCCTTCACGGAAAACAGTGGCACTCAATACTGACCCGATGGGTTCCATAACGACTTGATAGGTCTATGTGACCGCCACCACGATATCTCGTAATTATAGGTTAATGTGCCCGCCACCACGATATCCCGTAATTATAAGTCAATGTGCCCGCCACCATGATATCCCGTAATTATAGGTCAATGTGCCCGCCACCATGATATCCCGTAATTATAGGTCAATGTGCCCGCCACCACGATATCCCGTAATTATAGGTCAATGTGCCCGCCACCACGATATCCCGTAATTATAGGTCAATGTGCCCACGATATCCCGTAATTATAAGTCAATGTGCCCGCCACCATGATATCCCGTAATTATAGGTCAATGTGCCCGCCACCACGATATCCCGTAATTATAGGTTAATGTGCCCGCCACCACGATATCCCGTAATTATAGGTCAATGTGCCCACGATATCCCGTAATTATAAGTCAATGTGCCCGCTACCATGATATCCCGTAATTATAGGTCAATGTGCCCGCCACCACGATATCCCGTAATTATAGGTCAATACTTCGTTTCACAATATTTGTGACGTGAACATATGTTCTTGTGTATGTACCGCTAGTGTGTTGTATTTCTCCTTCAGTGGCAAGAAACTGTTCTCATTCTTCAACAAGACAAATGACTTCATGGCTGCTTCTATTGCAAGAGCTCTGTGGTCACGTGACTCTATCACCGACAGTTTCAGTTTTGCGTATGGGTTAATTTCCGGTGGGTCAAACTCTCCGAGCCTCATTCTTGTATAGAAGAGCGGCTTGACCCGCTCCCTGACCAGGTCCTCGCTCAGTTTGCCTTGCTGGACTGCTTGGACTGCAACACACATTGATGTACTCACCAAACACTCACCAAACACGTGGACGATGGGGGAGTCAAAGATGTGTCTTACTCGTTATGGGGCAACTGGGCATCATCAAATCAGTAACACGCTGTTTCAATATAATTCGAAGATAGAATATTTGATGGAGCTCGGCTAATCTGAATGTTTATGAAGGATGGACCTGATTTGATACTCTTCAGTCTTTAAATGTAAGAATAGACTAGAAACACAGCTCTCCCATGCAATACGAATGCGTGAGGCCAGACTATGGTCCGTGTTATTTGAAAGTACGATACCAACAAGATTCATCTGATAACTGAGTATTTTGCAGATGTGATAATTTGTTTTTCCTTTTTAATTTTGTTATCATTTACTCGTGGACATCAATGCTGGATTCTGTTCAGTGCGGTCAGATATCTCCAAGTTGAGGCCTGCCGCGACACAAGAGGCCGCGGTGTCAACGCTGCTGTTGGTGAAGTTGTGAGCCGTCATCACCTGCTCTGTCGCCCCCTGATCGCTGATGACGTAGCCAGTGAAGCCCCATTCTTTCCGCAGTATGTCCGTCAGGAGGCGCTTGTTGGCACACGATGGCACACCGTTGACGCTACAACAAGCAGGGGGACACTTCACAGGTATCAGGGTGACACTTGATGTTGTAGGTCCCCGCCTTGACGCAAGCTCTGAAGGCACATACCTGTTGTAGCAACACTTGATGTTGTAGGTCCCCGCCTTGACGCATGCTCTGAAGGCACATACCTGTTGTAGCAACACTTGATGTAGATCCCCGCCTTGACGCAAGCTCTGAAGGCACATACCTGTTGTAGTTACACATGATGTTGTAGGTCTCCGCCTTGACGCATGCTCTGAAGGCACATACCTGTTGTAGTTACACTTGATGTTGTAGATCCCCGCCTTGACGCATACCCTGAAGGCACATACCTGTTGTAGCAACACTTGATGTTGTAGGTCCCCGCCTTGACGCATGCTCTGAAGACACATACCTGTTGTAGTTACACTTGATGTTGTTGGTCTCCGCCTTGACGCATGCCCTGAAGGCACATACCTGTTGTAGCAACACTTGATGTTGTAGGTCCCCACCTTGACGCATGTCCTGAAGACACATACCTGTTGTAGCTACATTTGATGTTGTAGGTCTCCGCCTTGACGCATGCTCTGAAGGCACATATCTGTTGTAGTTACACACGATGTTGTAGGTCTCCGCCTTGACGCATGCTCTGAAGGCACATACCTGTTGTAGCTACACATGATGTTGTAGGTCCCCGCCTTGACGCATGCTCTGAAGGCGGGCAGGAATGTAGTTCTCCAGTCCCGCTCTGACACCTGCACACGTGACAAAGTTTTCATTGCCCAGATTACTATCAGTTACTATGGGGCATCTAAGTCAGAATGCTTAAACACAAACAAAGATCTATTTTACAGCTTTATTATATGAAATCATGACACTTTTTCAGCATTGCAAGTAGACATTTCATGACATCATGACACTACACTGGAGCTAACACTACATTGCATCATGACACCAAACCGGAGTGAGTGAGAATGGTTTTACGCCTCTTTTAGCAATATTCCAGCAATATCACGGCGGGGGACACCAGAAATGGTCTTCACACATTGTACCCATTTTCGGAATCGAACCCGGGTATTCGGCATGACGAGCGAACGCTTTAACCACTAGGCTACCCGACCACCCCGACACTACACTGGAGCATGACACTACCTAAGAGCATGACAACTACACAAGAGCATGACAACTACATGTATATTGATCGTAATTCACCTTGGCATTGAATACATGTCGATCGATGGGGATATTTTCGGGTCCACCATAGGCATCAAAATGTTTACATCCTGCGTTAGCCCGAATGTAGCGTGGGTGGTTGCCTTGGAGACCATGAACAAACTGAGTTGCGTAGACACCCGTGAGGTAAGGACACTCGCCATACGTCTCCTACACAGCATAGACATCGACTGAGTGAGGGGAACAAGGAGAGGACGAGCTTCACGTTGATGGTCATATAGCTAGCACTGACATTCTTCAAGTGCTCACAATGGGAGCAGTTATCTCATAGATGGGGATGTATCTAGCAATCACATTATTCAAGTGTTCACAGAGGGAACAGTAAAATAGCCACAACGAACCCCACTCCCAAACTAAATGTCACAACCAGTAAAAATATTAATTAAAAAACAGCATCAAGTTTCAAAATTTCCAAATTCTTATTCAAAATTGTGAAGTTCAGAACCCACCTTCATAAAATCCCTTAATACTAAACTCATCTCCAAATGCCACGGTATTTCCAATTTGACCTATTTAGATAAAATAAATTCTAGAATCTTACTTGAACAAAGCAGACATGACAATGGTAATTGCTCTCAATGTAACACAGTCGGGGACATTGAGCTTGCTATGAATCACTGTCCCTTCGGATACACACATCAACAACTCCTTCATCAATCTCTTCCTATACACTATAAAAATAATTCCCCATCCAATTCGGCCCCCACAACCCAACGGCATCATTGTCAAGGTCAACGCACGCACTTTACCACCAAAACAAAGTCACTCACAGCCGCCCTACTACTTTATTATTTTAACCCTGTTTTCTTTATTTTATAAGATTTATATCATAAACGTCAGCTTAAACGATTCACTTTATTCGTCCTCTCCATGTGATGTACATTCAGACATTTATTAACTGTTGGTTAACTTTCCGTCTCACTTTTAGGCTTTATCCACACCGCTATTATCTCAAGATATGGTCTATTTTTATATTTTATATTACTTATATTTATTTACATTCAAGTTTGATTACTGCAAGATACTTATTTTCTTTTTGATAAATTCAATTAACACAATTATTAACATTGTGGGTCCGGATATTATTTTGTTATTATTTTAGTATCAGGATATAATTGGTATTATATTAGTACCAGGGTATTACTATACCCTTCCTTTTAACGCCAGAGTTAACCTCCGTCTGACCCCGACTGCCAATTTGAGCTTTTCAGATTAACTTCTTTATTATGAGGATACACAACGTTTCGGAGTATATGCTTACTCCTACATCAGGTGAACGGTGTTTCCTCGTAATAAAGAAGCTGACATCCACAGTTGCTCCTCCTTAGCCTACACTGCATCCAACAACCCCGACCGACTTGTACAGAACGTGCTGGAAATGTTCTTACCGGGTTCCTGCCCCACCTTGGGTCGCGGAGGATGTTGATGACGGGGCTGAGGCAGCTGATGCCCCTGTGGGTGCCGTACACGCCGTGGCGGCTGAAGTTGTTGTACTTGGCCCGCACCTCTATGCTGGTCGCCTCGGCCACACGGAAAATCAGTTTCGGACTATACAAACAAAGATGCATGATGTCAATGGCTGAGAGGGAAGAATCGGCTGACATTTGGTGGTTTTATTGTTCTCATTATAACCAGATGCACATGTACACTTCGTTATCAATGCGTCAGTCACCAAACCCCCAGTACCAGTTGTTCTCTGTATCAATGACCACATATTCAGCCAGAGACACCATGTTTCCACGGACTATCTTATTTGACATATTCTGTATCTCCACGGACTGTCTATTCAAGTAGGTTATATCTCCACGGACTGTCTATCCAATAAGGTGTATATCTCCATGGACTGTCTATTCAAGTAGGTTATATCTCCACGGACTGTCTATTCAAGTAGGTTATATCTCCACGGACTGTCTATTCAAGTAGGTTTTATCTCCACGGACTGTCTATTCAAGTAGACTATATCTCCACGGACTGTCTACTAAAGTAGACCATATTTCAACGGACTGTCTATTCAAGTGGATTTATATTTCGACGGACTGTCTATTCAAGTGGATGTATATTTCCACGGACTGTCTATTCAAGTAGACTATACGTCCACGGTTTGTTTATTCGCGCAGTTTCTATATATCCAGCGACAGCAGACTCACTATGCACGATAGCTCTCTTCTTTGAGCCCTATGCCAACTGACAATATATTCAAACATTCTCTCTGTATATATACATTCGGTATTGTCACATACTCTGATATCCACAGACTCTATGAAGCCACACGATCTTGATTTCGCTGTTTCCGTGGTCCATCTGTTTTCCGCGGACCTCCACGGAGGAGGTCATATCTACATCACTACATGCCCTCCATGCCCAGTACCATGCCCAGTACCATGCCCTGAACGTATCGGACAGGTGAGTGTTAGTGGCAATGGGACCATATAAAGCTGTGTACACACGTGTGACAAGAAACGATACCTAGAGTTCAGTAAGTGAGTGAGAGAAGTTGACCTGGACAGGTGAGAATGTGTAGCATCATCATGCTCATATATACCTCATGTTTGTTCTGTTGACACTCCATTCCCTATCAAAGCAGCAGACTTACTACTAGTTACTAAACTTACTGATGTTTACCATGCCACGCACTGCACTTACTCGAAGGAAGCAGCCAAGCCGATTGGTTCAGGAAACGACGTCGCATTGCCGGCCTTCACGTCCCCGCGCAGACACTCTGTGTCCCAAGAGTAGGGTCCGATCCCCAACCTCGAGACGGGCGGGGTGGGTCCGTTGATGGGGCTCACCCCTCCCCTGGTCATCTGCAGCACGATTTCTTCCAGGGTGAGACGACCCACCAGGTCCTCCACCCTCGCCTCCCACGACAGGGACGTGTTCCGGAACGGGAAGTCGCCATAGCTGCATGTTGACATGCAAAACACGACCGTAAATCCGGCAGTGATCGTGCTAAACATTCTAACAGAGGGTGTCTTCCTACAATACTGAAGTCTAACTGGAGCCCTACTTTAGACACTAAGATAAGATATCATGGCGTTGATAGGCGTTCACCATTGTGTTGACACTTGGGTTATCTGAAAACTGGTTAGAAAATTAGAGAGGGTCAACGTGTACATGATTTGTATGATGCTTGACACAATATGGCAGCAATGTCACGGACACGCTCGAATGCTGCTCTCTACAACCGTTTAAACCTGGACGCGAACACATCGACATTTAGACTAAAAGTTGTCAAGAAAAACTAAACTACATGCTATTGCACTGCCTGACTTTGCAACATCTCACAGTCTAGGATCGAACGAGAGAAAACACCTACGGCCAATTATTGCGAGTCTTCATTCTTTCGATATGACAATATGGGAAATAAGCCCATAATAATAAGACAAACTTAATGTTGCGGGTATGGTATATCCATTGACCTCACATTGGCCCAGCGCCAAACCCTGAGGGATCTTAAGAACTGTGACAGGAATGGTTATTTTAAGACAGGAAACTTGGTATTGTCGGTTCCGCGCCCGTTCCATCTGGAGGTACATCCAAAGATAAAGTGGGAACCTCTAAGAAGCAATCATCTAGTGCGCAGAACACATTATCCTGGGAGACTCGCTCCAGGGAGGGAGTGAAGTAGGGGTGTGGCCATGGCAACGATGTCCATCTCAGCCTGTTACCTGTAACACTGTTAACGTCTTACTTGGAACATCTCGGGAGTCAGAGTAAACTGCGTGACCTTGATGTTCTGTCCTTTATTGAACACTTTGACTTCATAGGATTGACAGAAACAGGGTTATCACCATGTGACCTAACACAGTATTTGCCAGTTTTCATCCAGTTTTATCTGGTTGCTTCACGAACTGTTAGCTATATGACATTGTCTGGTGGTATTACTGTATTGGTCAAAAGCTGTTTGGTGGACTTGTACTTGAAGAAATCATTCATCAAGCAACATGCTGTGTATATTTTGTCTGATAAACCTTGATAAAAATGTTTCAATAGTATGTGTAAATATAAATTCCCCAAACTCTCCGTGGTATGATAATAAGCAGTGCAAGTGTGAAATGTTTATTTTACAAGAATCACTTCTTGATGTGATACAGGAAGTTAAGGATATTCTATATACTCCCCGGCGGAGACTTCAACGCTAGGACTTTAGTAGAACCTGCCTTTATAGATAACGATATTTCAGATCGATCAAATTTTGATCATTTTTCTACATTCTTTGATGGTATTAACATGGAGCGGTTCCTTATGTCAAAGTCGTAAATCGCTTCGGTTCATTGCTACAAAAAAATGTGTGCAGCTCTTAATGTGGTCTTGTTTGAAGACCGCGGTGTAAATGACACTGGAAGTGGTGATTCTATATTTATTAATACGAATGAGTCTAGTGTTGTCGATTATGTTATGTGATCCCTTCAAGTGTTTTCGTTATGTACTCGTTTGGATATTACATCTCCATCCCACTCCAGTCACTTTCCGTCAGCATGCTCACTGCTGTCACGTGACTCTGTACCGGTAGCCTCTGATGCAGAGAAAGCACGTGCATCCCGTGTTGATTACCGCTATGTTTGGGACGATTGAAAACGAGACTGCTTCAGAGCAAACCTACTTTCTGATGTGGTTATTTCCATGTTTGACACTTTTTACTGATTTAGTATTGGATGATTTAGATAATGTCGTTGACATCTATACTGAAGCTATATGTTCTGTTTCTAGCAAACACTTTGTGTAGGTCTAAAGCTCAGAGGTCGTTTGATAAAGGGTGTGAGTTTCTTCGTTGTGTGAGAATCAGACTTGTCAATGGGTTTTAGTGAAATACGAATAGAGATTCTCTGGATAGTTACATTCAAGTTGGTAATGCGTTTACTACGTATACTGTGATAGAGAGGAGAAGACAGTTGTATTCCGTTGAGACATGAAACAGTTGTGTGAATAATATTGGTCTGAATTTAAGAGTGAGTGTGTTGGGTTAAACGCCGTTTTTAACAGTATTCCAGTTATATCACGGCGTGTCAGCTTAATGTGGGAGGAAAGATCGAAGTGATGCAGGTCTCAGACGTTTACCACTTCGGTGAAACCCACAAGCTCGGGTAAGATGCTGACAAACTTAGAAACATAATCTTGGCGAACCTGGATTCGAACCCACAATCATAGGTTTCTGGCGTGCCCAAAGGACGCAACTCTGCACAGCGAATCGCGGCGCCTTAGACGACTGGGCCACCCGTGCTCCCTCTGAATTTAAGAGACGTTCCAGGATGTCTTCATCTTTACGATCTACTATATCTAAAGAGAAAGATTTCGTTTTAATAATTCTTTTGATAAAAGATATTTTCCAGATGAGTGGGCAGAAGGCTTAATTATACAACTTTATAAGAACGGGAATGTAAATTCTCCAAATAACTATAGGAGAATGACTATATTAAGCATATTTGGTAAGTTATAATTTTCAATTCTGAATTCTCGTTTGTCGTTTTGGTCTGATGCATATGAAAATACGTGTGGCATCGCAAGCAGGTTTTCGAAGTGGATAGTCCACCGCTGATAACATGTATTTACTACAATCTAGTATTTCGCTACTTTTATTAAAAAAAGACGATTATTCAGCTACTTTTATAAAAAAAAGACGAGGTACAATGAATGTTTTGTTCATCGATTTTTCCAAAGCATTGGAATACAGTTAATAGAACAAAAATATTGTTTCATCCAAAATGTAAAAGTGTATCCAGACTATTTAGTCTATAGTCCGCTCATGTGTAAAATATAATAACCTTTATTCAGACTTGTTTGAATGTAACGTCGGTATTCGCCAAGGTTGTGTACTCAGTCCCTACGTATTTTCGATGTTTATTAAAGAGCTGGCAGAGGAAATCAAAGTGTCTTGTAGTAACAGTATCCAGTTTCACCCAGACATTGTACATTTGTTCCTTTTACTTTTCGCTGATGATGTTATTCCTATTTCTGACACTCTTGCTGGGTTACTGTATATTGCTGTATCTATCAACCAACCATTAACCTGGATAAGACAAAAGTTGTAGTTTTTAGAAAGGAGGTATTCTGGTATAGAAGTGAAGAGTGGTATTACCAAGAGAAGCTGTTAGAATGTGTTTCATGTTATAAATACTTGGGGGTTTCTCTCAGTAAGATGTTGTCTTGGTTTCCACATATAGAAAATGCCAGTAAAACAGACTAAGAAGAAATTCTTCAATGTTTGGAGATCACAATATAAATTAAAGCCAATTCATTATGACCTGTTGTTTGAGATATTTGATACAAGGGTTGCACCAGTGCTACTTTATGGCGCGCACATATGGGGGCAGACATTTTAAACGATTGGAATCTGTAGAGATAACGACATGTAAGAGGTTTTAGGGGTAAGGAAATCTACTCCATAGCATATGTCGAAGGCGAATGTGCTCGCTTCCCCCTTTACATATCATTTAGCTAAATGTGTAATTATTTACTGGTTTATGTTATTAGCAATGCCAGATACCAGGTACCTTAGTAAAAGTTACAATATGTTAATTCAAAGTGCAAATCATGGTAAGATTAACTGGGCTTGCACACTTAAATCTTTGTTATATAGCTTGGCATTTGCATATGTATGGGAAGCTCAAACTGTTTCAGTAAAGAATCGTATATTTCAGAATGATCCATAAGACTTAAATGAGCTTTGGAACACGAGTGGCATTTCTCATTGTCAAATAATTCTATAACATAAATGTATTCCTTCTTTAAACCACTTCTCAATGTTGAATTATATTATACGTAATTACCATTGCAAAATTTAAAATAGCTTTGTCCCAGTTCCACTGCAGTTCCCATAATCTCCGCATAGACGCGAAACGGTGTCTAAGACATGCAAGGATTTGCCAGAGGATAAATACAATTTTAGACTGATTTGTTCTAACTACAATACGTTACGAGAGAGATGTGTTCCAAAAAGAATTGTTATTCACCTAACACTGTTTAAATTTAATTCGTTAATGTCTACATCTAACTTAAAGATAATTTAAAAATATTGCTATATATATTTATCATGCCAGTAATAGGATATAACCAAACTATGTTCTGTGTTTCCTTAACTTGTTCTGTATATAACGTTTTTCCTGTGCACAGTTGGAACAGTTGTATGCTTTGAATTTTGGCCGATGGCCTACATTCTTACGAAAAAATGAACATCAATGCAGTATTTTGCAAAACATTTGAATGTGTGTGATGACTGACGGTGAGTGTCCGCCCTTAACCCAGGTTACATGTCCAAACGCAAGTCGCTCAGATTGTCCCTCACGCCACTGACATCTGTTGCTGAAGGTCACTATCCCTGTTGCTGAAGGTCGTCATCCCACGTCAAAGTCGTGTGTGGACACATCGCTCCGCAGCCAGTCTACACAAGTTCCGGTAAGTTGTCTTCATCACCTCGCCATGTTATTTTATCTGTTTCATATCCAGGCCATCGGGTTAAACTACAAGACGATTGTCGACTGCATATAATATTCAGTCACATACCATTATTATATTGTCGGCTACATGTAACATTCACGTACATAGCTAAAACTACGAACTGAATTTCAGTTACATGTAACACCTATTCAAGCTGGTTTGACTACAATCTGGTTGGCAGGTACATGTCTTATCCATGTATGCAGTCTAAACTACAGGGTCTTTGTAAGTTACATGTAACATCCATGTATGCGGGTAAAGGGTGGGGGTGAGGTTATCCATAGACTGGATTGACTCGTACGAAATATAACATATAACAATTAACACGTGGATATTTTAGTAGGTTATATATTCACTACTTTCTAAAGCATTAACGAACAAGTGTGCGAACAGCAGAGTTTATTGCTTATTGAATATATGCAGAATAAAAAGCCACAGGCAGATATTTTACTTGGAACCAGTGATTTCTAACAAAAGGTGAAGAACGCTGGCTGCTGCTTGTTTACCATTCCTGCCACTAGACAGTCTCTAGTAGGTAAGGAACCAGATGTTGGTCGCATAATATCATAACACAGTGCTGTGCCCAGTCAGTGTTACGGCAGCTTCAGTATGTGTGCTGTCCCCAGTCAGTGTTACGGCAGCTTCAGTATGTGTGCTGTCCCCAGTCAGTGTTACGGCTGCTTCAGTGAATGTGCTGTCCCCAGTCAGTGTTACGGCAGCTTCAGTATGTGTGCTGTCCCCAGTCAGTGTTACGGCTGCTTCAGTGAATGTGCTGTCCCCAGTCAGTGTTACGGCAGCTTCAGTATGTGTGCTGTCCCGAGTCAGTGATACGGCAGCTTCAGTATGTGTGCTGTCCCCAGTCAGTGTTACGGCAGCTTCAGTATGTGTGCTGTGCCCAGTCAGTGTTACGGCAGCTTCAGCGAATGAGCTGTCCCCAGTCAATGTTACGGCAACTTCAGTATGTGTGCTGTCCCGAGTCAGTGATACGGCAGCTTCAGTATGTGTGCTGTCCCCAGTCAGTGTTACGGCAGCTTCAGTATGTGTGCTGTGCCCAGTCAGTGTTACGGCAGCTTCAGCGAATGAGCTGTCCCCAGTCAATGTTACGGCAACTTCAGTATGTGTGCTGTCCCCAGTCAGTGTTACGGCTGCTTCAGTATGTGTGCTGTGCCCAGTCAGTGTTACGGCAGCTTCAGTATGTGTGCTGTCCCGAGTCAGTGATACGGATACTTAAGTATGTGTGCTGTCCCCAGTCAGTGTAACGGCAGCTTCAGTGAATGTACTGTCCCGAGTCAGTGTTACGGCAGCTTCAGTATGTGTGCTGTCCCCAGTCAGTGTAACGGCAGCTTCAGTGTATGTGCTGTCCCCAGTCAGTGTTACGGCAGCTTCAGTATGTGTGCTGTCCCCAGTCAGTGTAACGGCAGCTTCAGTGAATGTGCTGTCCCCAGTCAGTGTTACGGCTGCTTCAGTATGTGTGCTGTCCCCAGTCAGTGTAACGGCAGCTTCAGTATGTGTGCTGTCCCCAGTCAGTGTTACGGCAGCTTCAGTATGTGTGCTGTCCCCAGTCAGTGTTACGGCTGCTTCAGTGAATGTGCTGTCCCCAGTCAGTGTTACGGCAGCTTCAGTATGTGTGCTGTCCCCAGTCAGTGTTACGGCTGCTTCAGTGAATGTGCTGTCCCCAGTCAGTGTTACGGCAGCTTCAGTATGTGTGCTGTCCCGAGTCAGTGATACGGCAGCTTCAGTATGTGTGCTGTCCCCAGTCAGTGTTACGGCAGCTTCAGTATGTGTGCTGTGCCCAGTCAGTGTTACGGCAGCTTCAGCGAATGAGCTGTCCCCAGTCAATGTTACGGCAACTTCAGTATGTGTGCTGTCCCCAGTCAGTGTTACGGCTGCTTCAGTATGTGTGCTGTGCCCAGTCAGTGTTACGGCAGCTTCAGTATGTGTGCTGTCCCGAGTCAGTGATACGGATACTTAAGTATGTGTGCTGTCCCCAGTCAGTGTAACGGCAGCTTCAGTGAATGTACTGTCCCGAGTCAGTGTTACGGCAGCTTCAGTATGTGTGCTGTCCCCAGTCAGTGTAACGGCAGCTTCAGTGTATGTGCTGTCCCCAGTCAGTGTAACGGCAGCTTCAGTGAATGTGCTGTCCCCAGTCAGTGTTACGGCTGCTTCAGTATGTGTGCTGTCCCCAGTCAGTGTAACGGCAGCTTCAGTGAATGTGCTGTCCCCAGTCGGTGTTACGGCAGCTTCAGTATGTGTGCTGTCCCCAGTCAGTGTAACGGCAGCTTCAGTGAATGTGCTGTCCCCAGTCAGTGTTACGGCAGCTTCAGCGAATGTGCTGTCCCCAGTCGGTGTTACGGCAGCTTCAGTATGTGTGCTGTCCCCAGTCAGTGTAACGGCAGCTTCAGTGAATGTGCTGTCCCCAGTCAGTGTTACGGCAGCTTCAGTATGTGTGCTGTCCCCAGTCAGTGTAACGGCAGCTTCAGTATGTGTGCTGTCCCCAGTCAGTGTTACGGCAGCTTCAGTATGTGTGCTGTCCCCAGTCAGTGTTACGGCAGCTTCAGTATGTGTGCTGTCCCCAGTCAGTGTAACGGCAGCTTCAGTGAATGTGCTGTCCCCAGTCAGTGTAACGGCAGCTTCAGTGAATGTGCTGTCCCCAGTCAGTGTTACGGCAGCTTCAGTATGTGTGCTGTCCCCAGTCAGTGTTACGGCAGCTTCAGTATGTGTGCTGTCCCCAGTCAGTGTTACGGCAGCTTCAGTATGTGTGCTATGCCCAGTCAGTGATACGGCTGCTTCAGTATGTGTGCTGTCCCCAGTCAGTGTTACTCGACGCGCAATATGATGCCTGCTTCTGTATGTGTGCTGTCCCCAGTCAGTGTTTCGGCAGCTTCAGTATGTGTGCTGTCCCGAGTCAGTGATACGGATACTTAAGTATGTGTGCTGTGCCCAGTCAGTGTTTCGGCAGCTTCAGTATGTGTGCTGTCCCGAGTCAGTGATACGGATACTTAAGTATGTGTGCTGTGCCCAGTCAGTGTTACGGCAACTTCAGTATGTGTGCTGTCCCCAGTCAGTGTTACGGCTGCTTCAGTATGTGTGCTGTGCCCAGTCAGTGTTACGGCAGCTTCAGTATGTGTGCTGTCCCGAGTCAGTGATACGGATACTTAAGTATGTGTGCTGTCCCCAGTCAGTGTAACGGCAGCTTCAGTGAATGTACTGTCCCCAGTCAGTGTTACGGCAGCTTCAGTATGTGTGCTGTCCCCAGTCAGTGTAACGGCAGCTTCAGTGAATGTGCTGTCCCCAGTCAGTGTAACGGCAGCTTCAGTGAATGTACTGTCCCCAGTCAGTGTTACGGCAGCTTCAGTGAATGTGCTGTCCCCAGTCAGTGTAACGGCAGCTTCAGTGAATGTACTGTCCCGAGTCAGTGTTACGGCAGCTTCAGTATGTGTGCTGTCCCGAGTCAGTGTTACGGCAGCTTCAGTATGTGTGCTGTCCCCAGTCAGTGTTACGGCAGCTTCAGTATGTGTGCTGTCCCCAGTCAGTGTTACGGCAGCTTCAGTGAATGTGCTGTCCCCAGTCAGTGTTACGGCAGCTTCAGTATGTGTGCTGTCCCCAGTCAGTGTTACGGCAGCTTCAGTATGTGTGCTGTCCCCAGTCAGTGTTACGGCAGCTTCAGTATGTGTGCTATGCCCAGTCAGTGATACGGCTGCTTCAGTATGTGTGCTGTCCCCAGTCAGTGTTACTCGACGCGCAATATGATGCCTGCTTCTGTATGTGTGCTGTCCCCAGTCAGTGTTTCGGCAGCTTCAGTATGTGTGCTGTCCCGAGTCAGTGATACGGATACTTAAGTATGTGTGCTGTGCCCAGTCAGTGTTTCGGCAGCTTCAGTATGTGTGCTGTCCCGAGTCAGTGATACGGATACTTAAGTATGTGTGCTGTGCCCAGTCAGTGTTACGGCAACTTCAGTATGTGTGCTGTCCCCAGTCAGTGTTACGGCTGCTTCAGTATGTGTGCTGTCCCCAGTCAGTGTTACGGCAGCTTCAGTATGTGTGCTGTCCCGAGTCAGTGATACGGATACTTAAGTATGTGTGCTGTCCCCAGTCAGTGTAACGGCAGCTTCAGTGAATGTACTGTCCCCAGTCAGTGTTACGGCAGCTTCAGTATGTGTGCTGTCCCCAGTCAGTGTAACGGCAGCTTCAGTGAATGTGCTGTCCCCAGTCAGTGTAACGGCAGCTTCAGTGAATGTGCTGTACCCAGTCAGTGTTACGGCAGCTTCAGTATGTGTGCTGTCCCCAGTCAGTGATACGGCTGCTTCAGTATGTGTGCTGTCCCCAGTCAGTGTTACTCGACGCGCAATATGATGCCTGCTTCAGTATGTGTGCTGTCCCCAGTCAGTGTTACTCGACGCGCAATATGATGCCTGCTTCAGTATGTGTGCTGTCCCTAGTCAATGTTACTCGACGCGCAATATGATGCCTGCTTCTGTATGTGTGCTGTCCCCAGTCAGTGTTACTTGACACATGATATGATGCCTGCTTCAGTATGTGTGCTGTCCCCAGTCAGTGTTACTCGACAACATGATATGATCCCTGCTTCAGTATGTGTGCTGTCCCCAGTCAGTGTTACTCGACAACATGATATGATCCCTGCTTCAGTATGTGTGCTGTCCCCAGTCAGTGTTACTCGACACGCAATATGAAGCCTGCTTCAGTATGTATGCTGTACCCAGGAGGTATTCGTCTGTGATAATCCAGTCTGTAAGTCTGTGTCCAAGTCATAATGTTCTTTGTCAGCTGTGGATCTTCCTGGGTCGTGTCTGACAAGGCCACAGATGGTCATCATCTGGTTGGCATAAATGCGGATAGTAACTTTGTTGGTTGACTTAACTTGGCACAGTATTCCTCCTATAGCTTGAGAGCGCAGTGCTGCTGTCCATGGTGCTGGGATGTCAGCGTCTGGTGGTTTCATTTGCATCCCAAATAAATCAATGACGTTGGTTCCAAGTACGAGTTGTACATCCTTGTTGAACTCAGTGTCAGTGGTGACGAGTATAGGTACCAGATACTCTGTATCAACAAAGGGAATGTAAATCTTGGCCTCGATGTACCCTGAATATGGAAGCTAATAATCACCTGCCAGTTTCACTTCGAAGTCTGTGAGGTCTGTCAGTTGAAGAAGACTAAGACTTGATGTTTAATATCCTTCTGAAACTGTGGTAATAATGGATCCTACATCTGATAGTGCTTGACGGTCAGCACCATCAATGTTGAAAAGTCCTATGTTCGCTTTGTCGATCATTCTCTGGTATAAGTCCAATGCGGGGCTAGTACTGTGTTCAGCCTCCACTTGCCCCGCAGCAGTAGGCTGAATTAGTTTAACGATTGGCCACGATTATCCCCCACAACCTCGGCCTCTACCTCTAGACTTGGTGGGTCTCAGGTTATACTCTAGGGGTGGGGTTCCTTGCGAGATTCCAACGACTTTAATCTGTCCAAGATCTCCTGAAGTATCTTATTATCCGTCTTGGTTTCCTCTGAGCTGTCTCTAGTTTCTCGAGTCTACTAAGAACTTCCGATAACTGCTCAGTCACCTTGCTGGAAGAGGTTGTTGATGAATCCGCGTTCTGTGGCTGGTGTTGTGTACGAGTGGACCTCGGTTTGACTTGAGTATTGGAAGTTAGCTTCTGCTCAATAATCCAAACAGTCTACATAAGTGTACTGAAGTCCATGTTGGAATAAAAGGCATGTCTTGTAGCATCCTTCAAATGTGTATTCCTAAGTTTAGTCCAGAAGCGGTTCCTTAGCATAGCACTGCTAGCTGGTTTATCCGTGTACGTTCCTCTATCCAGTGCTCGCTGAAGTAAATCCTCAAGACAAATAGCCCAAGACGCTACTGACTATGTATCTCCTTGCATAGGTCGGTGGAATTCTTGAAATATATTTTCAGCACTGACAACTGTAGCATACGGACGCTCAAGTCTGTTAATAATATCGGTCACTGTAGCGTCTGCAACCAAGGAAAGGAAAATACGAGCAGCATCACCTTTAAGGGACTTCCTAACTGCCCGAGTCAGAGTGGCTGTAGCATATGTGTCGTCTCTAATGAGGCATCGGATCTCGAACTTCCACATCTCAAAGGATGTATCTCCCTCACTCCCTGGATCTTCTCCTGAAAAGGTAGATATCCTAAGTGGCTGCTGATATACTGGCCAAGGAGCTGTCGTGAAAGGTTGTGGATAAAAGCAAGGGTTCGCACTTGCTTTTGGGCTGGGAGTGAAAGGAGAATAACCTGGTTTGATTGGTGTGAACATGTGTTCCTGGCTTTGGATGGGTGTGAAGAGATGTTTCTGTTTTGGTTGGGGTGTAACTTGATGAATTTTATATTTACCAGTGCTCTTCAAGTAGGCTAACATCTTAAATTAATCTTCATCAGATAAAACTTGAGACCTCCCAATCTTCACCACCTTGAGCCATGTTGATTACTACAACCAATGACATATTGAAAAAATATGTTATATACCTATAGTACATGTGACCTACACACCCTGGTTGTACACCAATGAATGTAAACAATGACAACATAATGTGTGTCACTGAATTACCTGACCATGTCAACACAACCTGGTTGTACACATATAAATGTAAACAATGACAATGTGTGTCACTGACCTACATGACCATGTCAACACAACCGGCTGTGCACATATAAATATAAACAATGACAATGTGTGTCACTGAATTACATGACCATATCAACACAACCTGGTTGTGAACACATCAATGTAAACAATGACAGTGTGTGTCGCTAAATTACATGACTATGTCAACACAACCCGGTTGTGAACACATCAATGTAAACAATGACAGTGTGTGTCATTGAATTACATGACTATGTCAACACAAATATGTGCACATAATAATGTGAACAATGACAATGTATGTCACTGAATTACATCATCATATATGCCAAAGGTGAAGCACAGTTGACTGTATATACAATGGGGAAAGCAATGCTTTGGTGTATGGTAAAGAAAACACAAGAGGAATTTCTTTCAGAATTACTTAAATACACCAAGTACGCAATATGCAAGTGACATGGATCACCAGATATGCGTTTAAAATAAACACACGTAATAATCGCAAAAAGCATCAAGCCTTTACACTGTGGACAGTGCAGGAAAGCACCAGTAAAATATACTCGCTGTACTGAACCGGCATAAATAACTACCTCGACAATATTCCCGGACGAAGAGAATACCAAGGGAGAAAATCGCCGACAGGTAATGTATGAGGAGAGGTGTATAGGATAGAGAGACAACTGCTAAGATGACATGGGGGTGCAGGTATATACTATACTGATATAAAACTAAGTACATTTACTTTAACGCGAGTGCAGCTGTTATGAGTGTATTCAATATGTAAAATGACCAAACTTTTCACGTACTTTGTGTACCCCTCTGATAAGTGTAAATTGGAACTAAGTTGTCGGACTTTTATTTTATGGAAGCCTCGGTGGCTGAGTGTGTTAGATCGCTGATCGTGTGTGTGATATAGATGGCTCACTCTGGCAGTGTTGGTTCGAATCCCGAACGGGACTCAAACCCACAAAAGTACGAGAATCAATCTGTACTTTACTAAGAAAGTGTTAACCCAAATATAACATTGGTTACACGTGATGTGATGTTTTCACAATAAATTTAGTTGCGAGTAAATTGGAGTAGAGGTTAATTTCTAATGTAAACTTGTTTAAGACGATTAACATGTGAGTTTAATTTAATATATTTCAGTATCAAGGTGAAAGAAAATAAGGTGAGGTTTCCACCAGGCAATAGTAGCCGTTTTCGCTTTAGGCGAGGGGTTTTTCTGGATATTATAACTCGTGCACGTAGATTTGTTTCAGGTGTTTCGCACAGGCGTCAAGGCTCACTGTCAAGTCACACGTGACAGCTACTTTTATGATGTCCACGGTGCATTAAAAACAAAACTTGAGCAATCAATTAACCTACTTATGTAAATATTTACTTTTGACAAATCCACTGTGCAAGATATCAGAGATTAATCAATCAACGTATTTTCGGTTAATCCTTTGATGATGTGATTCATTTCGGATAATACTTTGAAGAGATCATTCATTTCTTGATGTGCTGTACCGTTCTTTCTACATAACATACATTTCACCCCACTTCAAACATGGATTTAGAGTGAATAATTACTACAGACACAAGAAATGACGAATGGGAACCTGTCAGGTAAGTTAAGTGGTACTGGCACATATAAGAGCATTTGCAGGCAGACAAAACAAGCTTATCAAGTGAAAAAAGCAGATATGACAAAACAAACAACAAATAACCCTGTTAGATTTTGGAGGGTACTTAGGGGTATATCCACAGTGCCCCGTCATTTTAACACTATCAGTCAGAATATGTGGTTTACATATTTTAGTGAAATGTTTCAGTCCGACAATTTAAACCTCAAGGATAATCAGATTAATATTGAAGATTCGCCTTTAGATGAACTTATAATTTCCTAAAATCGCCTATTACAGAGGAAGAAAAGGAAAAGGCACTCTACCATATACAAAATGGCTAATCTGCGGGTATAGATGAAATTTTGATTGAAATGTCAAAAAGTACATCAGACAGATTTATGCCATTTCTTTTTTGCCTTTTTAATAAGATCTACTACTCTGGTATATTTCCCTCAGTTTGGACCCAGTACTGTTTTTGCAATGTAATGGCCACAGTGGAAGCCTTTTCTGTTAACTTTTGTGTTAGACAAACGTCCTCATATACCGTATTGGTTAAAATAAACCAGGATTCACGTAGGGCGTACCCCAAGAAAAGTATATAACATGTTGATGTATTTCCACAACATTAGTCATAATACTTGGGTAGCATCTGTTCGTAACGTTTTATTTGCGCATGGTTTGGGATTTGTACGGTTAGACCAGTCTGTTGGGGACAATATAGCTTTCATCGGGGTATTTAAAGAGTGTCTTGTAGATGACTTTCGTCAAAACTGGATGTCAACACTCAACATTAGTATCCGATATGTGATGTATAAAGAATATAAAACACTGTTTGAACCTGAAAGATATTTGACTATTTGCAATATTAACATGTACGCGGTGTATTTTTATTAAATTAAGATGTAATGTTTTACCTTTACGACAGAACGAGGGTAGATGGCAATCTATTGAATCCTGTATGTAATATGTCTGTTGTAGAAGAATATCATTTCGTATTCATCTGTAAACATTATATTGATCTACGTAAAGTTTATTTGCCAGAATTGTATAAATTCAAAAGTTTGTTGTATACAACTAAGGATGATTTATTAAAACGTCTGCAAAATTATGTATATTATGCATACAAAAGAAGATATGACGTCGTAAAATCCATGTAATGTGTTTCACATTGTACTATTCATTAACTGACCATCACGTGCATGACGACAAATACACAGGTGTAAGGTTATACCATGAAACATGGATGACAACAAGGGAGCAGATGGAAATTGCTTTCATTGCAGGAATACTTTTTTCTTTAAAGCATAACCATTACCCTTGATTTCCAAATAACGACATCCGATGAGCTTCCACCTTTCTATTTGTCTGTTTTTTTTGGTTGAATAAATTTATTAACATTTATATACATAAATTGATATCGTAGACAATAATACGTACTTATGTGTACATTCAGTAGAAACAGAAATTTCAAGTCAACAAAAATGTTTATCAGAGAGTGCATCTAAAGCCATGTTCTCAAACAATCTTCTCAATCAATCTAGAAATTATAATATTCCTTTGAAATTTTTACGAAAGGCTTTTGATGAAATGATATTACTAATATCATTTTATGGCTGTGAAATCTCGGCGTACGAAATATCAACATAATTGAAAAGATCCATTTAAAATCCCTAAACTTGCCTGTGGTCTTAGAAATGCAACCCCAAATTTTATGCTTTATGGAGAACTACGTAGAATATGTTTATCGATTTATGCAATAAAACGGGTTGTTAGTTTCAGGCATATACTTCGTCAACTGCACTGAAGTTATCGCAACTTATCTATAAGTTTGCTCATTGTCTATTTTAATGTAATAATAAAAAAAATGCCTGGATAAGAAGAGTGAGGCAAATACTTAATTACTATGGTCTGGCCTAGGGATTTTATGACGCCCAAAGCGTTTCAAGACAGTGGCTAATTGCTCAGATAGAAAAGGCTTTAAATGATCAGTTTTATCAAAATTGGAGATCAGACGTCGAGAGAAGTTCAAAGGGTATTATTATATATATTTAAAAGATCTTTCGTCATTTGAAAACTTTCATCCCCTAGATAAACAAATATATCATCCTGTTCTCATAGAAACTGTAAACGTAATCTACCTGCCGAAGTTGTTCGTTGGCTTGGTATAGGTAGACTTTTTAGGACATGTACCTGGGTATATGTCGCCAGCTATAGCTGATAATTTCCACCATCTGTTTAAATGGGAAGTGAATCCAGATCTATCCAAATTTATCTCAAGTAAATATATGCAGTTTCCTCATATCATTAAATAGAAAACAGTGAAAACCAGAATGTAACAAAAACTCATGATTATTGCCAAATTCATATGTATATTAGATAAGTACCTTTGACTGTGTTTGTATATATGTGTGGTGAACATGTATACTGGCTGGTTTATGTATGTGTTTCAGTTTAAATGTCCATACACATTTACAAGCAAAATGTTTAAATGTCGCCAAATATCCGTTAAATACAAGTTATTGTGTAAATATTCGGGTTTGCACAAGACAATCCAGTGATTGAAATAAGGAGCATCGATCTACGCAATGGGATACGATGACATGCATCAACCAAGTCAGCGAGCCTGACCATCTGATCCCTTTGTCACCCCTTAGAACACACCATGCACCAGGTGTTTACATACACCTACACAACATGTGTCTTCATACACCTACACAACATGTGTCTACACACACCTACACAACATGTGTCTACACACACCTACACAACATGTGGCTACACACACCTACACAACATGTGTCTTCATACACCTACACAACATGTGTCTACACACACCTACACAACATGTGTCTACACACACCTACACAACATGTGGCTACACACACCTACACAACATGTGTCTTCATACACCTACACAACATGTGTCTACACACACCTACACAACATGTGGCTACACACACCTACACAACATGTGGCTACACACACCTACGTATACACAACATGTGTCTACACACACCTACACAACATGTGTCTACACACACCTACACAACATGTGTCTTCATACACCTACACAACATGTGGCTACACACACCTACACAACATGTGTCTTCATACACCTACACAATATGTGTCTACACACACCTACACAACATGTGTCAACATACACCTACAACACATGTGTCTACACACACCTACACAACATGTGTCAACATACACCTACACAACATGTGTCTACACACACCTACACAACATGTGGCTACACACACCTACACAACATGTGTCAACATACACCTACACAACATGTGTCTACACACACCTACACAACATCTGGCTACACATACCTACACAACATGTGTCTACACACACCTTCACAACATGTGTCTACACACACCTACACCACATGTGTCTACACATACCTACACAACATATGTCTACACACACCTACACAACATGTGTCTACACACACCTACACAACATGTGGCTACACACACCTTCACAACATGTGTCTACACACACCTACACAAAATGTGGCTACACACACCTACACAACATGTGGCTATACACACCTACACAACATGTGTCTACACACATCTACACAACATATGTCTACACACACCTACACAACATGTGTCAACATACACCTACACAACATATGTCTACATACACCTACACAAAATGTGTCTACACACACCTACACAACATATGTCTACACACACCTTTACAACATGTGTCTACACACACCTACACAACATGTGTCAACATACACCTACACAACATATGTCTACACACACCTACACAACATGTGTCTACACACACCTACACAACATATGTCTACATACACCTACACAACATGTGTCTACACACACCTACACAACATATGTCTACACATACCTACACAACATATGTCTACACACACCTACACCACATATGTCTACACACACCTATACAACATATGTCTATACCCACCTACACAACATGTGTCTGCAAACACCTATACAACATATGTCTATACCCACCTACACAACATATGTCTACACACACCTACACATACAATGACAACAATGTAAGTGCATCTCATTTCCTGCATTTAATGAAATCATTCGGCAGTCGACACGAAAGCACTAATTTTATATTGTAGTATTGGTTAGTCATCTGGAAATTGCATCAATGTGTTTGTCTTTCAATAAATATTTCTGAGGCAATTACAGTAACGTGTTATATTGGAGGGTACACACACTATGGGGGCGCTCATGTGGAGTACAATGGCTGCAAACTATACATTACATTCAACTCTTGTTTTACATCCGTCTATTATTACATTTTTATTGCCATTAAGTACCCACCCGATAGCAATACGGAGAACAAGAGATGCACATGTGGCGACATATGACTTTCAGAGGCCGTCCAGTTGCCCTACATGCCAACCAGGCCATAACATAACATGTCCATCTCCATTGTAACTAGCCGCAATACGACGCTGATGACGAAACTGTTTCATGTTGATTGCCTACTGACTGTCATCGCGAACCAATGGGCGGCGTGGTTGACACTTGGTATATATACACGCGCCCCAGGGGTGGCGACCACTGACGGTCTTACAGCGGGTCTCTTTAGCGGCGGCGGCAAGCTGGAAGGTAATCCACTTAAACTGTTTTGTACTTTGAAGTCATCGCCCACTGAATTTTTAGCATCTCACTGAACCGCCAACGAAAAGACGTTTTGTACATTGAGAACCTCTAGTGGCCTTCTTTGGTACAAGATAATGGAGACATGATAGTTTTTTACAACTTCTTCATTCTACCTATATCTATCAGCTGTTGTCCATACTGTTACTTACCAGCTTCTAAAAAATGCCAACCATACATAATATGTTTTTACATACTGTGGTACACACATCACATTAGTAAAATATGCCATCCACCTTCCAAATACCCCATACACCTTCCATACCATGGTGGCACCTGATAGATCACGTACTTTGTGTTATCCCAAATATAACATTTGTTATATTTAACCACTTTCTGAATGGCATAGTGTGTTCATAGTTTTTGGCTACGGGAGCCGGGCCAATTTACATTTGTCGGGGGTACACAAAGTACGTGATCTAGAGACTACCAGTTGTCATTTTTTATAAGAGTGGCTGTGTGTGCTGGCGATTAGGTACCTTACTGTGTGAGTGCTAGTTCAAATCCCGCGTCCGTTGTCTAGTGTTAGAGCGTGGCTCTGGCATGGCATCTCAGTGTGGTAGCTCTATAAATCGGCATTAGAAGGGACTAGTACAAGCAGCCACACATACACATGTGCATGCGCGTTGTTGCATCAGTGAAATAATCTTGGACGCGACGTTAAACCCAATTTCACCTCAACTCACCACCTCAAATCTCGGATGGGATTCAACTCGAAAAAGTACTCGAATCTCTACTTTACAATGAATATGTTGTCCGAAATATAACATTTGTTACACCAAAAAACATGACTAAGTGGCAGGCTAAAGACACGCGGAAACATGACTAAGTGGCAGGATAAACACAAGGAAACATGTCTCATTGGCAGGCCTAAAGACACACAGAAAAATGTTCAAGTGGCAGGCTAAACAGACGCGGAAACATGTGTAAGTGGTAGGCTAAACAGACGCGGAAACATGTCTATGTGGCAGGTCTAAAGACACGCGGAAACATATCTAAGTTGCAGGCTAAATCCACGCGGAAACATGACTAAGTGGCAGGCCAAACACGCGGAAACATGTCTAAATGGCAGGCCAAACACACCTGGAAACATGTCTAGGTGGCAGGCTAAAGGCACGCGGAAACAAGACTAAATGGCAGGCCAAACACGCGCAGAAACATGACTAAGTGGCAGGCTAAACACATGGAAACATGCCGAAGTAGCAGGCCAAATACATGGAAATATGTCTAGGTGGCAGGTTAAACACACGTAAACATGTCGAAGTGGCAGGATAAACACACGCGGAAACATGACTTAGTGGTAGGCTAAACAGGCGCGTAAACATGTCTATGTGGCAGGTCTAAAGACACGCGGAAACATGTCTGAGTGGCAGGTCTAGAGACGTGAAAACATGTCTATGTGGCAGGTCTAAAGATACGCGGAAACATGTCTAAATGGCAGGCCAAACACACGCGGAAACATGATTAAGTGGCAGGCCAAACACGCGGAAACATGTCTATGTGCCAGGTCTAAACACACGCGGAAACATGTCTAAGTGGCAGGTCTAAATACACGCGGAAACATGTCTTAGTGAAAAGTGTGTAAAAATATGAATAAAACAGACTATAGTGAAACTGAGCATAACCAGGTGTTAGTAGATCAAGGTGAATGTCCATGCCCTATGACACCTTGACGACAGGTGAAAACAGGTGCTTGAAACCAACGTGCATGTGATTTGTCAGTGGTTAGTGATTTGTGAGTGGCATTGTGGAATAGTGAATCATCGTCAAAATATCAGAACGTAAAAGTAACATATTCCCTTCTCAAACAACAACTTACATGTAATTATTATTATGTACATAAACATAGCTGTTATTTTTATTGTTGTTTTGATAACTTTTTTTCCAGGCTAATTTGCATAATGCCTATAGCCTGTTGGACTTAGTTTTATTTTTGAATGATGAAAGTGCCTACAAATTACCTCCTGTAAAGTACGTTTTGTATTGAGCACTGAGATCAAACTAGCAAATCCAGACTAGTACTTTTCTAGTTGTTTTGTTATTTCGTATTTACATCTACGTAATGATTAGAGTCGATTATTAAATCCAGCAAAACAGTTTTTTTTCTTTTCCATGATTACTTTAAGTGGCAGGCTTAACACACGGAAACATGACTAAGTGGCAGGATAAACACACGGAAACATGACTAAGTGGCAGGCTAAACACACGGAAACATGACTAAGTGGCAGGATAAACACACGGAAACATGACTAAGTGGCAGGCTAAACACACGGAAACATGACTAAGTGGCAGGATAAACACACGGAAACATGATTAAGTGGCAGGCTAAACACACGGAAACATGACTAAGTGGCAGGATAAACAGACGGAAACATGACTAAGTGGTAGGCTAAACACACGGAAACATGACTAAGTGGCAGGCTAAACACACGGAAACATGACTAAGTGGCAGGCTAAACACACGGAAACATGACTAAGTGGCAGGATAAACACACGGAAACATGACTAAGTGGCAGGCTAAACACACGGAAACATGACTAAGTGGCAGGATAAACAGACGCGGAAACATGACTAAGTGGCAGGATAAACAGACGCGGAAACATGACTAAGTGGTAGGCTAAACACACGGAAAAATGACTAAGTGGCAGGATAAACACACGGAAACATGATCAAGTGGCAGGATAAACACACGGAAACATGACTAAGTGGCAGGATAAACACACGGAAAAATGACTAAGTGGCAGGCTAAACACACGTAAACATGACTAAGTGGCAGGCTAAACACACGCAGAAACATGACTAAGTGGCAGGCTAAACACACGGAAACATGACTAAGTGGCAGGATAAACACACGGAAACATGACTAAGTGGCAGGATAAACACATGCAGAAACATGTCTATGTGGCAGGTGTTAAGACGCGCGGAAACATGACTAAGTGGCAGGATAAACACACAGAAACATGACTAAGTGGCAGGATAAACACACGGAAACATGACTAAGTGGTAGGCTAAACAGACGAAAACATGACTAAGTGGCAGGCTAAACACACGGAAACATGACTAAGTGGCAGGATAAACACACGGAAACATAACTAAGTGGCAGGATAAACACACGGAAACATGACTAAGTGGTAGGCTAAACAGACGAAAAAATGACTAAGTGGCAGGCTAAACACACGGAAACATGACTAAGTGGCAGGATAAACACACGGAAACATGACTAAGTTGCGGGATAAACACACGTAAACATGTCTAAGTGGCAGGCTAAACAGACGAAAACATGACTAAGTGGCAGGCTAAACACACGGAAACATGACTAAGTGGCAGGATAAACACATGCAGAAACATGTCTATGTGGCAGGTGTTAAGACGCGCGGAAACATGACTAAGTGGCAGGATAAACACACAGAAACATGACTAAGTGGCAGGATAAACACACGGAAACATGACTAAGTGGCAGGCTAAACACACGGAAACATGACTAAGTGGCAGGATAAACAGACGCGGAAACATGACTAAGTGGCAGGATAAACAGACGCGGAAACATGACTAAGTGGTAGGCTAAACACACGGAAAAATGACTAAGTGGCAGGATAAACACACGGAAACATGATCAAGTGGCAGGATAAACACACGGAAACATGACTAAGTGGCAGGATAAACACACGGAAAAATGACTAAGTGGCAGGCTAAACACACGGAAACATGACTAAGTGGCAGGCTAAACACACGCAGAAACATGACTAAGTGGCAGGCTAAACACACGGAAACATGACTAAGTGGCAGGATAAACACACGGAAACATGACTAAGTGGCAGGATAAACACATGCAGAAACATGTCTATGTGGCAGGTGTTAAGACGCGCGGAAACATGACTAAGTGGCAGGATAAACACACAGAAACATGACTAAGTGGCAGGATAAACACACGGAAACATGACTAAGTGGTAGGCTAAACAGACGAAAACATGACTAAGTGGCAGGCTAAACACACGGAAACATGACTAAGTGGCAGGATAAACACACGGAAACATAACTAAGTGGCAGGATAAACACACGGAAACATGACTAAGTGGTAGGCTAAACAGACGAAAAAATGACTAAGTGGCAGGCTAAACACACGGAAACATGACTAAGTGGCAGGATAAACACACGGAAACATGACTAAGTTGCGGGATAAACACACGTAAACATGTCTAAGTGGCAGGCTAAACAGACGAAAACATGACTAAGTGGCAGGCTAAACACACGGAAACATGACTAAGTGGCAGGATAAACACATGCAGAAACATGTCTATGTGGCAGGTGTTAAGACGCGCGGAAACATGACTAAGTGGCAGGATAAACACACAGAAACATGACTAAGTGGCAGGATAAACACACGGAACATGACTAAGTGGTAGGCTAAACAGACGCGGAAACATGACTAAGTGGTAGGCTAAACAGACGAAAACATGACTAAGTGGCAGGTTAAACACACGGAAACATGACTAAGTGGCAGGATAAACACACAGAAACATAACTTAGTGGCAGGATAAACACACGGAAACATGACTAAGTGGTAGGCTAAACAGACGAAAACATGACTAAGTGGCAGGATAAACACACGGAAACATGACTAAGTAGCAGAATAAACACACGGAAACATGATTAAGTGGCAGGATAAACACACGGAAACATGACTAAGTGGTAGGCTAAACAGACGAAAACATGACTAAGTGGCGGGCTAAACAGAGGAAAACGTGTCTAATAGCAGCCTGAAGATGTGGAAGGCATGATTAAGTAATGCAAACACACCGTGGACAAAGTGGCAGCTCTAGACACTAAAAACATGACTAAGTGGCAGACCTAACACACCTTTACCACCCAGGGCTTGCTAGTGTTGGGATGAGGATGGAGATATCAACATGCCCTGTGGTGTTAGATTAGATACCCACCAAACATGCTGCTGTGGCAAACAATCTTTTTCAACTTTTTATTGGATCGAGTGGTCAGTGGCTGGTTGATTGCGTGTCATCGTACTCTGCTGCTCACAGTATGAATGACTGGTCTGTCCAGTATATTCTGTAGCGATAACCATCCTTCATTGTATGCTGCGTTCGGCCTTATGTTTGAAAACGCCACATTTTCCTTTATCATTTCAGAATCGGGAAACATGTGATCCAAGGGATCCCTGAAAGGAGGGACGTGAAGCATTGATTGTATGTTATATCTACTGAAGCTATCACCTGAGGGCCTTGAATAGTTCGTGGTTTGTAAAGTCGAAGGGAGCTATCAACAGTTGGCGTTAAGGTCTCACTTGTTGATACAGTCAAGAGGAGGCATCGCAAGAAGTTTTAGTTTGTGTGTCTATGGGAGGCATCAAAAGAAGGCATTGAAAGCAAGTCTTGGTGAGCCATCAAACATGGAGACGTCCTACAGCATCCAGACTGGAGTGACGAAGACTCTGGGAGTGGTGGACTTTGTTGTGTTTGGCTCTACACTCTCTGTCGCGCTCTTTATTGGAATATATTATGCTATTCAGAGCAGACATAGACAAGACCCATCAGACTTCCTGGTTGCCGGAAGAAGTATGGGCATACTTCCGGTGTCCTTGTCCTTGATTGTGACGTTCCTCTCGGCCTTGACCTTGCTAGGGATGCCCGCCGAGATCTACAACTACAACACGATGTTCTGGTGGCTGGCTCTAGGCATGGTTCTGGCAGTGGCGGGAGCAGCTTATCTCTTTAACCCTGTGTTCTACAATATGGGCATTACTAGTGTGTATGAGGTAAGATCAGTGATGTAGTCATTCTGATAAGTTATACGAGAATGTTTTTTCACGAATAATCGGCTGTCTAATTGTAAGATACGTAAAGTTATTTATTACCCACGTGGTGAAGATACAGGTGGTAAGATACTAAATCCGTACGTCACATGTGTGTCGTACAAGTATGCCCTCGACTTATCGTCATTCTATTTGCAACTACAATGCAGAACTGAAGCAATCTCATGAAAGTGAGAGACATTTACACGCACTTTACTAAACCAAACAAGAAAGTCACATGCATCAACTTCGCTTTGCATCATGTATTAGTTATGCACAGAGCTAGTACAGACATCATATAATCGAGTCCATGTACTACTACCCATCGATCGAGGGTCCCTATGAGCGTGACGCACCAAACCACTTTCTCGACTTTCAATTTAATTTAACATAAAAGGATAAGCGTGGTGAAATGAGGTCAGTTTTAACTATCTGGATATATACTGAACAGCATTGAAAACGCACCAGCAATAAATCTTGAAATATTACAAAAACAACTTGAGCAATGACCGATTTTGAATTAGAACAGACATAGACGGATTATTAAGAAAGACGACAAAGGAAACAGGAATACCACACAGTAATTACAATTACGTCATCAGTATAAGGAAGACACATAGGGTTAAAATGAAAAGTCAATATCAGGTATGTCCGCCATTGACGGTAACACAGGCCATGCAACGTCTTTTCATTGATCGAATAAGTCTGCGAATAGTGTTCTGGGGCATTCCACTCTTGACGTAGTGTATCTTCAAGTTCTCTCAGGTTCTGTACTTGCGGACGACGTGAGAGGCGTTGACCCAGGTAATCCCATAGATGTTCAATTGGCGATAGATCGGGTGACATGGCTGGCCATGAAAGCAGAGGCACATTATTGTTTGATACACGTGCTGAGTGCGCTCTTGCATGATCTTGCTGGAAGGTGTGAATATCCTGGTGCTGATGAAAGAATGGGATGACGTGATTGGCAATATGTTTTTCCAGTAGTAAAGGGCATTAACTCTTCAGCGACAAACATGGAGCTCTGTTCGATGGTTATGACTGATGCCGCCCCACACCATGGCACTCCCTTGACGTACCACCTTGAAGCATGCCCAGGGCACGTTCACGTTCCTCTGCTGTTAATCTTTGCATTTGTCAGTATCCTTTACGTCTGCAGTAACAAGTGATGTGGCTTTTAAAAGTCTGTCTTTTATAGCCCTATTCTGCATGCTTCCCGTGAAACAAAACACGTTTTCCATGATGTGCACGCAATTTATTGCGTTTTGGCGATTTCGCTCACACAAAAAGTTTAGGAATGTGTTTTGACCAGCTGTTCTTCTTCATTCTTCGTCCAGAACGTCGTATATTACTCATTCACTTTTATATTTAAGCCCGGATAAAAATACATCCATTTTCATGGTGGAGCGTTTTCAATGCTGTTCGGTATATATCTTGACTTACGTTGGATGCTCTGGTTGTGCCCCCTTCGAAGCGTATTTTGTGGCATTGTTTCGTGAGATGTTTGTTCATGAATAAACATACACGACTGCACAACCAGATCACTCAAAGTGAAAAGTTCCGATACAAATCATTTAAAAACTCCGTGGAAGTGTGTGACTTCTAATTTTGTGGCCCAGAACATCCCAAATGCGAACAATAACAGAACACACACAACAGCAGGAACATGTTGTTAATGCGTATGCATAGAAATATCAATAAAGCCCACATTTGGGCATATATCAATATTCATGCGCAACCAGATTTGCAACCGGTTTCAGTTTAATCTGTCAACGAAAGAAAATTTTTAAGGTATTTACACTTCAATGCATATTTTGACATGGGAAATAAATAAAATACCACACTAATTTTCGTTAGATACCATTTTTACGAAACGCTTTCGCTCGATCAGATACCATAGGAAGTCCACTCGTTTCGTAAAAATGGTATCTAACGAGAATGAGTGTAGTATTCTTTATATGTTATTCGGTAACAATACATTCCTTGGCCTGCCTAGATGTTATAAAACATCATGCACATTCCATTTCATGTCTGAAATCTTGTTTCCAGTACCTTGAGATGAGATTTGGGAGAGCTGTCACGATGCTAGCGTCTCTCAACTGGTTATTTCAAACAGTGGGTATAGTAATGTATTGTCAATTGTTGAACTTGCATCACAATGCTTTGCAGACCATTGTGACGTCTGGTTATTTCAAACAGTTTGGTTTTTTTCTTTACTTCGTTATTTATCTCAGCAGGTACAGCATATATATATATATATATATATATATATATATATATATATATATATATATATATATATATATATATGTATAAATGTCTTGTCAATAAAATTGTGGTACAGGGTATTCATGGTACATGTATTGTGAATTGTTTTACATTGCTACCCATGAAATATCGCAGACGACGAGTAACCGTAATAATCATGATTTTACTCCATTTCAGATTGTCTACCTCTCATTTGTGCTCTACGCGCCGTCTTTAGCTCTGAAATCAGGTAACGTGTGGCAATCTGTTGCATAACAGTACTCCCTCTGAAAGAGGGCTCAAAGGCTGTCACGCCTTGCAACACAGTCAAAACAAAAGAGAAAATCAACACATAATATTTCCTCTTATATCTACCACATGAATTGTACATCTGAACACATGCTACTGTGTGTATACCTTGGGGTCTTATGCATCTGCCACGTGGTATTACGTACCTAACACCAAAGTATTCTGTATGAAACAACATGCTATTCTGTATCTCATACCAATGTATTCTGTATCTACGAGGGGCGTTCAATAAGGTTCACTATAGGACTAAGTTGCAGAATATCTTTTGCACTTTTATTTTTCATTATAATCTCCATTCACCTCATTACACTTATTCCATTTGTCCTTCAAGCTTTAATACCACTTTTATAGAAATCCGCAAATTGGCCCTCTAACCACGCCTCTGTGGCAGCCTTTATGTCCTCGTCATCCTTGAAGCGTCTTCCACGTAGGGCAGATTTCTTTTGTCGGAAAAGGAAATATTCACTGGGGGCTAAGTCTGGGCTGTAAGATGGGTGATTTTACTGTTCGAATCCGCATTCACATATGGCTGCCTGTGCAATTCTCGACTTGTGAACCGGAGCGTTGTCATGCAAAAGTAGAATACCACGTATTAACACCCCACGGCGTTTCTGGCGAATAGATTTTCGTAATTCTTTCATTACATTAGCATAATACTGTCCATTGATTGTAGTTTTGGGTGGCATGTAATCAATCAGTAATATGCCTCTTGCATCCCAAAATATGGTAGCCATTACCTTGCCAGCCAATGGTTGAGTGCGAAACTTCCTCGGAGGCTGAGAATTTGGGTGCCTCCATTGCATGGATTCCAATTTAGTTTCTGGTTCCCAGTGGTGGATCCACCTTTCATCACCTGTCACTAGACGAGATCATCACCTCTCACTAGACGAGATCATCACCTGTCACTAGACGAGAAAGAAATCAGGCTTCATTAGCAGTAAAGAGATCCAGGAGTTCTCGACAACTTTCAGTTCTCTGATGGCGATCTTGAGCTCTGAGGTTTCTGGCTAGGTACCCATCTTGCAGATACCTTAGACATACCAAGATGCTCATGAATAATGGTTCCAACAGTTCCAACTGATTTTTGGAATTCCCTAGAAAGTTCAGATACTTTCGCTCGTCGGTCAGACAAAATTACTTTTTCTGTAGCATCAATGGTTTGCGGTTGGGTGGCATCTGAAGGCCTACCTGACCTTGGGTCATCGTCTATTGACTCCCTACCCCTTTTATACTGTAAAGACCAACGGCAAACTGTGGAATAGTCAGGAGCATCCTTACCTATCACTTTAGACATGCGATCATGGATTCAGTTTGCTTTGCATCCCTCCTTTGTAGGAACTTTATTACAGCGCGTTGTTCATGTTTGAGAGAATCCATGATTCTGACCACCCTTAGGTGAATGAAGCCATCACATCTAACTTACTGTTGTGCCTGGAACTTGTTATGACACGTGAGAACCTGAGGTTATGACAAGTGTCATCCCTGCCACAAGTTGACATTGTTTGTGTAAACACAAATGCCCAAATTACAAAACATTTGACGCCCCTCCTAATAACATGACATTCTGCACCTAACGCCATAGTAATCTTTATTTAACAATACGGTATTGTCCCACCATATTGTATTCTCAATCTCGCAACTTGGTTTTCCGTATCTAACACATATTTTTTTTGTACCTAACAACATACCTTTCTGTATTAGTCTTAGTAATCTGATCAGATGGTATACTGATCTGACGACGTGGTATTCTCTATCTGACCACATGGTATTAGGATCAGACCAAATATCATACTGTCCCTGATCACGTGGTATTGGTAATTGCCCATTGGGCGTACTGTATCTGATCACGTGGTATTGGTATCTGCCCAGTGGGCGTACTGTATCTGATCACGTGGTATTGGTATCTGCCCAGTGGGCGTACTGTATCTGATCACGTGGTATTGGTATCTGACCAGATGGTGCACTGTTTGACACCATGTAATATTGGGTATATTATTACTTGGCATTGTGTATTGTATCAAGTGCTATTGTGTTTCGGAGCAAATGGTATACTGTTTCTACCTACATTGTATTTTTATATTTGTCAACTTTGTGATTTGTATGTGACAACTTTGCAAATGTCTACTTAGTACAACACTCCTATTGCAGTGACCGGCATGGAGCTTTGGGTGTCCATCCTGACAGTTGGCGGTCTGGTCACTCTGTACACGTCAATGGTGAGTATCTTGCAAGCACTGGTCATCCTGTAAGTGTTGATGGTTAGCCCCAAACCATGATTGGTCACTCTGTTCAAATCAACGGTGAGTACTCTGTCGTGACTGGTCATTCCGCTACCATTGATGATGAGTATCCTCCCAGGATTAATCACTCTGTTTACATCGATGGTTAGAACCCAACCAAGATTAATCACTCTGTTCACAGCGATGGTTAGAAACCAACCAAGATTAATCACTCTGTTCACATCGATGGTGAGTACCCTACCAGGATTAGACACTCTGTTCACATCGATGGTGAGTACCCTGTCAGGAAGAGGCCGTCAGGTACAGTAACACAATCGGCATGGTTCTGCGATCAAACCTTAACGGGAGGGTGAGGACGCAGCGAGGTCGGCGCATGGCAGTCATGTCAACCACCTTCTGTGATGAACGTACCGGCAGTCTGCAGCGTCGATGTGAGAACTTCATACACGGACCAGCATCGACATTGCAACTCGAGTACGATTCTCGCATGACTAAGACGTTCCGACTATGACCTGAGCAGGTCCTATGCAGTTTGTCGCAACTTCAACTGCTTGACTTGATGAATTATTTGATAGGCATTACTTAGAAGTTGACGAATGACAATGTAGACATATATTTATGTATAACAACTTCTTTATTTACTGTAAAGGCGGCGTTTCAGTATAGAACCTTATACCGTTGTCCAGCAAGGCTGAATAAGGATTTATACGGAAACGTCGCCTTTACAGTAAATAAAGAAGTTATCCATAAATTATCCCTACTATGTTGACTACTATGATGACTTGAGTTAAAAACTTCCTAGATGTGCGTCCTAGAACGGCCAGGTACTGAAAGTGTTTAACCTATTGCAAAACATGCACAATACTGTAAAGAAGGAATTCCAGTGCTTCTGTAAAACAACATGTCTGCAAATGCTTTGGCACTACCTTATACATGGGGCAGTTCACAAAGTGCTGTATTCAAGTGGGGATACGAACGTTACTTCAAGGAAAGAAAGTAATGAAAGTCCATGACTTGGAATGATCGTTAATGGTGCAGTACAACATCGTTACATTCTTCTCCACGCATCATACATATACCAGTTGTTATGGGTAAAATACCTAGTTTAACTAGGGCATATGTACGCCTGCTCCACACATCATACATACACCAGTTGTTATAGGTAAAATACTTAATTTAACTAGGGCATATATTGCCTGCTACACACATCATACATACACCAGTTGTTATAGGTAAAATACCTAGTTTAACTAGGGCATATGTACGCCTGCTCCACACATCATACATACACCAGTTGTTATAGGTAAAATACTTAATTTAACTAGGGCATATATTGGCCTGCTACACACATCATACATTTACCAGTTGTTATGGGTAAAATACCTAGTTTAACTAGGGCATATATTTGCCTGCTACACACATCATACATACACCAGTTGTTATAGGTAAAATACCTAGTTTAACTAGGGCATATATTGGCCTGCTACACACATCATACATACACCAGTTGTTATGGGTAAAATACCTAGTTTAACTAGGGCATATGTACGCCTGCTCCACACATCATACATACACCAGTTGTTATAGGTAAAATACTTAATTTAACTAGGGCATATATTGGCCTGCTACACACATCATACATACACCAGTTGTTATGGGTAAAATACCTAGTTTAACTAGGGTATATATTGGCCTGCTACACACATCATACATACACCAGTTGTTATGGGTAAAATACCTAGTTTAACTAGGGTATATATTGGCCTGCTACACACATCATACATATACCAGTTGTTATAGGTAAAATACCTAGTTTAACTAGGGCATATATTGGCCTGCTACACATATCATACATACACCAGTTGTTATGGGTAAAACACCTAGTTTAACTAGGGCATATATTGGCCTGCTACACATATCATACATATACCAGTTGTTATGGGTAAAACACCTAGTTTAACTAGGGCATATATTGGCCTGCTACCCACATCATACATACACCAGTTGTTATGGGTAAAACACCTAGTTTAACTAGGGCATACATTGGCCTGCTACACACATCATACATATACCAGTTGTTATAGGTAAAACACCTAGTTTAACTAGGGCATATATTGGCCTGCTATTCGTGTTGTAAATGTCACACATATTCCATAATCTGCGTGGAGCTAGTCTTTCATGTATCATATGAAAACGTTTCAGTTCTTGGCGAGTAGACACCTTTTCTATCCATTTCTGTCTTTCAAATCGAGCTACCGTGTTATTAACGATTCTTTTCCATGTTGTCTTTTGTGGGAAATGCCCTCAGTGAGATACGTTTCTATGAAATGGAAGAGCTTGTTCTTTTAGCAATGCCTAGCAGATCATGGACAACAGATGTGTCTGAGACACAGTTGTTTACGTACTGTCCTATTTTAATGTAAACTAGGGTTTTAACAAAATAATCTGCTTTACCTCTACAGAGTCTACCGAGATTTAGTCTTATCAATCACTGCTTCCATTGTCCAGAGACCAAGAGTTTGAGTAGTTACATCAGATGGGGATCTTTTGGGAAAGTTCTGTATTGATCTGGCGAAGTAGGGTTCCAGTAGTTCTAATTCATTAGTTATTTTGAGTTATTTTGATGATATGTTTGCCCATAGTTCCCAAGCATAGAGGGCGCTTGGGAGAACAACACGCCGCCATATTTGAACAATGGTCAGTGGATTTAGAAACCCAGCTTTTAACCCACTATCTCTGAGAGAAGCAATGGTACGTCTTGCTTTTAGCGCACTTTCTATGTGGCCTTTAGAGGGCCTGTGTGCAAAGTACTCTCTTTTACTGGCAGTTCAGTTCTGCGAAGTTTCAATGTAACGTCTTTTTCAACTTTGTGACCGCCTGTATATTTGGGGACACAGCTTTTCTGCGCATTGTATGATAAACGCCATTGACAGGCGTATTGGTGAATTACGTCAAGCGACAACTGGAGACCTGTGTTGTACAATCTACTGATGTTGCACCATCTGCCAGCAATACTGTAGATACAAGTTCTCTTCCAATGATAAAACCCTTTTTGTTGGTTTCTAGGTGAGTTGTCAAAACATCAATATAGATTAGAAACATCAACTCTGCCTTGGCCAACACCTTGTTGGACTTGGAAGAAGTCACTGGTATAGCCATCATATCTCACACATGTGGAGTAATGCTTATGACGTGTGTTTGTGTGTGTGGCGTAATGCTCATGATGTGTGCTTGTGTATGTGCAGTTATACTTATGATGTGTGTTTGTATGTGTAGAGTTATACTTCTGTGTATTTGTGTGTGAAGTAATGCTTTTGACGTGTGTTAGCCAATGGAGAGTAACACTTATAGGGGTGTGTGTGTGTGTGTGTGTGTGTGTGTGTGTGTGTGTGTGTGTGTGTGTGTGTGTGTGTGTGTGTGTGTGTGTGTGTGTGTGTGTGTGTGTGTGTGTGTGTCTGTGTGTGTGTGTGTCTGTGTGTCTGTGTGTCTGTGTGTGTGTTAATGTAGAGTATTACTTATGACGTCTGTCTGTGTGTGTGGTGTTATACTTTTGTCGTATGTGTGTGGAGTAACGCCTATGATGTGTGTTTATGTGTGTGGCGTTACACTTATGATGTGTGTTTGTGTGTGTAGAGTAATACTTACGATGTGTGTTTGTGTGTGTAGAGTGATACTTATGACGTCTGTTTCGGTGTATGGTGTAATGTTCAGGAAATGTGTTTGTGTTTGTTGTGTGCAAGGTTCATTGAGTGTGTTTCTGTGGCGCAGTGATTATTGTGTGTGTTGTAATTTAAATGACGTGTGCTCCTCAATGAATGCTCCTGTTTGTGTGTGGGGAGTAATGCCTATGGCGTGCGTTGGTGTGTGAGGTCTAATGCTTATGAATTGTGTGTGTGGTGGAATGTTTATGATATGTGTATGACGCGCCTGTGTATTTGTGCCTGTTTGTGTGTCTTTGTGTTTAGTATTTTGTGTTTGTGTTTTGTGTGCTTGGTGTAATTTGTGTTTGTGTTGGTGTAATGTTTACGACGTTTCTGTTACCCCAGGGTGGGATGAAGGCTGTTCTGTGGGCAGACAGCTTCCAGGCCGTCCTCATCCTTGTCGGGCTGTTGTCTGCCTTCATCCAAGGCACTATTGTCACAGACGGCCTCAAGAATGCGTGGGAAATAGCCAGTGAACACAGCCGGGTCTACTTCGATGAGTAAGGATGGCATTGTCAGCTGCAACAAGAACAGTCTGCAATCGTCAAATGTGTTCTTTTGTATTTAGCTGCATCATGGACTGTCTGCAAACGTCCAATATAATATTTTGTATTTAGCGGTAACTTGGACTGTCTATAAACGTCAAAATTAGTTATTGTTTTCCGCTGCAGCAAGAACTGTCTGCAAACGTCCAACATATTATTTTGTGTTTAGCTGTAACATGGACTGTCAGCAAATGTCAATAAGTCTGGTGATGCTTTTATCTGGCACGAGAAATGTTATTTTGTGTAACCCAGATGTGCCTCTGTTTGCCTCAGTTTCAGCGTGAACCCCACGACGCGGCACTCCTTCTGGTCCGTGGCTGTGGGGGGCGGCATGATGTGGATGTCCTACTATGCCGTCAACCAGTGCCAGATACAGCGACTCCTCGCCTGTCCCACGCTCAGGAAGGCCCAGATGTAGGAACACATTTACTGGTGACTTCACATGAATGAGAGGCATGGTGGTCTGTCGGTCATTATCATGAATGTATGTTGATGAATGGCATGAGGATATATTATATCATATAAACGGAATGAGAGTGCACTGTAATACAAAGAGTGTAGTATATGCTATAATAGTTCGATCAGTTGATTAGTTAATTAATAACATCGGGGAGTGTGCAGTGTGTTATGAATGAAGTAATAACATCGGGGAGTGTGCAGTGTGTTATGAATGATGTAATAACATCGGGGAGTGTACAGTGTGTTATGAATGATGTAATAACATCGGGGAGTGTACAGTGTGTTATGAATGGATGGTAAGGTTCGGAGAGAGTATTGAATCCATTGGGATCATAAGGCTTCAAGAGTGTGGCGTATGCTTTGTGTGGATGATAAGGCTTCAAGAGTGTGGCGTATGCTATGTGTCGATGATAAGGCTTCAAAAGTGTGGCGTATGCTTTGTGTGGATGATAAGGCTTTAACAGTGTGGTGTATGCTTTCTGTGGATGATCAGGCTTAAAGAGTGTAGCGTAAGCTTTGTGTGGATGATCAGGCTAAACGAATGTGGTGTAAGCTTTGTGTGGATGATCAGGCTTAACGAATGTGGTGTAAGCTTTGTGTGGATGATCAGGCTTAACGAATGTGGTGTATGCTTTGTGTGGATGATCAGACTTAACGAATGTGGTGTATGCTTTGTGTGGATGATCAGGCTTAACGAATGCGCGGTAAGCTTTGTGTGGATGATCAGGCTTAACGAATGTGGTGTAAGCTTTGTGTGGATGATCAGGCTTAACGAATGTGGTGTAAGCTTTGTGTGGATGATCAGGCTTAACGAATGTGGTGTATGCTTTGTGTGGATGATCAGGCTTAACGAATGTGGTGTAAGCTTTGTGTGGATGATCAGGCTTAACGAATGAGGTGTATGTTATGAAGGGAAAATGACTATGCGGAGTTTACTCTATGCTACGACGTGATGTGAATGACTAAGGAGTGTAATGTTGGGACGGTCAAAACTAAATCATATATTCTGCCTGCTATGCAGACATGTTGCATGGTGTCAGGAATATTCCATGCTATCTAGGAACATGTCATCTATATCATTGTTGTTACCGTAATCACCAGCACATTTCTGTTTCTTGTTTTCAGTGCAATATGGATTAACGCCCTGGGGCTTGCTGCTATAGTCAGTCTCTGCTGCCTCATCGGTGTTGTTATGTATGCCTTCTATAAAGACTGTCATCCCCTGCGGTATAACCTCATCAGCAGCACAGATGAGGTACAGTGTTATGTAGAGAGCATCATTCTTTACATAATATCATGCTCAGAACAGACGAGGTACAGTGTTATGTAAAGAGCATCATTCGTCATATAACATCATGCTCAGCACAGACGAGGTATAATGTTATGTCGAGAGCATCATTCTTTACATAATATCATGCTCAGCACAGACGAGGTATAGTGTTATGTCGAGAGCATCATTCGTCATATAACATCATGCTCAGCACAGACGAGGTACAGTGTTATATAGAGAGCATCATTCGTCATATAATATCATGCTCAGCACAGACGAGGTAAAGGATTATGTAGAGAGCATCATTCGTTTTATAACATCATGCTCAGCACATACGAGGTACAGTGTCATATAGAGAACATCATTCGTCATATAACATCATGCTCAGCACAGACGAAGTACAGTGTTATATAGAGAGCATCATTCGTCATATAACATAATGCTCAGCACAGACGAGGTACAGTGTGATGTCGAGAGCATCATTCGTCATATAACATCATGCTCAGAACAGACGAGGTACATTGTTATGTAGAGAGCATCATTCGTCATATAACATCATGCTCAGCACAGACGAGGTACATTGTTATGTAGAGAGCATCATTCGTCATATGATATCATGCTCAGCACAGACGAGGTACAGTGTTATGTAGAGAGCATCATTCATCATAAAATATGTTGCTCAGCACAGACGAGGTACAGAGTTATGTAGAGAGCATCATTCGTCATATAATATCATGCTCAGCACAGACGAGGTACAGTGTTATGTAGAGTGAGACGGGAAACATTCCCTCTATGACCTCACCAGCAGCACAGACGCGTGATAGTGTCACGTGGAGAGAGGGTTTAGCAAAGAGATATGATGAACAAAGTGATTCATTAAGATTCGATTGTATGATTTCACATGCCAAATATATATGCTATTTGGTCAATTGAGCTATTGCATGGTTCACGCGATACACGAACTATCGTTGTCATTCCGGCAGACAAGCAGGCAATCTTACCTTGACATTGTATTGCAGTTACTACCTCTATTCGTGATGGACATCCTGGGGCACCTGCCGGGTCTGCCTGGTATATTCCTGTCCTGTATCTTCAGTGGCAGTCTCAGGTACAATAATATCATATTTATATATACCATGCAGTCACATTCTCAGCTACATCAATGTAGCGACCGATTTGGGACACCATTCTCAGAATGAACATTTAATTCCAAAGGCTAATTAGCCTGTAGCCATGACATATACGTGCCTTGAAACACTTGATTGCCGTTATTTATAAGATGTTTATACCAATTGTTAATACCCATTTATTGTACATCGATTGTCTGCCATAGTGTTCGTGTATGTAAAGCGTATGTATATATCTACCTGTATAAAGTAAAATTGCATATACTGCAACCCATTGTCTCCTAGTTGAACCACACGCCGACCCGTTGCATAGAGAGAGAGAGAGAGAGAGAGAGAGAGAGAGAGAGAGAGAGAGAGAGAGAAAAGAGAGAGAGAGAGATTCTTTATTTCCTCCAGATGTCATTCCGAAGATTACAATGAAAATATATTCAATTACACGCAATTAACACAATAAAAAGGCATAACATATTTACAATTACACACAGTTTATCAAATTCAGATACCTAAATGATGAAAGATTTTCACTAGAAGATATATATCAAAAGATGCCTTAGTTTGTACAGATACGAGGCGAATTGAAGAATAATAGTTTCCCAGGTGTGTTGATCCAGATTGTGAGTAAATTTTGTTTCAGCCCCAAATAAGACTGATAACATATCTGTTTCGTCTTGCATTTCGAAATCAACATATTTTTTAACGTCAAGTACGTCAATGAGAGAAGAGAAAAACGCATTTCTTCCTGATATCAGCGCTTCACAATGTAAAATAATGTGGCTTTCATAGTCGAAAGCATGCCTATTACAGAGCATGCACTCTTTCGAAAGTTTACTGCGTGATGAGACTTTCACACAGGGTTGTAAAGCAGGTCGATATTCCGGGTAAAGAAAAGTTAATTGCCAAAGTACATGGCATGTTAATTTCGTATGAATTCTCTTATAACGGGACATGCTTGCGTTATTGGATACATTTGTGAGCCATGATTGTTCTTCGTATTTGCATATAGTTTCGTTAACACGATTTCTCCATTTCAATTTTGGAGGGAAAGTACCGTACTGAGTATACGTACGAAGGTAGGGACCCAGATTGTATTTATCAAGTGTTGATTTAAGTTCCCCACAGATTGTCTTTGAATTGACAGGGCTTGCAATGGACGCGCAGAAAATATCTTTTGCAAAGTTATTACAGTTCAGATTGCATAAACGACCAAGAAATAAAAGTTTCCATTTATCAATATATGCAGTAATTGTCCAAAAATCCAAGGTTCGAAATATTAGATTCTGAAGGAGATCTTTTATCAAGACAGTCTCAGGTACAGTAATATCATATTTTTAAATACCATACATAGGCAGTTTCAGGTACAGCAATATCATATTTATAAATACCATACATAGGCAGTCTCAGGTACAGCAATATCATATTTATAAATACCATACATAGGCAGTCTCAGGTACAGCAATATCATATTTATAAATACCATACATAGGCAGTCTCAGGTACAGCAATATCATATTTATAAATACCATACATAGGCAGTCTCAGGTACAGCAATATCATATTCATATATACAATACAATGGCAGTCTCAAATACAAAAATATGGTATTTATATATTCCATATAATTCCAGTCTCGCGTGAACTATTGATGTTATCTTTTATTGGAAAACTATTGACTTTGCCAAGCACTGGCCTTCTATTGGCGTTGTCTACTACTGGTGAACTATTGACGTTATCTACTACTGGTGAACTTTTGACGTTATCTACTACTGGTGTACTATTTGCGTTGTCTACTACTGTTGAACTATTGACGTTATTTTGCTACTGGTGAACTATTGACATTATTTTGCTACTGGTAAACTATTGACGTTATTTATTACTGGTGAACTACTGACGTTATTTTGCTACTGGTGAACTACTGACGTTATTTTGCCACTGGTGAACTATTGACATTATTTTGCTACTGGTAAACTATTGACGTTATTTATTACTGGTGAACTACTGACGTTATTTTGCCACTGGTGAACTATTGACGTTACTTTCCTACTGTAAACTATTGACGTTATTTTGCTACTGGTAAACTATTTAGCTATTGACGTTATCTATTACTGGTGGACTAATGACGTTATCTATTACTGGTGAACAACCCCAACGCTCCTCATATATCTAATATTGGTGAACTATATTGCTATCATTGTTCTGCAGCTCATTGTCCTCCGGTATAAACGCCCTGTCAGCTGTGGTGCTCCAAGACTACATTAGGCCCTTTACTTCTGTCACCAACCTTCAAGCTACAATCATCACAAAGTGTACAGGTGAGTTTGGTAGGAAGAAACGTCTTTGGGAGCATGTACTCGTGAATATTCAATTCTATGCCACACAACAAAATCGAAAGGTCTGTGTCTGGAAGTGTTTCAGCTGATCTGTGTCTGGAAGTGATTCAGCTGATCTGTGTCTGGATGTGTTTCAGCTGATCTGTGTCTGCATGTGTTTCAGCTAATCTGTGTCTGGATGTGTTTGAGCTAATCTGTGTCTGGATGTGTTTCAGCTAATCTGTGTCTGGATGTGTTTCAGCTAATCTGTGTCTGGGTGTGTTTCAGCTAATCTCTGTCTGGATGTCGTTGAGAAGTATGTGTCAGGATGTGTTTCAGCTAATCTGTGTCTGGATGTGGTTCAGCTAATCTGTGTCTGGATGTTGTGCAGCAGTATGTGTCTGGATGTGTTTCAGCTAATCTGTGTCTGGATGTATTTCCGCTAACCTGTGCCTGGACGTGGTTCAGCTAATTTGTGTCTGGATGCGTTTCAGCTTATCTGTGGCTGGATGTGTTTCAGTTAATCTGGGTCAGATGTTTTCAGCTAATATGTGTCTAGACGTGTTTCAGCAGTTTGTGTCTAGATGTGTTTCAGCTAATCTGTGTCTGGATGTGTTTCAGTTTTTCTGTATCTGGATGTGTTTCAGCTTATCTGTGTCTGGATGTGTTTCAGTTAATCTGTGTCTAGATTTTTTCAGTTAATATGTGTCGGGATGTGTTTCAGCCTTCTGTATTTTACTGTGTTCCAACTAATCTGTGCCTCAATTTGTTCTAGCTGCCTGTTTTGGCTTTCTCTGCATCGGACTAGCATTTGTTGCGTCGACACTTGGAAATGTACTGCAGGTAAAATCACTATTTTAAACATTCTGATAAATTTACTTAAACTTCTCACTCAAAAAACTCAGTATTCATAAATAGCCTTGTGCCCTTAACAGAAAAGGATAAACGTGATTTCTTCTACAATATTACCTATATTAACAATGGTTGCATGATTTCAGATTTCCTATGCCATTCTTAGTACTTTGGATGGACCGCTCTTTGGAATATTTATCCTGGGAATGTTTTTCCCTCGAGCTAATAAATGGGTGAGTTGTATACACTGTAACAGACGCAACAGTTTTCATACTGAGTTGTGCGCAAACCATGACTTAATGTCTGTCACACAACACTATAAACAAAGGAATTACTACACAGCTCTATATTAAGCATTAGTATTACTACATAACATTATGAGGATTACTACATAACACTATAGATAACCATTATCATTATCACTTTATACTGTATATATAACCATTTGGCTTTGCCATATAGCTCTATGTATAACCATAGGATTACTACATAACACTATATATAATCATTTGCATTACTACATAGCACCATAACCATTAGGATTGCCACATAGCAATATAACCATTAGGATTGCCACATAGCAATATAACCATTAGGATTGCCACATAGCAATATAACCATTAGGATTGCCACATAGCAATATAACCATTAGGATTGCCACATAGCAATATAACCATAAGGATTGCCACATGGCAATATAACCATTAGGATTACAACATATCACTATATATATCACAATTGGGATTGCTACGTTGCAGTACAACCATTGGGGTTGTTACACCCTCTAATAAGAAACTGTCGGGATAAAAAGCACTCTTCATTGAAGTAACTCGGGTGTGTGTGTGTGGTGGGGGGGGGGGGGGGGGGGGGGGGGGGGGTAGGGGGTCTATATGCAACATGAAGTAACGGTCGTGAGAATAACATTCGTGAATAAACTATATGGAAATAACTTGCTTGATAGGCATTACTGTAAAGGCGACGTTTCGGTATATGTCCTTGTACCGTTGTCAACCAAGTAGTTATCCATACATCCATACATTGTGTCTACTTCATGTGGAAACATACAACATCCTTGGTTTCAGGGTGCATTGTTCGGATACATAAGCGGACTTCTCTTCTTGTCGTGGTTGGGTATTGGAGCCTACATGTATGACGTCAACACGCCTATGTCTCACTTCTCCGTACATGGCTGCAACTGGAACGTCACCAACTCCACTGCTCCGATATCAGCTACCTCACCTGCAAACAATACCGAGTTGACCAAAGGGTAGGTGCAATGAATAAACTGGTCATCTAAAACCTCGAAAATTCTTAGATACACTCTATCCAACACCTGAACTATAACCCGCAGACGGTGGTGGATCAGTTTGCCCCGGTTGGCAGTAGGGATGGAACGTCATGTCCAGGGTGAGTATAGGGGTTAAGCATCATATCCAGGGTTGGAGTAGAGGTGGAACTGCATATCCAGGGTGGGAGTAGAGGTGGAACTGCATATCCAGGGCGGGAGTAGAGGTGGAACAGCATTACCAGGATGGGTGTAGAGGTGGAACAGCATATCCAGGGTGGGACAACATATCCAGGGCGGGAGTAGAGGTGGAACAGCATATCCAGGGTGGCACAACATATCCAGGGCGGGAGTAGAGGTGGAACTGCATATCCAGGGTGGGAGTAGAGGTGGAACGTGATATCCAGGGTGGGTTTAGGGGTTAAGCATCATATCCAGGGTGGACCAACATATCCAGGGTGGGAGTAGAGGTGGAACAGCATATCCAGGGCGGGAGTAGAGGTGGAACAACATATCCGTGGTGGGACAACATAACCAGGGCGGGAGTAGAGGTGGAACTGCATATCCAGGGTTGGATTAGAGGTGGAACGTGATATCCAGGGTGGGTTTAGGGGTTAAGCATCATATCCAGGGTGGAACAACATAACCAGGGCGGGAGTAGAGGTGGAACTGCATATCCAGGGTGGGAGTAGAGGTGGAACTGCATATCCAGGGTGGGACAACATATGCAGGGTGGGAGTAGAGGTGGAACTGCATATCCAGGGTGGGAATAGAGGTGGAACAGCATTACAAGGATGGGTGTAAGGGTGGAACATCATATCCAGTATGGGAGTAGGGGTGGAACGTCATATCCAGGGTGGGAGTAGAGGTGGAACGTCATATCCAGGGTGGGTGTAGGGGTGGAACAGCATATCCAGGGTGGGAGTAGAGGTGGAACAGCATATCCAGGGTGGGAGTAGAGGTGGAACAGCATGTCCAGCGTGGGTGTAAGGGTGGAGCATTATATCCAGGGTTGAGCATCATATCCAGGGTGGGAGTAGAGGTGGAACGTCATATCCAGGGTGGGAGTAGAGGTGGAACAGCATGTCCAGCGTGGGTGTAAGGGTGGAGCATTATATCCAGGGTTGAGCATCATATCCAGGGTGGGAGTAGGGGTGGAACAGCATATCCAGGGTGGGAGTAGAGGTGGAACAGCATATCCAGGGTGGGGGTAGAGGTGGAACAGCATATCCATGATGGGAGTAGAGGTGGAACGTGATATCCAGGGAGGGTGTAGGGGGTGAACGTGATATCCAGGGTGGGTGTAGGGGTGGAACGTGATATCCAGGGAGGGTGTAGGGGTGGAACGTGATATCCAGGGAGGGTGTAGGGGGTGAACGTGATATCCAGGGTGGGTGTAGAGGTGGAACGTGATATCCAGGGAGGGTGTAGGGGTGGAACGTGATATCCAGGGAGGGTGTAGGGGTGGAACGTGATATCCAGGGAGGGTGTAGGGGTGGAACGTGATATCCAGGTCGGGTCTAGGGGTGGAACGTGATATCCAGGGTGGGTCTAGGGGTGGAATGTGATATCCAGGGAGGGTGTAGGGGTGGAACGTGATACCCAGGGTGGGTCTAGGGGTGGAACGTGATATCCAGGGTGGGTCTAGGGGTGGAACGTGATATCCAGGGTGGGTCTAGGGGTGGAACAGCATATCCAGGGTGGGTCTAGGGGTGGAACAGCATATCCAGGATGGGAGTAGATGTGGAACGTCATATCCAGGGTGGGTCTAGGGGTGGAACGTGATATCCAGGGTGGGTCTAGGGGTGGAACAGCATATCCAGGGTGGGTCTAGGGGTGGAACAGCATATCCAGGGTGGGTGTTGGGGTGGAACAGCATATCCAGGGTGAGAGTAGAGGTGGAACAGCATATCCAGGATGGGTGTAGGTGAAGCATCATATCCAGGGTTGAGCATCATATCCAGGTTGGATGCGGGGGTGGAACGTAACCTTCAGTGTTGGTGTAGGGGTAGGACGTCATATTCAGGGTGGGAGTAGATGTGGAACAGCATATCCAGGGTGGGAGTGGGGTTGGAACGTCATATCAAAGGTGGGTGTAGGGTCGGAACGTCATATCGAGGGTGGGTTTAAGGGTGGAGCATCATATCCAGGGTGGAGCATCATATCCAGGGTGGGTGTAAGGGTAGAACGTCATATCCAGGGTCGGTGTAGGCGTGGAACATCATTTCCAGGGTTGATGTAGAGGTAGAACGTCGTCTCCGATGTTTGCGTAGGGCTGTAGGGTGAGCCTTCTACTCCAGGACTACCTGTCATAATGATATGTATGTTTTCAGAGACGACCACCTCGGCATCTACCGCCTCTCTTATCTTTACTACACGGCTACCGGCGCCTTCGTCAACGTAGTTGTGGGAATCATCGTTAGTCTGATCACGGGTATGCTCCATTGTCACTCGCTCTTACTTCTCAGTCTCTGTGATAACTGCCCTACTCGATACAATGATGTAATGTGACGCGACAACGTGACGATGAGGCGGTTATCAATGTGTCACTGGTGTATGCTCCTTTCTTTAACACAGGGTACGGCAAGCCGGTCACCACTGACCCAAAGCTGATATCTCCAGTCATCAACACCATATTCCCTTGTTTGCCGAAGAAACTTAAAAAGAAGTTCAGCTACACAGCTGTCGAGACAGAGGTATGTGGTGACTGTAGAGATAGGTGTGAGGAACATTTCACTGCTGTCGTGATAGAGGTATGTGGTGATTGTAGAGATAGGTTGTGAGGAACATTTCACTGCTGTCGAGATAGAGGTATGTGGTAAATGTAGCGATAGGGTGTGAGGAACATTTCACTGCTGTCGAGATAGAGGTATGTGGTGACTGTAGAGATAGGTGTGAGGAACATTTCACTGCTGTCGTGATAGAGGTATGTGGTGACTGTCGAGATAGGTGTGAGGAACATTTCACTGCTGTCGTGATAGAGGTATGTGGTGATTGTAGCGATAGGGTGTGAGGAACATTTCACTGCCGTCGAGATAGAGGTATGTGGTAAATGTAGCGATAGGTTGTGAGGAACATTTCACCTCTGTCGAGATAGAGGTATGTGGTGACTGTAGACATTGGGTGAGAGGAGCATTTCACTGCTGTCGAGATAGAGGTATGTGATGACTGTAGAGAAAGGTGTGGGGAACATTTCACCGATGTCGAGATAGAGGTATGTGGTGATTGTAGACATATGGTGTGAGGGAACATTTCACTGCTGTCGTGATAGAGGTATGTGGTGATTGTAGAGATAGGTTGTGAGGAACATTTCACTGCTGTCGAGATAGAGGTATGTGGTAAATGTAGCGATAGGGTGTGAGGAACATTTCACTGCTGTCGAGATAGAGGTATGTGGTGACTGTAGAGATAGGTGTGAGGAACATTTCACTGCTGTCGTGATAGAGGTATGTGGTGACTGTCGAGATAGGTGTGAGGAACATTTCACTGCAGTCGTGATAGAGGTATGTGGTGATTGTAGCGATAGGGTGTGAGGAACATTTCACTGCCGTCGAGATAGAGGTATGTGGTAAATGTAGCGATAGGTTGTGAGGAACATTTCACCTCTGTCGAGATAGAGGTATGTGGTGACTGTAGACATTGGGTGAGAGGAGCATTTCACTGCTGTCGAGATAGAGGTATGTGATGACTGTAGAGAAAGGTGTGGGGAACATTTCACCGATGTCGAGATAGAGGTATGTGGTGATTGTAGACATATGGTGTGAGGGAACATTTCACTGCTGTCGAGATAGAGGTATGTGGTGACTGTAGAGAAAGGTGTGGGGAACATTTCACTGCTGTCGAGATAGAGGTATGTGGTGACTGTAGACATTGGGTGAGAGGAACATATCACTGCTGTCGAGATAGAGGTATGTGGTGACTGTAGACATAGGGTGAGAGGAACATGTCACTGCTGTCGAGATAGAGGTATGTGGTGACTGTAGACATAGGGTGTGAGGAACATTTCACTGCTGTCGAGATAGAGGTATGTGGTGACTGTAGATATATGGTGTAAGCATTAGTTAACTGTAGATATAAAGATACGTCCTTGATATTGATTCCATATCTATGTTTATAATATTTCTGGTACTCTTCTGTTACAGCCACACCCCGACATACACATATTGGAGCAAGTGCCAGATAAGAAAATGTCCACTGGTGTGTTTCTGTGACCCCCGAGTTGTTTCCGTGGATGGAAAACAAAGAACAGATTGCTTGTTGATGTATCCAGCTTTATGTACACAGCCTGGAGCTGGCGAACATTGATTGGCACCAAATTAGGTTGTCCTTCCTTGACCCAGATTCGAACTGTATTCACGGGATTGAAGTTACCGTTGTGACACATCATGACCTCATGCAAAGAGGTAGTTAGACTAACACTGCAGGTAACTCACTCGATTTCGGGAGCCAGAACAGATTCCTCTTTCAGTCTGAAATTAGTAAACTCAAAGATCGTCCTTCAGGCGTGGACGCCGGTTGTGACATCTGCCGTGTGGTGGGTGATGCTTCGTGTCGGCCACAGGTGGCACAGTTGTCTGTGCAGACGTGTCTCTGAACCAGACATCTTCAATGTCTGTGACAAGACTTTAAAGAATTGCTGAAATAAATGTACAAAGCTGAAGAAATCACAAGACCCGGTATTTGTGCGATAAATCTTTCAATATAATGGCTCTTCATTATGTGTGTTTGTACACTAAATCTGCAAAATATGTGACACAGTAGGCAGGTGTTGTTTCTATTTCTCCTGTTCGTGTTTATCCTGTTCAAGAGAGCCTGGTGTCATCACTGAATTTCACTGATCCATCCATATAATTTTCATCAACAGTCTGCCTTTTGCGCCTATTACGGCAGATGATCGAGACGGGTAGGTCCCTGGCGATGACGTTTTATATTCGACACGAACACGTCGTAGTGGAGTCACAGTGGACTCCGACTGTCTCTAGACACTTACACGTCACAGTCACTAGTTGTGTAGACTGCAGCTGCAGTATAAAGTTTAACATGAACTTGAAGTTTAGGTGCACTATGTCGTATGGGTACAGGTTATAAAGAGTATTGTCACATTTTCCTGTCATATAACAATTTCGTCTCATCCAGTGACCTTACAAAACATCATCTTTGTCAGATTCGCGAGATAAAATAAGCATTCGACAAAATGTTTTATTCCCTATTTGCTTACCGATATATATATTAATGGGAAAGTGGGAAATAAAGTAATACATTATTCAATACATACTAGTATTCATGAAGACATCTCCTCGACTTAATTCTGATTCACAAATTGCACGTGTGCGATAGTGCACAACGCACTATGTTAATGTTTGCGTGTTTATTGTGAGCATGATACCTGCATCCCTGGTGTTTTTAATGTGAACATCACACTGACAGATATAGTTAGAAACTTTGTGAATTTCACTGCTGACTCAGACACTAACATGTTAGCAGAATTTACAAATCAGTAAATATGTTTTGTACCAAATGGCCTATTGTCACTAACTACAACGTGTTAAGTAGTAATTATACATACTTTCATTGTCAGCTTTCTGTATGAGAGATATGCTATTTGGCATACAGCAACAAAACACACTGATGAACACGAAGAATTTTAAACCTCAGTATGATTCGAAACTGCAACCTCGTCCGTCACGCTACCACCGGAGACTGTTGTCATCACAAGTGTCAAATGTCCTATTCACCATTAGCTTGGTTTATTTGTACATTTATATGCTAATATTGTACCAAGTTCGTTGTAGGTCACGGTTGTATATGTGTTATGTATGTGCTCGTGAATCTGATTTGCACATCTAATTTCAATATATTTCATACATCTTATCCGTATTTGACAGCCTGATGATAAGCACTCTATTAAACATGTTTAAATTTTAAAGATGTTGGGATTATGCAGATGTTGTGTTCAGGAGGTTTAAGGCTAGGAGGCGATACAACAAATGATATATTTGGGTTAACAGTTTCTTTGTAAATTACATGTTTGAGTACGTTTGGGTTTGAGTCCCATCCGGGATTTGAACCCACACTCTTAGAGTGTGCCACATATTCGCCAGAACACAAAGTCAGCTATCTGACCTACTCAGCCACCGAGGCTTCCACAAAATAAGGCGATATCTCATTTCATGTGTGACCCTAAACGTGTTTAGAAAGAACACAATTTAATAGGTAATATTTTCTAATCGTCAGCATCTTCGTGCACTACAAGGCAGTATAGTAATTCCGCTGTTTGCTACCTTGTGGCCGCTGTTACTAGTATTTACCAAACTGTTTTCTCAGTGCACACTGATTGTTTATATACCAGGAGTTCTTTAAACATTTTTGTTTAACCGCACATAACGCTTAAGCAATGCCACGGCTTGCTGAAAATCAACGTCTATGCTGCATACAGGAATGTTCATCCAGACATTATCTACAGGGCAACATTCATGACTTGCCATGGGCCGGTTGTCTACGTGTGACGACACGTCAACAAGACAACCATATTAATACGGAATCTATACAAAACTGCCACATTAACAGCTGACGCAACCGGTTAAAGGAGCACAACATCCGGCCCCGCAAACCTGCGCTACGCCCGTTTCTGCTTCCACGTGGCCGCCAGACACGCCACCGTCAGGCACACCCAACTTGGTGTTGCCAGCATCTGAGGTTCAAAACAAGACTGGGACAGTACACTGTTCGCCGATGAGTCAAGGTCTCATCTTGCCAGCTCTGGTGGTCGTGTAAGGGTTCTGGCTAACGTTTAGCAACACTTGCATTATTAGACGTCGTCAGTTTGGGGTTGGAAGTGTAATTGTATTTAATGGCATCGCAATACTTCGGAGACCACAACTCACCAGTGTTAATGGCAATCAGAATGGCGTACACTATTGGTACGACATCGGTCGACATCAAGTTCTACCCTTTGCGCAAATGTTGAGACGTACCGTCACGTTGTAGTGTTGTAATAAACTATTTGAGAAGGCATAACATTGCTGTACTGCCAGCCATGGCTAGGTGTTTCTCCTGACTTCTCCCTCGTAGAAGATATATGGGATACGATAGAACAACGTAACCCAAAGACCAGAACCAGCCGACAACGCTAGTTCAGTTGGGACAATCTTTGGTTGACATTTGGAACAACATATCCCAATGACCAGAACCAGCCGACAACGCTAGCTCAGTTGGAACAATCTTTGGTTGACATTTGGAACAACATCCCCCAGGCTGTTTTCAGTCATCTGGTGTCATCACTGCACCACCGCGGCCTGTGATTTTACTGCTGGTTTTTCACGATAAAAGTGACATATAAACTGTATAGATAACATAACAATTTCAATCTTAGAAGTTCTTTACTTCAGGCCTTTTGTTTCCCTTGGGAATGCGTACAGGACGTAAATACGCATACCAACGAGGATAAATTTAGAACATTAACAAACTAGGCCAGGTGTTCAGTTCGATTACCGTGACCCCACAACAATCAAACAATCTGTGACGGATGTTCAGTTCGATTACCATGACTCCACAACAATCAAACAAACTAGACCAGGGTTTCAGTTCGATCACCGTGACCCCACAACAATCAATCAATCTGTGACAGATGTACAGTTCGATCACCGTGACCCCTCAACAATCTAGCAATTTGTGACAGGTGTACAGTTCGATCCCCATGACTCCACAACAATCAATCAATCGGTGACAGATGTACAGTTCGATCACCGTGACTCCACAACAATCAAACAAACTAGGTAAGGTGTTAAGCTAGATAAACGTGACTCCACAACAATACAACAATCTCTAACAGGTGTTTCAGTTCGATCACTGTGACTTCACAACAATAAACCAATCTGTGACAGGTGTTCAGCTCGATGTCCTTGACTCCACAACAACCAAACAGGAGCGAAATGTAGGGTCCTCCTCTTCATTGAAGCTGAAACACAAGGTGTGGTCATTTAAATATGGTCACAGTGTCCCCAAGAACCGGTAATATGTCATACTTGACATAACAAGCATAACATTCAATCACTCATATAGATTCTCTGCTTTCATCAGAGTAAATAAACAGGTGAGCTTTTTTTAGATAGCCTGTAAATCAGTGTCGGGGAATATTTAGCTTGTCTGAGTGATATCCATTAAGATTGCCATACAGTGTCCATTAAACTTCAGTACAATTAGACCAGAGAGCCTTTAACACTTCTGTTATAGTCCCACACAGTGTAAAAGTCCGTCTATCACACTCTCATCCACTGTGTCGGTGAATGTGTTTTTAGATTCTCACATACAGTGCCCTTGAATGTTTTGTAGATTATCACAAACTGTGTCGTTGACTGTGCAGTTAGATTCTCAGCCTTAGTGTACATGATGTACAATGTTCAGTCCCAGTGTCCAGTGTGTACAGCGTTCATCGGGAAACCCGACTTTGCTTTGTGTTGCTAAGAGGAGTTCAATATATACTATGCAAAAGAAATGGGATAGTGGCAACAAACAAGACCTATCGGCAAAAGAAAATGAGGTCCCGGACGGGTTCGATGGGGGAAAGGTCACGACTGAGTGCTGGCCATGGTACAACAGGGATGTTTTGCTTTTAGAGGAGTTGGGTCACAATCCTGGTACGAAGAGCACGTGCATTATCATGTTGAGATATTGTGCAAGTTGTGCAAATGGCAGCACGAAAGGTGCAATGATGATGTCCCGATAGTATTGACCGTGACTATGACATGGACAATATGGAGCGCAGTTCCGCCAGTCATTGACATACCACCCCATACCATTATGGACCTACCCCCACAACGATCTTGCTGTACGACCTTAATGTCCATAAAACGGTCATTAGGACGCCTCCAAACTCGATTCCACGTCCGGTGATACTGTAGCACGCGAATGTCCTCCCGTGAGTGAGTGAATGGGGTTTTACGCCGCTTTTAGCAATATTCCAACAATATCACGGCGGGGGACACCAGAAATGGGCTTCACACATTGTACCCATGTCGGGAATCGACCCCGGGTCATCGGCGTGACTAGCGAACGCTTTAACCACTAGGCTACCCGACCGCCCCTCCTCCCGTGAGATTTATGTTGCATTTGAACACACTGCAGACAAGTAGGCAAGTCGGAATCAAGTAAGATACAAATGTGTTCTGTTGGTTAAGCGGATCGAACCTGCCACCTTCGTATGGTGGCCCAGATGATCTGATAAATTACTTTGCTTTGGGAATATGTTTTTAGTACATGCATGCCAGCAAGAGATATTTTACGCCTGTTTCATAAGGTTCATGAAAAGTATATTTTAAACATACACCTAAGGGGAATCGTCAGTTCGATTGACACATCGGTTGGGGAAAGTTTAATTAGATTGATCAGACCGATTAAATTATCACACCGTTCAAGGGGAATCCTCGATTGGATTGTCACACCGTAGAGGGGGAATTCTCGATTAGATTATCACAACGTTCAGGGGGAATACTCGATTATATTATCACACCGTTCAGGGGGAATTCTCGATTATATCATTTCACCGTTCAAGGGAATCCTCGATTAGATTGTCTCACCGTTCAAGGGAATCTTCAATTAGAATGTTACACCGCAATATAAATGTTAATAGCAAGTAATAGAACAACGATAAGTGTTGACGACCAATTTCCCATGCCTAAACGTTTATATCTGTAAAACCAAAACACGTCCTGTCTCACGCAGTAGAGCAACACATATGAGTAGGTTGTCATTTCTGAGTTTGACACGTCATATTTCTGGCAATCGTATTTATTCTGCTTATCATACAGTTGCGATTTACTTGAGTTCATTCATTTGTTTGTGCATGAACTAGCGATGCGGCGTCTGCAACGCGTGGAGCACCTTCGGGCTACTGGCTGTGACTATAAAACAGGTACCAACAAAACCCAAATGATGACGATCGATCCCGTTTAGGGCGTCCCATGTCAGCCACAAGAGATCAGGCTCCGAGAAATCGATTTCAAACGCCGAATAAAATTGCTCCAAACTTTCATCTGGCCACCGGAGTACGAGTTGCGGATCAGACGATAAGGAATCGTCTACACGCAGCTCATCTCCATGCTCGACGGCCTCGTGTTGTGCCGCCCCTTACAAATCGTTCTATTGCCGACAGACGGCAATGGTGTACACAAAGTCGTCGAAAATTGGGTAACTGGTCGCTGGTTACGTGTCGTGTTTTCAGATGAGTCCAGATTCGTTTTGCAATTCCTTGACAGCCGACGTCGAATGCCAATCTGAGACGTCATGACAGATTAGGCGATGGATCCGTTGTGGCGTGGGGTAGCATCACTGTGACTGCGCGAAACCCTCATTGTGAATCCTGTCATTGGACTAACAGGACAACATACTCACACGATTCTGTGTCCCTTGTACAAGGCGTTTTGATTTACGTTTTGTCTTCCAGGACGACAGCTCCCGTGATCACCGCGCACGAATCGTCACTATTCACCTCTAGCAGTACGACACCCACAGAATGCCATTGCGGCCATTCCTTTCCCCAATAGCACACATCTGGGACGTGATAGGGAGATGTGTGCGTCAACGTCATAGACCGCCGACCACAATCGCAGATCTTGGCGAGGCGCTGCAAGAGGGGTGTGGCACACTCCCTGAAATCGCCCTTGAGAGGTTCATACACAGCATGCCTCACGAAATGAATGAATGTTTGACAAATCTTGGCGTTATTACTCACGACTGATCCAAAAATGTCAAATGAAATTATCCATCTTCCGTCTGTCGTCCTTCAAGATCTTTGGCGTCATAACTACTATCATATTTCACAACCGGGAGTACTACACTACCGTGTTCCAATTCTTTCATTATGATCATTAGAACTTTTACTAGAAACTCATTTCTCTTACAATTTAATTTTTTTTAGTTGTTTCCGAAAATCTCATTTTTATAAGAGTGCATAGCCTGAACAATGTTACGATGCTTCGCTATAAACCATGTCAACGACCATCCGATCCACTAAAGTAAGTGCCAGTGAGCAGAAGGTGTGGGAACTCCCTGTAAATGTGGTAATATTGTACGGCGAAGCCACGTGTCGTATCTAGTAAACTCATCTGAATGTTCCATGATCTCTGGGGGTGGTCGGGACGCCTAGTGGTTAAAGCTTTCGCTCGTCACGCGGAAGACCTGGGTTCGATTCCCGACATGGTTACAATATGTGAAGCCCATTTTTGGTGTCCCCCGCCGCGATATTGCTGGAATATTGCTAACAGCGGCGTAAAACCATACTCACTCACTCACTCCATGACCTCTGACGACAGGATAATGACTCATTCAATATGTGTAATGTGCCCTCTCTATCGTGATAACATGGCGTTGGATCAACTCGTTCAAGCTGATATTGGGTGAGCAAAAAGAAACGATTAGTTCTGAGGCGGATGGATGCTACGTGACGTTGCTCGGTGTAGGAAACATGTCATGGTACTTTAGAATCAAGACGCTGGGCGTCCGGACATGTCTGTGAGCCTGCAGGCGCAGACACTTCCTGCTGCTTGCAAGGAATGACATATTAATGACCCCTGCTATGATCAGCGATAATATATCATCATTAATCTAACGGTCAGCACCAACAGACTATATTCAACATTGGTGAGCTGATGTATTAATGTGCAGCTTGCGTGTAGAGAGGCAACATTTGCAGTGTGACACCGATCATTGACCGAGAGCGCATTCTGAAGTTATAAACACGACGGGTAAACTGAATACTATTATCAGTGGGTTAACCTCAGCATGCATCTCTTTGCAACCAAAACATAGCCTTCAAAGAACACTTAACCCCCTGGATGCCACAGGGACATATATCTCCCTTCTCTACAACCCTCACTTTGAAGTCGCATAAAATTAAAAATACATCACCCACACAAATACGCTTCACAGTTTTGAATAAGGTGGGAAATTTCCTGTTCTGTGATATCATCCACTGGCAAATGCCAAGCAAAAGTGCTGAAAATAACCTCTGAAAATTAGGTACATCATAAATGTCGCCATTTTTTACACATGGCTAAATCACCACTCACGGCGTTGTTTACCGCATGTTTTGAAATCTAAATTTCGGATATTTACTCGGAGAAATAGAATATTAGTAATCATGGGTATCTGTCTTTTATGAAATCACCATTGATAATTCCAAAACGTCTCCGATAACCCTACAATCGTTTCGAATGTTTTCGAAAATACGCAAACACGAACGCCGATGTGAACTTCCTGCATATTGGATAGTGTTTACAAAATCACGTTTCAGGTACACCGGTTTTGAGGCGCCTGTAGCATCACGTATACTTCAAACTAAGCTGCGATACATGCATCCTTGAATTCCTCATACATTTTAGAATCAAATGACCAATAGTCTTTGTCACCAATACAAAGTGCCTAGATGAAATCAAGCAAAATAAGTTAAGTGTGAAAACGAACGCTGTGCTCGAAAAACTGTACTTGTTGGAAATGACAAAAAAAGCAAAATTCAGATTTTACGCAGTGTAGCATTTTCTCCTATTTTGAGCTATCCATTCGACTATTCGTTCAAAATATTGGCTCATCATTTTCATAATATGCATGGAAAGAGAATCGTTGGAAGAATTAGGGAATTTAAAATAGATACATTGCAATGATTTGATATTTTCAACAGAAATTGTCAAAGTTACCGTCCTGTGTGACGCCATGACCGACGCAAAATCACGCACAACGACAACGATATTTATCAATCTTTCTGACTATTTCCGTTGGTTTAAATGAAAAATATATCAACAAATAACAGTACAAAGATTGTCAGAATGGATCTGATTACTTTCATGTCACATTTATGTATGTACGATCCCTGAATCAACGAAAGTCCCCTCGTAAAATCCCGCCTATTGATGACAGTGAACACGCCATTTTGTAAAAATCGGTCACCGGTAGTGATGTCATACGTCAACATTGTTGTACATATTTGGTAATTTATTTGAGGTGAAGGTCCATGAATGAGAGTGCACACGATCATTGTATCATGCTGTTTACAGTTTCAGTTATGATGCAGATTTTGCATATCTTTTATACATTTTTCCATACAATAAATTTCACTTTGGATATTTGTCAATGTTCAAAATGATATCATACGTAAATATAGGCCACAACGTGTATGAACGAACCTTTGATAATCTGTTTGTTTGGACATTGTTTACATAAGAATGTATAGGTTTATAGTGTCAAATACGATATTTCTTTCCTTTGGTTTGTTTTGTTGTTTCCTTTGGACAAGTGTTACAAGATGAAGTGTAAATGTAACTGCAGCATGTACGTATTTCTTGGGATGTGTAATAGTCAATATTATAAGTTCATATAACCAATGTCCACGAATAGTCGTTTCATTTTATTTTATAACTAAAACCGAATATATCAATTTAACAAAATGGATAAAATGTTTCGTTAAATTATATGCACACATTTCTCAATTAAATTGTTTTTATGTCGTTTGATATGCAGAACAGTGATATCTAATGATTCGCCAGGTGCGCGTTAGTCACAAACAATTTACGAATTATTCCTCTCGATTTGCATTATATCATCTATGGGTTCATTCTTTTTTTCAATATTGTGATCACAGGATATTAAACTGTTTACTTTATTTCTCCAGGAATTGTAAAAAGTATAAAAAATAAAACCCATGCCAGGTACCCCGTTGGTTCCACCTTATACGATTATCCTGATAATTCCAGACCAATAGAGCTTTCTTCGCATCTTTATTGTGTAACTCTGAGACGAGACGAAGAGAAATAATAACATAATAATGAACAAATTTATGTCCAATATTGAATATAATTTTGGTTGTTTTGAAATATTCTTTTGGGTATTTCATTACGTAAATTGATGCCAAACAGGTGCGTGTCTTGTCCAATTAAGATACACGATAAACTATCTAATTGTTTACATATTCAAGACATTATTTACTTGGTAAAAGGAATCATTTTATGTTGTGTCGAAAAAGCGTCAAATTCCGTTTTACACATCGAGATTTTCCATACCATGAACGAAAATTAGGGGAGATATATATTAATCAAAATACCAGTGTCGTCTTTCTCCGACTTTATCAAAGACATAAAACTACCCATGACGTCAAAAGGAATGATGTTATTCCATTACATTTGATGATCATAATGGTGCAACATTCGTCAAATTACAATTACCTTATCAGGAGAATGTTGTAATCTAAGGACTAGGTTACAGGTTAGATAGGGCCATCCATTTCGCTATTACCTCCTTTTTATAAAGTACGATTTCATCATTTCTTATGGGGGGTTTTAATAACTAAACGTATACAGTTTCAATATCGATATTTGTGTTCGAATAGTTTGGTTCCTCGTGAACAAATCACCACGTAAATATATTGTCCTTTCCCACAGCTAATTCTCAACGATTGACCTGAGTTACAATAAACTAGTGCTAAGCATAGCGGAGTTATGTCCCCTTTTCTTTGTACGTGTGTAACCTCTCTGTCGCTTTTTGACGTCATAGAGAAAAATCAGTTTTCGGCATGTACGGCATGCTATTTTTGGCATTGAATGTATGCCGTTATACATACGCATATAACTCTATTTGATATGTAGTTATGTCGTTCAGATATTAGGCAGTATTTTGTTCGCTTACAGTTTCCGTAAAGCTTCTAAATAAAAAAAATCGTCGCACAGTATTTTATCGGTGTACGATAAAAAGCGGAGAAATTTACTGTTTTTCAACGCAGGATAAATTCTCGGACAACACTTAGAAGTGTCTTTTTTTTAAACCTGTTTAATATTTGCAGTTAAATTTACACCATCAAATAGGAAATTTAATATTCTCCACCTCAGCGTAATTTTATAGCCAGAGGTAGATCCAGTGCCGCGTGAGCGCAGTTCCCGCACAACCTTCACTTTTCCGATCTTAGGAAAATGTGCGCCAGAAAAAAACTCGGCATCCAGAGGGTTAAAAGGCAACGGAAATATGGTATAAATGTACTCAACACACGTCAGAAGCAATCTGTGCATACAGTCTTTCTTATTGTTTAATTACGTTCTATTTTGTTGGTGCTACATTTACAGCATCTACAGCATCTACAGCATCAAACATATTTACGCCCGTATTCACAACCAGCCTCTACATCTACAATGGATTTAACATAAACCACAATATCTAACATCAACCTTCACATCTACAATCCAACTCCTCATCTACCTTCCACCTCAACATGTTCAATCCTCTCCACTTCTTCCGTCTGTTCCCAGTTGTACAATCTGCTCCACGTCTTCTGTCTACGTCTAGATTTACAATCTGCTCCACATCTTCAGTCTACGTCTAGATTCACAATCTGCTCCACATCTTCTGTCTACGTCTAGATTCACAATCTGCTCCACATCTTCCGTCTACGTCAAAATTTACAATCTGCTCCACGTCTTCTGTCTACGTCTAGATTTACAATCTGCTCCACATCTTCAGTCTACGTCTAGATTCACAATCTGCTTCACATCTTCTGTCTACGTCTAGATTCACAATCTGCTCCACGTCTTCTGTCTACGTCAAGATTTACAATATGCTCCACATCTTCTGTCTACGTCTAGATTTACAATCTGCTCCACATCTTCTGTCTACGTCTAGATTTACAATCTGCTCCACATCTTCTGTCTACGTCAAGATTCACAATCTGCTCCACGTCTTCTGTCTACGTCTAGATTTACAATCTGCTCCACATCTTCTGTCTACGTCAAGATTCACAATCTGCTCCACATCTTCTGTCTACGTCTAGATTCACAATCTGCTCCACATCTTCTGTCTACAAGATTTACAATCTGCTCCACGTCTTCTGTCTACGTCTAGATTTACAATCTGCTCCACATCTTCTGTCTACGTCTAGATTCACAATCTGCTCCACATCTTCTGTCTACGTCTAGATTTACAATATGCTCCACGTCTTCTGTCTACGTCAAGATTTACAATATGCTCCACATCTTCTGTCTACGTCTAGATTTACAATCTGCTCCACATCTTCTGTCTACGTCTAGATTTACAATCTGCTCCACGTCTTCTGTCTACGTCAAGATTCACAATCTGCTCCACGTCTTCTGTCTACGTCTAGATTTACAATCTGCTCCACATCTTCTGTCTACGTCAAGATTCACAATCTGCTCCACATCTTCTGTCTACGTCTAGATTCACAATCTGCTCCACATCTTCTGTCTACAAGATTTACAATCTGCTCTACGTCTTCTGCCTACGTCAAGATTTACAATCTGCTCCACGTCTTCTGTCTACGTCAAGATTTACAATCTGCTCCACATCTATCATCTTTTCACAGTTCGACATAAGTCTTCCATAATCACATCTACATGTTTCAACATCTACCATATTTTTACAATCTGTCAAACGTATCACTTTCCTTTCACCTTCATGTCTACCATATGCATAAACAAAATCAAACTGCCTATTTAAGGACTTAATAAAATTGCTAATTGCTTACTGACATACAGCCCGTTTGCGCTTGCAGTCGCCGAGTACGAGATGTCCGGATCTAAGGCAGTAGATGTTGAAGTCGTAGTGGCATCCGGGCTGCTGGCAGTCAAGCCGAGGACGCCGAGATCCACAAACTAGAATAGAAAAAAACAGCCAATGTAACAAGGTGCATGTCAGTCATACACTAGAGTAGGACATAACAGCTAATGTAGCAACAATGTATATTATTTGTAAAACTTTAGATAACAAAGACAATTATTGTATTGTATTCCGTGATGTATCAATAGTCTTTGATCGCAGAGTGGGCTAAAGTAAAGGTTGGAGAGGAATGGCATAAATTGCCAATCATTGAAATGGCTTACTAGTTACACAAGTAATCGCGCCAAAGCGTATTTGTGAATGGGGAAATATCTAAACGAAGCTACATGAAGGCTGGCATTTCACAGGGTGGGGCGTGCTTGGTCCTCTACTCTTTATTGTCTGTATAAATAACATTAGACTGTATGACAAGACTTTTTGCCGACATTACATCGATTGGCATGTCATCCAATGATAACAGTGTATTGGAACATTCAAGTAGTACACATACATCAATCTTAAGTACATGGGCGAAATTTTGGCTGATAACTTAGAATTGAAAAAAGACTAATTTTGTTCTATTCTCTCGCAAGACAACGTTGGGGGTCTACAACTATATTTCACCTGAAAAGATAACAGCTCTGTAAAAAAGCCATATGCACTGTGGTGTTATACTTGAAGCCCGTGGCAAACGATTTGGTCATATAGATACCTTAATAAAAACAACTTTCAAGATGATTTACTCAGTTGAAAAACTAAAAAATCTACATCACAGAAATACCATAAACAATTTATAATAAATGTTCCCAAGACAACACTTTGAATGCGCATGTGAGGTATGGGATGGTTGCGTCGAAGGGGAAGTGAGAAATTACAACAATTACAATTAAAAGCTGCACGTGTCGCACCTGTTCTACCTAAATATGACCTCAATGCATTCATTTTATAACACAACCGACTGGAAACCTCTAATTTGGCGTAGAAAGAAACGTAAATTCCTCTACAGTGTTGTACGCATATACATATATATTGAATTTAGAAGTTGTGAAATTTGTAAATACCAGGGAGATGGCAATCTAAGAACTTGTCCCCTAATCCGGTTCACATATTGTGAATAAATGTTTAAATCATTTGAGAGTGTTATACAACAGGCTGCTAGTAGCATATATTTCTTATGAATATGTTCAATCGCTTTGAAATAAATATTTCACAAAAAGTCAATTTCGATATGCACTTTACAATAACAATTTTATGAACATCTTGCGTTAATATGATTCAGTAAGTCTTTCTGTTGTTTGGATTAAACGTGCATTTCATTATATTGTACTATACCCAGTATTACATTTCTGCTATTACTGTATCCAACGCTATAACTATCTGGAAATGATGTAATACGAGTCATTATTATTTGTTTTATGTTATAATGTAATATGATCCGTCACTAAAATTTTACATTAATAATAAATGCATTTGTATAGCGCAGCATTCACTGTGCATAAGTGCTCTATGCGTATTACCTACATGCATTATAAATATATTGCACGACTACACTGCAACTAAGTGAAAGATATCCTGTCATGACGGTGATACGTCCCATTATAAATATTTGTAAAAGTTTAAAAATTGGTAACTTATTTACAGTCAATTCTAATGTACGTTATTATATTCTGCATTTATAATGTACCAGACGTTTAAAAAGTTAAAGAATAAATCAATAACGATATAATCATTTGGAAAATACAGATGTAAGTTGAATATCGATTTTATGTTAATTCTAAAAGTTTCATTCTTTAGTCGTGTATGGCAACAAAGGTTTTACTTCTTTAAAAACAGATACTATTTGCATCTTAGTATCATTCATATGTTATCCAATAAAAAACTTATATGGTCTAAATTATATTAAATATAGGGTTTAAATTATGCTTAAACATTGTTTTCTTTCGATCAAGATTACGTTATATTTGAAATGTAATATACATTGTGTAATGTTAATTTTATAACTGTAATACATTCTATATATATATAGCTAATGAGAATATCTCTTTTACTTACCAGAGATTAGTAAGAGTAGAAGACAAAACGATTTCATGTTGTTTCTCTCTGACCACAGCGTGAAGAGACAGATGCGTTATCCCAGCCCGGGCTGATATAAACCGTAATGCACGTCCACAAGTAGCAGCGGGTGACATACATATCCCTGGTGACGGCCATGCCCTGTCACAGGCTAGTCACCGGTGTCAATCAATATGTGACGTCGCGCACTATCAGGAACACCCCCAGAATACGTGCCTTGCTACATGGTGACAGGGGCCGGGGGGTGGGGGGAGGGGAGGGGGGTTACAAGAGGCGGGGAACTTGGTACTGGACAAAAATGCTTGTGTGGGATATACAAGCTGGATTATGAATTTATTAACTTTGTTAAGTTATTTAATACAGTCGGGCTAACTGAAACATTGTTGAAGGAGACAGATTTGGGTGGTTTAATCAGAGAATTTATTAATTATGGCGTCTTTATATTTAGTTGCCGTATACGGTGTCATATTAGGTTAGGTTTACAATGTAAAGGTTTGTGTGCGAACTAATGGTATTGTTTCTGACATGTTTGAAAGCAATATTAGCGTTAGGCAAGGGTGTACTTTAAGTCCGTTTTTTGTTATCTTTCTTTATTAACGAATTAGCTCAACAAATTCAGCAAAACTGTTCTGATGGCATCCATCTTCACCCGGAAACTGTAACGTTATTTCTTCTTTTGTTTGCCGATGGTATAGTAATGTTTACAAGCACACTATCTGGACTACAAAAGCAAATTAATCAGCTGGAATGTTATTGGAGAGGCTTCAATGTATCTGTCGACAAGAATAAAACAAAAGTTATTGTTTTTAAAAATGGTGGTTCGCTAGCTGGAAGAGAGAAATGGTAGATATCCAAAGAAATGTTATAGCATGCTATTACTCTATGATCAACAAGGATACTCTAACTGGGCATCTTCTGTTAAGCATCAACTTTATTTATGTGGTTATGTAAATATATGGACAGAACAGGACACGTATATACCATATGATTTCATAGATGCTCTTACTCAGACCCTGAAAGATACGGACATTCATAATTGGCATTTTTCCTGATCAGTACCCCCCAAAAAATCAAGTTATTTCCTCTTCAAAAACAGTTTCTGTGGAGAGCAATACTTATTAAATGTAGCACTAAAAACATTTCGAATCGCATTTGCAAGATTCAGCTTTGCGCATTGTCCTGATGGAAGAGCACACCTTTTCTCTGTTTTCGCCGGTCGGTCATCACCATGGAGTAGATTCTCTCAATCATTCTGGTGTTGCTTACGTGACAGAACTTCCAGAACGGGGGTAGTCTTCAAGGCTCACCCTGTCACGTTTCATCTCTGCTACCCACCCCTTTACAGAGGCATAGAAAGGGCATCCGTCCCTAGTGTTGTACTCATACATTCAGGGTGGCTTTTTGTGTTGATCATTGCACGTTCCTCAAGTATGTCCATTTTCAAAGGTCACGTACCCCTGCTTATTTAACTGATTTGTCACAGCGAAACGATTTGCTCAGCTGACTGAGGTGAGGTGTTTGTGGATATGCCTCTATGACATTATCTAATGTTCACCATTACGTAATTCCTTCTATGTGAGGCTCAGAACTCATCAGTGAACCTTCATAGAAACAAAAGATAAGCTCGCACAACAGTTAGGAATAGGTATACAAGTATGAGAATATATGTTGCTATTTCTATCTGTTATCATTTTCATTTCCAACATGTCCACATTAAAATTATTGAAAAAACAAAATTTGTGGAAACTGTATGTTAGACTATTTATTTATTCATTAATGAAATTAGCATGTTACGTATCATAAGCATTCACTGATTTCAAGTGTTAAGAACAAGAATCATCGTCCGCTTGACCACAAAAACTGATCTTCACTCAGTGAAGTAGCGTACCATACATTGAACATGCAGTAGGTTGTTTGAAACCTGGATTTGCCTGGCGTCTTATCTCTTGTAATAAAAGGATTGTTCCTTGATCGAGGTCATTCCAGTATCTACTGCTGAATGTAGGAAATATTTACTGAGTGTTTCACTTCAAAACCCCTCAGAGCCTTATCTGTATTCCGTCACACAGCTTATGATCATTAATCAAGATGGCATGGGTAATCGACGGATAATAGAGACTGTTTATTCTCTGGAGTTGATATATATTTTTATATATTGTTATTATTTATGTCATATATATAATCTAAACTTCATTTTTAATTTACTTCTATGCCAAGTTTATTTTTAGAGGAACCCGAACTCATGGGCAAACAATGACAATACATGCTCCTTCAAGATTAATGTCTTTACATGGTAAATCCAGAGTAGATTTCAGAAGCATATTCAAGTGTGGTCCAAATGTGAGCTGTACATATTAGACAAGATTCGCCTTGAGAGAAGGGAGATGAATTTTCTCAATAAACGTTACATATCGTTACGGCTAGGTGCTTCTGGGGTAGGTGTTCTTATGACGAACACTTTTATAAAAGCGACAAAATCCTATTTATAAGAAATCTCTGGCAAAGGCAGCTTCGATTGTTGATTTCGACTAAACCATGAGCATGTGTTTCTATGACATGGTGATAATTCTACGTGTTCACAAAAAGATGAGCGTACCCTGCCCCATCGGTGGCACCCGTCACAAACACATGCAAAGGCAAATCAGTTGTCCACCTGATAAAACACGGTCAAATCAAGTCAAAATAGGGCATTGCATCGGACACCTTTAAAACAATTTCCGTCCATTTAGATAATGGTAATGAAACAAAACATCAATTCAGTCTTTCTCGTATTATAATCAACCAACCAGTTAACACAGAAATATTTCGCAAGTAGTATTACTATCCGCCGATCATCACTGTTAGCCAATACAGTTCTTAGAGGAGCGAATTCGACACCAGGTGATGGGACCTGGCAGCTGTATTGTGCACACGTTGTAGCCTTACCCTAAACCTGTACCTAAACCAGATGATTGTGCTGAATGTCATGCAGAGGACTGTTGCAATCCTGAAGTGAAAAATGCATGGATTTATTTTCTGATGGATTCATAAACACGTGCTCATAATGTAGACGGAATCGTATTGTCGACCCTGCTTTATGCAGAGATTTCTATCGGATTTGGAAAAGGGTTTTGTTGCTCTATTCTCAAACTTAATGTTGAATCAATGATCACGGCCAGATTTCTTGCGTGATTGCTTGGTTGAACAAAATTGTCCCCAAAGCCTTATCGGCAAGTTGAAGCTTGGCCCTTATTAGTTTTCAACTGATGATCTAATTTCTGTTTTTGACATCATTCAATTTGCGGAAGTTTGTGGTCATCCAACTTTTGATGTCAGCACTGCAGGCTGTGATTCTCTGGAATTCTCCCTAACTGATGATGATTTGAATCCTAGATACAGCTGCGTGTCATCAGCAAACAGATGAAACCTGGGGTTATGAGGTCTTGCAATTCTTCCAACTGGTAGGGTATATAATGTAAAAGGTATTGGGCCAAGAAAAAATCCCTGTGACACTCCAAAACTTCAGTACGCTTCTATCTGATCTCACTCCATCAATACTCACTGACAAGTGGCATCCTGTGTAATATGATGTGAACCATGACAGAACAACCAGCTTCTGACTCCAGTGTCTTCAGAAGAGTTGAGTTGTACCTTGTGTCAAATGCTGCTGGCTAAAGAGAGGAAACGCTGCGTCCTAGGAATCAACAACATGACGTAGGTCATTCTGCACACGTAGCAGAAGTGTTGAACGAGCCTGATAGTCATATAGAAGGTTGCCAATAATTTTACTCATTCCTGAGAACAATGCGTTCGATACATTGTGTGTTAGCAAAGACAATGACTGAAGTTGTATTGATTGAATCCGAAATATTGAGAAGGTTGCTGAAATAGAACACCGATAATTGGTGCCTCTTTACAAGCCGATGACGCGATATAGAAGAGACAACTTCGGTCAAACGAGTACTGTTTTCCTCGAATATTGCGGTTAGTGTTTAATTAATGTTTTTATAATGTTCGATTGTATCTCCAAACAGTACCCGAAAAAACACACCATTGTTCATTCAGAAATACAACCATGAGTTTTCTTGAAAATGTCTGACAATCGTCACACTGATGGCTTGCATAATAGAGCATAGTAACATCATGGACATTTAATACTATCCATTTTTAGGGTCCATTTCGCATCCAAACATATTCGAGTTTCTCAGTATCATACAGTTGGTTGTGATCGTGAGGATAAGTTAAAGCAAAATTATTTGCGCCGAGCAGCTGATTAGATATCGCGTAAGTTGCTGTATCCATCATGTCAGTTGCAGTGTCGATCGTTGCAGTATCTAACAAAAGCTGTAACAGTGAGAGGTCTTCGGACAGCAAGCGACCACATGACTACCTAAGAACTAATGACTGTGGAGCTTTTATATGAATATTGGTTGTTTTTATTCTCGCGTATGGTTGAAAATGAAAACCAAACTCAATTGAAAAAGTCAACTTCGCCTTTGCTTGTGACATCGGTCATAAATGGAAAACGGAACAATTCAGAACGACACTCTCTAAAGTCGAAGTATTCCGTGAACATGATAGATAAAATGCGGTCACAAAACATGCGATCACAAAACAGTGGACGTGGGATCGTATTTATTAAAATTTGGGAAGTATTTATGACATATTTGCTCGCAATTATTGGCATCTCGTTAGAAAAATGGCGAAGTATCCCACGTGACATCATCAGGTGACTGACCTTTCTGTGCGCCGGAGTGTGTTTTCGTGTCTTGTACCTGGGGCTGGTCACACACGCTATTAATTTGACTTGTCATTGAACCTAAGCGATTTTCGATGTGCGTTCCCTTTGTCCATTACGTTGAAAGCTTGCCTTTGCTACCCCACCTCAATTCGGGCAAAGGTCATGCAAATATCGGATGCGGATGTGTTGGTTGCCAAGTATTATCTTAAGTCAGGTACAAACATGTCATGCTGCCTGCGTATTCAATAATAACACATACGTTGATCAACATTACTATTATTGCTAATACTATCCACATTCCAATCACATACTACGTATACTACTATTGCTAATACCATCAACTTGCCAAACACACACTACTGCACTTGCTAGTACTAGCCGAAATCCATGCACAGACAACTACTCTTGCTGATGCTACCCACATGCCAAACAGACACTACCACTATTGCTAATGCTGTCCACATGCAAAATACAAGTACAGATACTGTGGTAATAGCTGTCACTGCAGTCATCAGCGGTAGCTGCTATCGGTGTTAGAAGTTGCTGTTGATGTAGTTCCCATGGGAGGTTGATAGAGTTGATGTCAATGTATGCCCCTGTAGTACTTGATGGAGTGTTCGTCGGTGTAGCCTCCAGTGGTAGTTGATGGAGTTGCTGTCGATGTAGTCCCAGTGGTAGTATATACAGTTGTTGTCGGTGTAGTCCCGACTAGAGGTTAATGGAGTTGTTGTTGGTGTAGTCCCCAGTAGAGGTTGGTGAAGTTGCTGTCGGTGTAGTGCCGAGTGGTAGCTGATGGAGTTGCTGTCGATGTAGTCCAGGTGGTAGTATATACAGTTGTTGTCGGTGTAGTCCCGACTAGAGGTTAATGGAGTTGTTGTCGGTGTAGTCCCCAGTAGAGGTTGGTGAAGTTGCTGTCGGTGCAGTGCCGAGTGGTAGTTGATGGAGTTGCTGTATCTGTAGTCCGCAGTGGGAGTCGATGGAGTTGCTGTCGGTGTAGTGCCCAGTGGTAGTTGACGATGTTGCTGTCGGTGTGGTGCCCAGTGAAAGTTCAAGTTGCTGTCGGTGTGGTGCCCAGGTGGAATAATGGAGTTGTTGTCAGTGTAGTGCCGAGTGGTAGTTGATGGAGTTGTTGTCGGTGTAGTGCCCAGTGGTAGTTGATGATGTTGCTGTCGGTGTGGTTCCCAGTGAAAGTTGATGAAGTTGCTGTCGCTGTAGTGCCCAGGTGTAGTGATGGAGTTGCTGTCAGTGTAGTGCCGAGTGGTAGTTGATGGAGTTGCTGTCGGTGTAGTCTCCAGTGGTAGTTGATGATGTTGCTGTTGGTGTAGTCTCAAGTGGTGGTTGATGAAGTTGCTGTCGGTGTAGTCCCCAATAGGAGTTAATGGCGTTTTCGCTGTAGTCCCCAGTGGCTGTTAACGAACCTGCTGTCGGTGTAGTGCCCAGTGCAACGTGGTGGAGGTGTTGTCGGTGTAGTGCCAGGTGGTACTTGATAGAGTTCCTGTTTGTGTAGTTCCCGTTTCTCGTAGGTGGAGTGTATGTCGGAGTAGTGCCCAGTGGTAATTTGGCTCTGTCAAGAGATTAACTGGTTCACGATGAATGGAATGTGTGATTGCAAAGTGTTGTTGGTAAGTGCAATAGTTTTGCCAATTCAACGCTTTAATTTCGCTGATGCTAGTTTCCGCCGCTCTGTCATTTGTATAAATAAAGCTATTGTTAATACTGACAATACGTTAATATAATTTCATGTGAAGTTTACACATATATATGCAGCTTTTCCATGTGACGAGAGGTCGGTCACATGACCGCGACACTGACTTTCTTAAGTATATGAACGACACAATTTGACGTCCCTACGTTTTTAACGAGCCTGATTTCTTACACATTCCTTGGGGAAACCCTAGGACTTCCCTAGAGTGAATGAATAGAGAAACGTTCTTTCTGATCATTCATACCCCATAATTTCGAACTCTGCGTTTAAGTATACATTGAGAAACGTCCGAGCGTTAGACTACATGCCCGTTCACGAAAATCAACGCTGAGACCCATCTAAGCGAACAACACGAAGAAATGCACATCCAAACTACCGTGTTATCAACTCGATATGTGTCTAAACTACAATGACAGTCTACAGCAATCTATGAATGTACCTTAGTATCTATATGACACATCTTTAAATTTATAATCACATTTCAATCATCGGCCACCTTGATCAATGATGACTAACACATGTAACCGCCACAAGTTTATTAACAACTTCGGAAATCTCTCCCGTCACGTTTATCGTGTCGTCCCTTTTGGCCTCTTGTGCACGATGTAAATGCATTACGCCTAACTGAAGAAGTTCGTAACATACCTTTCTTATCCAATGATGATATTATTTGAATACATTTGTTGTAAACAAACTATGCAACAGATTTTCCTGTAAAGCAAGTTGAGGATACATGTATACGATCATGTCATGGACTCTTTTTGAGGAACTATTTTATTCCGCGATACAGCTGGTTGTTGTTTGACTGTCAGTGTAAACATGAAGTTACACGTGCCACTTTAAACAAAATTGCATAGATCCAGCGCTCAAAACTTCGGAGTAAAAAACAGTAATATAAAAAATTATAAGAATTGACTTTTACTTGTTCATTGAGGGCCAAACATTGTGCATACAGTTTGGCCCTCACTCTAGGAATGTTCAAACTCCAATGCACACGCACATGGTTAGTTAGTTCTTAAATACTCAACAACAAAAGTTCCTGTGACACAAATATTTTAGTGTATTTTTCACACAAGTAAAGTTTGGTTTTCAATATTGTAGTACATGTATGGAATCAAGTCACAAAAAACGCAACTGCTACAGAAAAGCATGCATTCCATGCAAAAGTTGACTTTTACGCAACCCAAGAATTGGTATAAAAACATGCGCGTTAAGGGGATTCCATATGCATTGTTTAGCATCGTGCTAATAGCAACCACTCAGAAAAACAACAAAATTACGCAATTATTCAACATTACGAAATGCCACGCCTGTCCGAAAATGAGCCTCTGCGAGCCATTGGTATGCTTGAAGCAGGATCTAGTCAACGTGCTGTTGCAAGACAATTTAACGTCCACAGAAACACCATTTGGTGTTTATGGCAACGTTGGCAACAGACGAATGCAGTCAGAGACTATCCTCGGAGTGGCAGGCCACGCGTAACCAATAATCGACAAGACAACTGGATTCGAGCAACACACCTATGAAATCGATTCCAGCCAGCAACAGAGACTCAGATGTGCAGGCATTGTCGCCAGAAGACCCGCCAGAAGTCCCATTTTCACAAGAAACCACCGTCAAGCACGTCCACAATGGTGCAGACAGCGTCTACGCTGGACGGCCATGCAGTGGGGACAAGTTCTATTCACTGACGAGTCTCGTTTTCACCTCAGCCACAGCGATGGACGGATTCGAGTGTACCGACGTCGAGGTGAACGTTATGTCAATCATTGTGTCATGGAATAAGATCGGTTCGGGGGCGGCAGCGTTATGGTATGGTGTGGGATTAAAGCAAGACAGAGGACCCGTTTGATAGTGGTAGAGGGAAGTCTCAATGGACAGCGTTACCGAGACGAGATCATCGGCCCTGTTGTTCTACCGTTTTTGCGTCGTCATGGCCCATGCATTACCTTTCAACATGACAACGTCCGGCTTCATATTGCTCGACTTGTTCAGGACTCTCTTCAACAAAACAACGTGAATGTCATCCCCTGGCCGGCTCGCTCCTCTGATCTCTCACCAATCGAGCACATGTGGGATGAGATGGATCGGCGCCTTAGAATTGTTTCAGATTTGGTAAAAAACATAACTTTGCATTAAATCTTATTCAATGTCACAGGAACTTTTGTTGTTCAGTATATATGCTTTTCTTGATCGACAACAAAAATCATGGTTGTAAAAACCTGTCAGGCAGAACACCACCCGCCCTTATAGAATGTAATGTAATATAATGTAATGTCCAGTTTTCTCCGAGAGAGAAGAAAGGAGATGTGTATGACAGAGATATGAAGAAAATATAATTGTATGAAGGAGATTGCATGGAGGTGATATGAATGAAGGATATATGAATGAGGGAGATATAGAGGATTCATCACGAGTGTTTTTTAATATGGGAAATATCAACCGAGTCTTAGTTATTCGGTATTTGCCGAGCCTTTGGCGAGGCAAATACCGAATAACGGGACAAGGTTGATATTTCCCATATTAAAAACACGAGTGATGAATTCTATTTATCATTTTCACATTTTTGCTTCCCAATTAAGGAATAATGGCATTAAACATTAACATCAGCAAATTGTCGAAATCTTACGTATAGATCGTGCGTAGTGATACATGTTTTCCATAGCCGTGTAAACCAAAATAAACAACCTCTTAACTCCTTTATGGCATATTCCTTCGCTGAGAAAAAAAGTTCCTCGGATTATTTTAAACAAAATACTTGAACAGACTTTTGCAGAATAATTGAGATAATGTCTCCAACATCAAAGGTATCCATGTTGTTTGTAAACACCTACTCACGTGCACCGGCGAAAAAAGTCCCACTTCCGGTTATCTAATTTGCATATCTAATTTGCATACATGTTTTTATGTCATAAGCTTATGTCATGGATAAATGCTTTAGTTAAATGATAAATGAATATAGGACATATGTATTGAGGAGATATGCATTCAGGAGATATGACTGATGGAGATATGAACGAAGGAGATATGTATGAAGGAGATATGAACGAAGGAGATATGAAAGAAGGAGATATGTATGAAAGAGATATGTATGAAGGAGATATGTTTGAGGGACATATGAATAAAGGAGATATGCATAAAGGAGATATGAATAAAGGAGATATGCATGAAGGAGAAAATTACGAAGGAGATATTCATGAAGGAGATATGTATGAAGGAGATATGTATGAAAGTGACATGTATGAAGGAGATATGAATGAAGAAGATGTGTATGAAGGAGATATGAATGAAGGATATATGAATGAGGGAGATATGAAAAAAGGATATGTGTATTGAGGAGATATGCATTCGGGAGATATGAATGAAGGAGATATGTATGACGGAGATATGCACGAAGGAGGTATGTATGAAGGAGATGTGAATACATGGAAATACATTGAAAGAGAAATGTACGAAGGGGGTATAAATCAGGGAGATATGTAGAAAGGAGATGTGAATGAAGGCAATATGCATGAAGGAGATATGAATGAAGGAGATACGGCAGAGGGCGATATGCATGAAGGAAATGTGACTGAGGGGAGATATGAATGATTCGTTTGTTTGTTTGTTTGTTTGTTGTTTAACGCCGCACTCAGCAGATATGAATAAAGGACATATGTATGAAGGAGATATTAATGAAGGAGATATGAATGAAGGAGATATGAATGAAGGAGACATAAGAGATATGCTTAAAGGAGATATGCATATAGGAGATATGTGTGAAGGAGATGTGAATGAAGGAAATATGCATGAAGGAGAAATGTATGAAGGAGATGTGAATGAAGGAATTATGCATGAAGGAGATATGTATGAAGGAGATGTGAATGAAGGAAATATGCATATAGGAGATATGTGTGAAGGAGATGTGAATGAAGGAAATATGCATGAAGAAGATATGTATGAAGGAGATATATGAGATATGCATAAAGGAGATATGCATGAAGGAGATATGAATGAAGGTGGTATGCATGAAGGAGATATGAATGAAGGAGATATGTGTGATGGAGATGTGAATGAAGGAAATATGCATGAAGGAGATATGTATGAAGGAGATACGCATGATGGAGATATAGGAGATATGAATAAAGGAGATATGAACGAAGGAGATTTGACCGACTTCGAAGGAGATATGTATGAAAATAATATGAATGAAGGAGATATGAATGAAGGAGATATGGCTGGGGGGGGGGGGGGGATATGAATGAAGGAGATATAGGAGATATGCATAAAGGAGATATGAATGAAGGTGGTATGTATGAAGGAGATATTCATATAGGAGATATGTGTGAAGGAGATATGAATGAAGGAGATATGTGTGAAGGCGACATGAATAAAGGAGATATGAATAAAGGAGATATGAACGACTTCGAAGGAGATTTGTATGAAAACAATATGAATGAACGAGATATGAATGAAGGAGATATGGCTGGGGGAGATATGAATGAAGGAGATATAGGAGATATGCATAAAGGAGATATGCATGAAGGAGATATGAATGAAGGTGGTATGTATGAAGGAGATATTCATATAGGAAATATGTGTGAAGGAGATATGAATGAAGGAGATATGTGTGAAGGCGACATGAATACAGGAGATATGAATAAAGGAGATATGAACGACTTCGAAGGAGATTTGTATGAAAACAATATGAATGAACGAGATATGAATGAAGGAGATATGGCTGGGGGAGATATGAATGAAGGAGATATAGGAGATATGCATAAAGGAGATATGCATGAAGGAGATATGAATGAAGGTGGTATGTATGAAGGAGATATTCATATAGGAAATATGTGTGAAGGAGATATGAATGAAGGAGATATGTGTGAAGGCGACATGAATAAAGGAGATATGAATAAAGGAGATATGAACGACTTCGAAGGAGATTTGTATGAAAACAATATGAATGAAGGAGATATGAATGAAGGAGATATGGCTGGGAGAGATATGAATGAAGGAGATATAGGAGATATGCATAAAGGAGATATGCATGAAGGAGATATGAATGAAGGTGGTATGTATGAAGGAGATATTCATATAGGAGAAATGTGTGAAGGAGATATGAATGAAGGAGATATGTGTGAAGGCGACATGAATAAAGGAGATATGAATAAAGGAGAGATGAACGACTTCGAAGGAGATTTGTATGAAAACAATATGAATGAAGGAGATATGAATGAAGGAGATATGGCTGAAGGAGATATGCATGAAGTAGATATGTATGAAGGAGACATAGGAGATATGCTTAAAGGAGATATGCATATAGGAGATATGTGTGAAGGAGATGTGAATGAAGGAAATATGCATGAAGGAGAAATGTATGAAGGAGATGTGAATGAAGGAAATATGCATGAAGGAGATATGTATGAAGATGATGTGAATGAAGGAGATATGTGTAAAGGAGATGTGAATGAAGGAAATATGCATATAGGAGATATGTGTGATGGAGATGTGAATGAAGGAAATATGCATGAAGGAGATATGTATGAAGGAGATATAGGAGATATGCATAAAGGAGATATGCATGAAAGAGATATGAATGAAGGTGGTATGCATGAAGGAGATATGAATGAAGGAGACATAGGTGATATGCTTAAAGGAGATATGCATATAGGAGATATGTGTGAAGGAGATGTGAATGAAGGAAATATGCATGAAGGAGATATGTATGAAGGAGATATGTATGAAGGAGATATGAAGGAGACATGAATAAAGTAAATATGAACGAAGGAGATATGAATAAAGGAGATATGCACGAAGGAGATATGAAGCTCAGGTTAGGAAGCTAAAATATTAACACAATCCTCAAAGCATAACTTTTTTATTATACCAGATAGCCTGTTTAGCCGGAACTGTGGAATTTCATTTTGACGTTTGACGTATATCTAAGTACAAGCCGGAAAACGGGGAAGACTCGTTGTGTTTAGACAGTTTACATGTGAAAACAAGGATGCTACCTCCCTCATCTAGGGCAGGGATAATTGCCCTCGCTGCTATTGCCCTCGCTGCTATGCCACGAACGCTGACGGGAAGCTTGCAGTGAGAGACACAAAGAGCGGGACGAGAGAGAGAGGGAGAGAGAGCCGTACGTTCCTTATCTGTATCTATATCCTGCCTAACAGTTGTACACACAGAGCGGTTGCTGACATAGTCATTTGTTCGTTGCCGTTAGCAATTTTCGAACTGTCACGCTGAGAGAGGGATCCTCGCCCGACATAGCCCGTCATACATTTCTGGACATTACAATCAGGGTAAGTGCGCTGCATTTTACTTTGTAAAGCACGTACTTTTATTTTATCCAAGAGTGGCAAATCCTAGAAGCTCACCCATAAAAAAATTCTATGTTAATGGATAAAAGACATTCATTAATTAAAGTTACTCATTTTTATTTATAATTTATAGCAAACATATAATGTAGTTCTTTGAAACTATTAATACAAGATGAAGTGTGGCTTAAAGCTGATAAGGTTCTCCTTAGCATTGATATTCGTTGAGCTGTTCGGCCTTAAGTGCAACTCCGTGGTCAGTTTCATAGAGCAGGCGGAAACACGTCCTGCAGTTCAACTATCATGCTTGACTTGCGTTACTGAAGCTCAATCACTTAAATAAACCTTTGAAGTACAGTTCTAAGGAGGTAGGGTTGTTTATGTAGGTCTTTGTATTTAGAGCGTGCCTGCAGTAAGTGAGATTATACATGTTCACTAGAGAACATGCCACGCCGATTATGAGGTAACATGAGGTAAATATTAATCTTAATTATAGTAATTGCCCCCGTGATATTCGATAAGGGTGTTCTATTTTATCACCATGTATAGTGCAACGGACCAAACTTGCTGTGTCATTTTGAAACAGAGGGAGTCCATCTTGTATAATCGTGTTTGATGTAATCGAACTAGAAATGTGTATTTATTGCTTTTTACAAAAGTGTCTACATAGTGTATTTGAGCATATACGTTTTAATCATCTCAGTCTCCTGTATCTCCGCTCGCAGTGGCTCGTTTGTTTTACGTATTATGGCTACCTTATTTTTTATTTAATTGTGACGAGATTTGAATAAGTAATTGAAGTTATACATGGCGGCCTGTGTACGTAGAACACGGCACCAGTTATTGAGATTATACATGGAGGCATGTGTATGTAGAACACGGCAGCAGTAAGTGAGGTTATACATATAGGCCTTTCTTGGTAGAACACGGCAGCAGTAATTGTGATTATACATGGATACATGTGTAGGTAGAACACGGCACCACTTATTGAGGTTATACATGGATGCATGTGTATGTAGAAACGGCACCAGTTATTGAGATTATACATGAAGGCATGTGTAGGTAGAACACGGCAGCAGTAATTGAAGTTATACATGGAGGCCTTGTTGAAATTGCTTGTAATTAAGGTTGCCTTGTTGTGATGAATTCACTGTGCAAGTTTTTGTTGTTGTATTCACTGGATATTGCAAGGTTGTGTTGACTTCACAGGTCGTTGCCATTTTCGTTGTCGTTTGTGTCCATTGGGTGTGTTGTGTCTACTGGGTGTTGCGAGGTTGTGTTGTGTCTACTGGATGTTGCAAGGTTGTGTTCACTGAGCGTTGCCTGGTTGTGTTCATTGGGTGTTGCCAGGTTGTGTCGTATCTACTGGATGTAGCAGGGTTGTGTCAGTGTCTACTGGGTGTTGCCAGGTTGTGTTGTGTCTACTGGATATTGCTAGGTTGTGTTGTGTTCACCCGGTGTTGCCAGGCTGTGTTGTGTTTGCTACGTGTTGCTAGCTTATGTTGTGTTCACTGGGTGTTGCCAGGTTGTGTTGTGGTCACTGGGTGTTGCCAGGTTGTGTTGTGTTCACTGGGTGTTGCCAGGTTGTGTTGTGGTCACTAGGTGTTGCCAGGTTGTGTTGTGTCTACTGGATGTTGCAAGGTTGTGTTGTGTTCACTCGGTGTTGCCGGGTTGTGTGGCGTCTACCGGGTGTTGCCAGGTTGTGTCGTGTCTACTGGATGTTGCAAGGTTGTGTTGGTGTCTACTGGGTGTTGCCTGGTTGTGTTCACTGGATGTTGCAAGGTTGTGTTGTGTTCACTCGGTGTTGCCAGGTTGTGTTGTGTTCACTAGGTGTTGCCAGGTTGTGTTGTGTTCACTGGGTGTTGCCAGGTTATGTTGTGTTCACTGGGTGTTGCTAGCTTATGTTGTGTTCACTGGGTGTTGCCAGGTTGTGTTGTGTTCACTGGGTGTTGCCAGGTTGTGTTGTGTTCACTGGGTGTTGCCAGGTTGTGTTGTGTTCACTGGGTGTTGCCAGGTTGTGTTGTGTTCACTAGGTGTTGCCAGGTTGTGTTGTGTTCACTGGGTGTTGCCAGGTTATGTTGTGTTCACTGGGTGTTGCTAGCTTATGTTGTGTTCACTCGGTGTTGCCAGGTTGTGTTGTGTTCACTGGGTGTTGCCAGGTTGTGTTGTGTTCACTGGGTGTTGCCAGGTTGTGTTGTGTTCACTAGGTGTTGCCAGGTAGGGTAGTGTTGTTTCGCAGGACGTTGCTAGGTCGTCTTGTGTTTACTGGATGTTGCTTGGCCGTGATGTTCGCGTTGTGTGCTGCGTAACATGCCCACCTATGTCCTCTGTCTCTTTAGAGCGAACCACGCCCACATCAATGCAATTTTCTTTCCTTACTTCACAATGCTCGGTATCACTCAATGCTAGGTATGTTTTTTTGCTTAATCACATCAATTAAAAGTCTACTTGTGCAGAACATGTACATCTTTTGTATACAAGGTTGTTCTAAATGTGCTGAAGCCAAATTATATGTTATACGGCATCCCCATGCGTGTTATTAAACGATGACGATCAGGGGCAACACCAAAAACCTGACTAGAGGAGAGGAACTGTTTTTGGTGGAATTAGAAGCCAATCGCTTGCAACCCGACACACACTTTGAGCCACGTGATATACTAACCCATGTAAATATTTACCGAGTTGGTCCTTGCGAATTTTGTGTGCTCGTCTTAACGTTCTTCCTCATCGCAGCAATAATCAAGCAAGGTGACTGGAATGTAAAGAGGATTAGCGTGTTTTAATGTTCATCCAGTTTGAAACCCAAGCCGTAATGAGCTTGAGCTTCCAGCACCTGATGCTCCGCCGGCCTACTGGTATCAGAGTAGATACATCCCACGAGACCTACATCTAAACATATCTGTACATAATCTATGTATGTCGACAAAGTGTACTAAGCTACGCACGTGTACAGATCCTTCCCGCTCCCGCGTAAAGATCCAGGGCTCGGAAGTGTGTCATTAAAACACCTCTACAGGAAGGAGGTTATTAATTCAACTCTGAACTATAAATTGTGGGTTAGTTTACTAATTCAAATCGTTGCTGACATAATTGCTGGCTTCACAACCAATGTGGACGAAGACGGCATACTGGCTTAGTTGGTGTGTCCAATGTAGCCCCAGCCCGTTGTCTAACAAGATGCTGATCGGAAGAAAACGACAGGGGGACAAAAACTGCACAGTTCAAGGTGCCGTTCAAAACAACTTAGATAAATACATCCTGAACGGCATTATGCTTTTATATAGAATAGAAACAATAGAATCGATGTAGGGATTGGTTACTTTTATCATTATTTCACTGACTTGTAGATGTAGATATGTGATTACGACCACTGACGTGTAGATGTAGATATGTGATTACGACCACTGACGTGTGATGTAGATATGTGATGTACGACCACTGACGTGTAGATATAGATATGTGCTGTACGACCACTGACATGTAGATGTAGGTATATGATGTACGACCACTGAAGTGTAGATGTTAATGTGTGATGTACGACAACTGACGTGTAGATGTAGATATGTGATTACGACCACTGACGTGTAGATGTAGATATGTGATGTACGACCACTGACATTTAGATGCAGATATGTGATTACGACCACTGACGTGTAGATGTAGATACGTGATTACGACCACTGGCGTGTAGATGTAGATATGTGATGTACGACCACTGACGTGTAGATGTAGATATGTGATGTACGACCACTGACGTGTAGATGTAGATATGTGATGTACGACCACTGACGTGTAGATGTAGATATGTGATTACGACCACTGACGTGTAGATGTAGATATGTGATGTACGACCACTGACATTTAGATGCAGATATGTGATTACGACCACTGACGTGTAGATGTAGATATGTGATTACGACCACTGGCGTGTAGATGTAGATATGTGATTACGACCACTGACGTGTAGATGTAGATATGTGATGTACGACCACTGACGTGTAGTTGTAGATATGTGATGTACGACCACTGACGTGTAGATGTTGATGTGTGATGTACCACCACTGACGTGTAGTTGTAGATATGTGATGTACGACCACTGACGTGTAGATGTAGAAATGTGATTACGACCACTGGCGTGTAGATGTAGATATGTGATTACGACCACTGACGTGTAGATGTACATATGTGATGTACCACCACTGACGTGTAGATGTAGATATGTGATGTACGGCAACTGACGTGTAGATCTAGATATGTGATTACGACCACTGACGTGTAGATGTAGATATGTGATTACGACCACTGGCGTGTAGATCTAGATATGTGATTACGACCACTGACGTGTAGATGTAGATATGTGATTACGACCACTGACGTGTAGATATACATATGTGATGTACCACCACTGACGTGTAGATGTAGATATGTGATGTACGGCAACTGACGTATAGATGTAGATATGTGATGTACCACCACTGACGTGTAGATGTTCATATGTGATTACGACCACTGACGTGTAGATGTAGATATGTGATTACGACCACTGAGGTGTAGTTGTAGATATGTGATTACGACCACTGACGTGTAGATGTAGATATGTGATTACGACCACTGACGAGTAGATGTAGATATGTGATTACGATCACTGACGTGTAGATGTAGATATGTGATTACGACCACTGACGTGTAGATGTAGATATGTGATGTACGATCACTGACGCGTAGATGTAGATATGTGATTACGACCACTGACGTGTAGATGTAGATATTTGATTACGATCACTGACGTGTAGATGTAGATATGTGATGTACGACCACTGACATGTAGATGTAGATATGTGATGTACGACCACTGACGTGTAGATGTTGATGTGTGATGTACGACAACTGACGTGTAGATGTAGATATGTGATGTACGACCACTGACGTGTAGATGTAGATATGTGATTACGACCACTGACGAGTAGATGTTGGTATGTGATGTACGACCACTGACGTGTAGATGTAGATATGTGATGTACGACCACTGACGTGTAGATGTACATATGTGGTGTACCACCACTGACGTGTAGATGTAGATATGTGATGTACGGCCACTGACGTGTAGATGTAGATATTTGATTACGATCACTGACGTGTAGATGTATATATGTGATTACGATCACTGACGTGTAAATGTAGATATGTGATTACGATCACTGGCGTGTAGATGTAGATATGTGATTACGACCACTGACGTGTAGATGTATATATGTGGTTACGATCACTGACGTGTAGATGTTGATATGTGATTACGATCACTGACGTGTAGATGTAGATGTGTGATGTACGACCACTGACGTGTAGATGTATATAAATGTGTCGCTGATGGACTCCCACCTGTAGGTGTATAGGCACTGGCGTGTAGATTCATGTTTCATTTACGGACAATGATGATCTACATGCTATGCATTTGACACTATCGCGGTTTCCAGCACCGTTTGACCCCACTGTTCCTTGTGTTTCAAGGCACTAAGATGTCTAACGCCTAACTGATCAATCCCTATCTGACCTAAATAACTGAATACTTTGAGAGGATGTATGTGTTTTCAAATTCATATTTAGGTATTGATGCATTTGTGTACTTCCTCAACTGTTACGACGCATATTCCGAGTGCTTAATGCTGTAATATCGGACAAACAGCACGAAGCAGGATCACCGCAACTGTAAATACGAAAATTCATATGTGTTTACGTGAGTGAAGGCAGATTTATCTGAAAATCTCGAATATCGTTCTTAGGTAATTAAGATTTTGGCTTTCTATAACTATATCATTCTGATCTTTCCTCAAGTGGTTCTCCTTCAATTCCGCTAAGGCATTTCCAGATAATTGCCTCGCCGCTTCAGACCCTACACATTTATTCAATCATAATCTTATATATTCCTATTTAACGCTTACTGAGAAAGACGATCCCACATCATCTGACTAAAGTAAAATTGTACTGAATGAGGACTGTTAGATATCCTGTCAAAGACCGCATGTTAATGTATCTTTAATATTGGATTTCACCAGGTGTCAACATTTAATCTTATGCCGTAACATCCCCTCTTTTGCTCATGTTTATACCTATAAAGTCTCCTATGTTGTACACCTTTATACTTATATGCTTCCTTTGTTGCACATGTGTATTCACCCATATACTTCATCTGTTGGACAAGCATGTATACGACCTGATTTGCACGTTCATATACCCATATACGTCCTCTGTTGCACATATGTATACTTATACACTTCTCTTGTTGCACCTGTTTATACCCATATGCCTCCAATATTGCACATCTTTAAACCTATATACTTGCACATATTTATATACCTATTGACTTCCTCTTTTGAACGTGCCTATGCCTATATAGCTCCAAAATTACACATGCCCATGCCTCTGCCTATATACTTCTTCTGTTGCACATGTTTATGTTGATATACTTCGTCTGTCATCTTTATATACACATATAATTCCTCTGTTGCACAAATGGATACCTGTCTACTTCCTTCTATGGACAAGCCTTTTTACTTCCTCTGTTGCAAATATGCATACATATATACTTTCCCTGTTGCCCATGTATATATACATATGCACGTGTTTATAACTATATACTTCTACTGTTGCACGTGTTTATAACTATATACTTCTACTGTTGCACGTGTTTATAACTATATACTTCTACTGTTGCACATGTTTATAACTATATACTTCTACTGTTCTACTGTTGCACATGTTTATAACTATATACTTCTACTGTTGCACATGTTTATAACTATATACTTCTCCTGTTGCACATGTTTATAACTATATACTTCTACTGTTGCACATGTTTATAACTATATACTTCTACTGTTGCACATGTTTATAACTATATACTTCTACTGTAGAACATGTTTATAACTATATACTTCTACTGTTGCACATGTTTATGCCTAAATACGCCCTCTCTTGCAAATGTTTATATGCATATATACTTCTTAATAATTGTACGTGTATACCTGTATACTTCCACTGTTACGCATACGCACACCTATCTACTTACTGTATTGCACACGCTTATACTTATATACTTCCCTTGTTGCACATGCTGTTGCATATATACTTCCTCTGTTCCACAATCTTATGCTTACATACTTCCTCTTTGGCGCAAAATTATGCCCATATAATTTGATGGCTGATGAATCGAAATAACGAAAGCCAGCTTAACAGTTTTGGGTGTCTTTTATACCCCTACCATCCACGATATGCACGTGCATCATGTTTTTGACAAGACTTTTCCACAACTGAGTCCCATTGCACTTTTGTAGGCTGCGTTTGGGCAAAGCACTCCATTTTAAACTCAAATGTTAAATGGACTTTAAGGCAACAAATAAAAAAATGTAGAACGATAAATGAGTTTCGTTGCCTTTCATTGCTTCTGTTGTACATGTATATACCTATATACTCCTTCTGTTGTACATGTATATACCTAGATAATCCTTCTGGTGTACATGTACATACATGTACCTATATACTGCTTCTGTTGTACATGTATATTCCTACAAATTCCTTTTGTTGTACATGTACATACCTATAACCTTCTTCTGTTGCACATGTATATCCTATATACTGCTTCCGTTGTACATGTATATACCTATATACTGCCTCTGTTGTACATGTATATACCTACATACTGCTTCCATTATATATGTATATACCTATATACTGCTTCCGCTGTACATGTATATATCTATTTACTGCTTCTGTTGTACATGTATATACCTATTTACTGCTTCTGTTGTACATGTATATACCTATATACTATAGCTGTTGTACATTGCAGTTTCACTACTTTGATCCGACGGATGATGCAGTTACCGATGATGCACTTCGGGTGTCTTGTAGCGGCACTGCTTCTAACATTTTCATCTGTCGGTAAGTAAACTGAAACCACAAACTCAATATCGTCAATCAACCCCCCTCCTTCCTCATCCTCCCGAACCCCTCTTCCTTATCCCCCTCCCCCCTCCCCCTTGCCGACATCAGTACTTTTATCTCAGCATAACTTGTAGCTTTGAGCCCCGTGTTTGACAACCCTTCTAATCCTGCTGTATGGGGAGTGGTGGTTAACGTACGCGTGTTCTATCTCATTTCCCTGAAGATTATTTATGTACGACGCCTTTTTGCAGACACAGGAACATTTCACTGTAAGACTCAAGGGTTACACATTGCACGATGAAGCGCTAGGGGGTGACGCTGATACTTAATCAACAAGAAAACAAAACCAAGTGTGCGACTGGCCTTATAAAACCCACGCAGTACTAGCATCGCAATTACCCATTATTATTGCTAACAGTTTCATTTGTGGTCGAGTAACTGACTCCGGCAAATTTTGTTTGTCCGTGTACTACCAACCTTATAAAGCCCAAGAACAAGAAAGTGATGTATTGAAAGCTTGGAACAACTTTTGTAAAAAGAATATTATTAACGTTGATAATATAGAAGATATTTTGTCCCAACCATTATGGCTTAACCACAACTTCAAACAAGCAACATACTACATAAAGCAATGGGCTAATAGTGGAATTTACTCAATTAAAGATATATGCAATGAAAACGGACTGATGTCATTTGAAGAACTGAAACTAAAATATCCGATAAAAGGTACAATATTAGACTATAGATATGTAATCTTCAATATACCAGAATCATGGAAAATAACAATCAAGAAAACTAGAAAAATTATTTTACAGAATTTGTATATAAACAGTTGCTTAAGTGATCTGACGAAGCCTGTAAAAGGCGCTAGGATCTTTTATGATAAATTAATATCAAATGAAAATAATCTTAAAGTTTGTAATAAATGGCAATCAATTTTTCACTGTGACTTTAATTGGAAAATGATATTTACTGTTTATAGATATAAACTGAAGGATGTAAAACTTTTAGATTTTCAATACAGATTTCTACATGGAATTATCTACACAAAGAAAGAACTATTAACAATGAATATTGTAGACAACAGTGTGTGTAGCTTCTGTAATGCTGTCAATGAGGACGTCAGCCATGTCTTTTGGGAATGTAATGAAACTAAACAATTTTGGAATGATCTCGAACTTTGGCTTAACAATTACCTTCCACAAAAAATTAAATTGACAAAACATCTTATTTGGTTTGGTTCTAACTACTCTAATACTTTAATCAATCATATAGTTTTATTGGGAAAAAGGCATATTCATGCAAGTAGAATTAAAGGAACCAAACCGAAATTAGATATACTTTTAAAATTGTTTAAAAACATATTTTCAATCGAGAAATTTATTGCTATAAAAAAGGATGACAAAAGTAACTTTAATAGAAAATGGTTACCTTTATTCTCAGCTTTTGATTCATAGCTCTCTGTTGATACATGATATGTTTGAGTCTGACTGTGTGTTGCAACCGTGTTGGTTTGAAATAGGACAATGTTTGTTTCCAACCCTTTAATTTTCTAAAGAGTGCATTGTGCCAATCTATGCAATCCGAAATATGTCTTTGACGGAATACTGTATACCCCTTAAACAAGCTATGATATATTTGAACCTGTTAAGTTTCCTTGCATTATGCAAATATATACTCCTTAGCTTTGTCGCCTTTTGGGATTAAGTTCCTTTTGAAAATGTATGTTCCTCTCTACTGAAACATATCAAAGAGGAAAAACGATTCTTGTTCAGTTGGTAAATATAATGACTAGAACTAAAGGCACTTCACACATGGTTCTGATTAGGGTGGCATAGAGCTGTGGGGCACTGTCTGGGGTAGGCCAGAAGAACAGGTATGTACGAGGTAGTTGACAGAAGCAACAACCCACAGTTATTATATAGCGATGTGTTTGAGGCTGGTAATCAGTCCTAATTAACTGGCGCGGGATAAAGTAGTCTTAGCTTTCTAACATGCGTCACTTCCGGCTTTCTGACATAAATATTTCTTCAGTCTCCACTCTCTGCCAGGTATGCAGTATGCAGACACTTAACTGCAGCCGTAGAAATATGCGGCATGGTGTACCTTCTGTACTTTAACTGCAAGAAGTGCCTATAGGAATAGAAACCTCCGTGAAGCAGCTTGAGTTGCTCATTTAAATGTTTTGAGTTTTCGTACATGTGGGCCAGCATTTACATTTACATACACATAATAGGGAACACATTGACTCTGACAGTTATGAAACGCAAGCAATATGCAACCTACCCAATACTATGACACACAAGTAATATGCGACATGTACAATAATATGTCATACAAGTTATATGTAGCATTGAAGAGGTGCTGTAATTGCAACTGTAGTATTTCACCGTAAATTCAACTGCAGAGGTTCTACAGGTTCAACTGTAGTACTGCAGCAGTTCTATAAGTACAACAGTAGTATTGGAGAGGCTTTTTAATTTCTACTTTTGTACTGCAGGTTCCAGTAACTTCAAATCAAGTTTTGCGGAAGTTGTGTAATTTCAACTGTAGCCTTACAGATCTTCTTTAACTCATGTGGTCTTTTTAATGTCACTCGTAGTAGTGCAGATGTTCTGTAATTTCACCTGTAGTATTGAAAACATAACGTAATTTCATCGGTTATCTTATATTAACTCACGAACTGGAGTGGTTCTGTAATTGTAACTATAGGATTGGATAGGTTCTGTTATTTTAACTGTATGATTAGAGAGATTATGTAATTTAAACTCAAGTATTTGAGAGGGTCTGTAAATTCACCTGTAACATTGTCTAGTGGCGTTTATTCTAACCTTGAACTTACTATTACTATTATTACATCCCCCCTTACATTAAATTCAGTAAACCCTTATTCATTCAAGAGAGCGGCCGTGGTCAGGACGTGAAGGATCTCCCCCGTGTTGCTGACGACGTGAACGATGTCTCCCGTGACGAGGACGTAGACTCCCTCGCAAGGGTACAGTTCGATAAAGACCTGCTTGACGAGTACTGCGAAGACTTCAGGGCGGCTGTAGCAGGGGGGCAACCTGGCTGCGGGAAGGATCAGCGCCCTCACTGTCTGGCTAATGGATCAGTGGTGCTCGGCAGCTGCCGGCTCAAGCGAGCAGTGTGTTTGTAAGTGATTATACCCGTGCTTTATCACAATGTCATCTTTTTATACAAATTGTGTGAATGTAGGGTGCTACCGGTAGGGCGGGACACGCTTAGGCTTTTCGCCAAAATGTAATCTGTTTCTGCTTATAATCTAGAATGGTTACTTTCTTGCATTGACACTATATATTTATATCATAATTGAAGCGTCAAGCGAGCAATGTGTATGTAAGTGATTGTATGTGTGCTTCATCACAATGTCATCTTCATATAATTATTTATCAACTCGGGATCGCACAATCGACTCTGTTTTGGGCAGATCTTTCTTATGAATATGGAAAGTCTTTTGTCGCTTTTATATATTATTGTAAAAAGGACAGTGCAGGTTAAATACAGGGCAGGTTATATACAGGGCAGATGATGGATAGTGCAGGTTATATACAGGGCAGGTGATGGACTGTGCAGGTTATATACAAGGCAGGTGATGGACAGTGCAGGTTAAATACAGGGCAGGTTATATACAGGGCAGGTTATATACAAGGCAGGTGATGGACAGTGCAGGTTATATACAGGGCAGGTGATGGACTGTGCAGGTTATATACAGGGCAGATGATGGATAGTGCAGGTTATATACAGGGCAGGTGATGGACTGTGCAGGTTATATACAAGGCAGGTGATGGACAGGGCAGGTCATGGGCAGTGCAGGTTAAATACAGGGTAGGTGATGGACAGTGCAGGTTAAATACAGGGCAGGTTATATACAGGGCAGGTTATATACAAGGCAGGTGATGGACAGTGCAGGTTATATACAGGGCAGGTGATGGACTGTGCAGGTTATATACAAGGCAGGTGATGGACTGTGCAGGTTATATACAAGGCAGGTGATGGACAGTGCAGGTTATATACAGGGCAGGTGATGGACTGTGCAAGTTATATACATGGCAGGTGATGGACAGTGCAGGTTATATACAGGGCAGGTGATGAACTGTGCAAGTTATATACATGGCAGGTGATGGACAGTGCAGGTTATATACAGGGCAGGTGATGGACTGTGCAAGTTATATACAAGGCAGATGATGGACTGTGCAGATTCTATCCCTGCTCATGAAGGTTCAGTCACAATGCTCGTTTGAACAAGATGGTTTTGAATGTTGACCGGAAGCTGCTGATAGAGCGGCAACAGCTGTGCTGAAGGTACTGTATCCATGCGTCGTTGTCCGGGCTGGTAGCATCATCCTCTGGTCTGCACATCGTAATGCCCGTTGTAATAGGAACACAGGAGTCAGGCCATGGTGTGATTTGTAGACAAATACCGGCAGCTGGAACCGGATTCTCTGTCTCACATGTAGCAAATGGCGTTCTTTGAAGACCGGTTTTATGCGGTCGCGCATTCGACATCTTGTGATGAGCCTGTAGCTTGTCCAGATGATTGTGAATGCCATGCAGGAGACTGCTGCAATAGTCTAAATGCATGCACCTTTGCAGATGTTATCCACATGGTTTCTCAAACTTAATGTTGAATCAATGATCATGCCAAGATTTCTTGCGTGACTGCTTGGTTAAACAATACTAGTACCGTCCCGAACCTACATGGGCTGCAGTTTGTTTTGAACTGGTGATAAACGATAAAAGATTCAGTTTTGGCACCAATCAATTTGAGGAAGTGTGTTATTCAACTGTTGATGCCAATCATGCAGGCTGTTTTTCTCTGGAATGTATCATTAACAGATGATGGTGACAATGGTTTGAATCCCGGATAGAGCTGTGTATCATCAGCATACAGATGAAACCTGAGATCACGATATCTTCCAATTCTTCCTACTGCTATGGTGTATATACTGAAACGTATTGGGCCAAGATCCCAGTGGCGCTCTAAATGTCAGTTCGCTCCTACCTGATCTCACTCTATCACTGACCAGTGGCCCCGTGAGATATGGTTTGAACCCTGATAGAACCCCGCCAGTAGAACCCACCTCTGACTCCAGCGTTTGGAGAAGAGTTGAGAGCTAAGAAATCAAAGAGGACAAGAATCGCCGCTCCCTTGGAATCAAGTATGTCATTTTGCACACGTAGCAAAGTTACTTTTGTGCTGTGACCACTATTGTAAGCCGATTGGAGGACATCTCCAGGAGTGTTGTCTTGCATGAGTTTATGCAGCCTACCCGCTACTACCTGCTCAATCAACCCTGAAAGGAAACGTCGATTTGAGACCGTTCGATAGTTCTCGATCCAATGATGGCCTTTCTAGTAGGGGCATTATCAGCGCTTCTGTCAGAACCTCGTTTTGAGCCAACGACTAATTTACTATTGAAGTGATTCCTTTACACTGTCGATACTGCAATATTTTCTGGGACTCTTTGCTAAACGTTTTCTAACTTCGTCAGCAGTGGTGGCAACAAAGCTTTGTGAGTTGGTCGTAGCTGACTTTGCCGGATGAACCCAACCAGCTGCATTTGGCAGTATATTGTTTATTGACAAACTGAGATCATTTTGGATGTTTTATATCTTTTCAGTTCGGGACTTTATAAACTTGATAGCAAGCTTCTCTCTTGCTGTACCGGAAAGCACAATCGCGCTTGCCTTTTCTTGAAGAGTTGTGCATTTCCAGTTGAAATACTTCCCGCTGATCTTGAACATTGTACATCTTTGACGTGAAACATCTATTCTTTACGTCTTCAGAAGCTTTACAATGTTCCTCTGTATTGCATCATCTAGCGGTAGACAGTGAGCGAGGCTTTGCACATCTGAGTCCTTCAGTAGACCATGCAGTAAGTTGTCGAATACTTACCTTCCGTGTCTTCTCTGTGAGTTCTCTAGGAAACAACGTTGTACAAGTTGATGGTGTCAGTAATTGTGTTGGCTTGTTGAAAGGTTATGGATGATTTTACAGCAGCTTTCGAATCCAGTATAAAACAGGAATGGACATGTCTTCAGACTAACTTTCATTATAGGAGGGCCAGACATTGGATAACAGCTGGCTGGGACAGAATGAGTTTATTCCAAATCCGTTTCCTCTTTTTCTGTCGCCACGAAAAGTCGCAAGATTGCTGATTTGCTGATGCGGAGTTAAGCAAACAATACTCACTCACTCCTCTTTTTCTGTTTGTGCATTCTATCAATGACAACATCACGTACTGACTTTAGCCACTCTGGAAAACATATGCATTCCACAGGTACATCCTCTCTTTCAGCCCATAGCTGGGCATACTCATCGACAGAATCCATAATGATTTAAAACGTTGTGATTCCAAGTGGTAGCCAGCTATCCACGACATATTATTTTAATAGCTGTTCAAATTGTTATTGTCACGAACAGAGAAGGCACCCGTTATATGACCAACAGATTGCTAGCAGTATGATGAGTCTTGGCAGCCACAAGTAGTTGAATGTACATCATAAGCTGCCAAGTCCACGTTCCGCAACGCGTTTCTATCACTGAAAAATAAATCAATGAGATGATGTTCGTACAGGAAAATAAAAATGTTTGTGGTTCCGAAATTGAAATATTGTGATTTTTGTTTCACGTATTTAAGGGTTAATTTTAGTAACATTCGGTATTTTACTGATTGACTTGATTCTGTTTCTGATTTGACCAAGCGTTTCAAAGCGACCTCAAGAACTATACTCTCTTGTCGATACTATGCGCTCTTGCTATTTGCTGACCCATCCATTAGCAAACGTTGCTGAAGTCCTTTGGTATCTTTCAGTGACATATAGTACAGATTTATCTAACTCCTTATATGATGTAGAAAGAAAGTCACTGCATTCGATAGTTGTGTAATGCAATATCAAGTGGAAAAAATGACAAAATAGAAGATATTGGCAGTATTTATCCTAACCAAAGACCTGCCAACGCCAATGTTGTGAGTCTGTCTTCGGCATCCCAGAGACGCTGCCGCAGTCATGGTCACAAGAGTGAGTGAGTGAGTATTGCCTTTAGCAGTATTCCAGCAATATCTCGGCGGGGGACACCAGAAATGGGCGTCACACATTGTACCCATGTCGGGAATCGAACCCGGGTCGTCGGCGTGACCAGCGAACGCTTTAACCACTAGGCTACCCGACCGCCCCATGGTCACAAGAAAGGACGAAGGCCAAATGATCGATGCCATTAATTTGGTAGATGCGTTGCCCCTCCTGCAACAACCATTGTCATAGCAGAAAGGGCATCTACATTTAAGGCTAAACGATGGATTGCATATTTTCTCCAATATCCTAACTTTCATGCAATCGATCGAGTGATTTTCAGAAATGAAATGTTTGTAGACACAAGGAAAAAAAACCTTCTGATTCCTGATTCTAGGCTGGGTGATTCACGTCAATAATTTCCGTTTTGTCTCTCAAACATCAACCAATCCATAAAGTGATGACTGCTTCCGTTATATTTATGCAAATGGAATAATGTTGTGTCTTTTTTGTATGTCTGCAATTGTTCACTAGAATCTTTGATTTTCAGGGAGAATGTCCTTGAAGACTTTGACTGGTTCTCCTGTGCAATTCAGTAACGCAATCCGATGTGTGCTTGTCTCCCTGATGTGATCATTGCGTCATCTAGCAAGACAGCGCGCGGTGTAATCGCCTCCTTCACGCGGTGTAATCGCCTCCATGGAGGAATCCCTGTGCCGCGGATCTGCAAGCCGGGCCGGAGAAAGGCATCGACCAGGAATCAGTTCAACGTCAGAACTTGACATAACACTGACTGTCAGTCCTGCAAGACAATTGGCTAGGCGTGATATACATTCTTTAGGGTATGAATGTGACCTCCTTTTATGACCTCTGTAACCCGACGCTATGAACGAAAGCATCTGGCAAATATGATGCCGCAAACAATCACCTTAGTCAGTAGTACAACATTATGTGGCGAATGACCGTGTATGTTCATTATTTGGATTTGCGTCATCAGGACAGACATAGCATGAACGATATTATTATGAATGTTTCACATGTTCTTATCTAGATTAGATTTTACTTAATACGATGTGTTCAGTAGCATATATTGGTCTGTTTGCATACATACGTTGATGCATTATGACGGACTCTCGCACGGAGAGTAGTCTACTTTCATTCTCCCATGCAACTGGATAGAGTGGATACAGCTGGCTCCAGAATATATCTGTAACCTTATTCCACGTTGATATGATTATCATTACAAACTAAGAAAATGGTATGCAGTCATAATAAATATTTTCAAGACTTTGCTTTGCAGTAAGTCCTTTCTTCAAGCTACAGCCCTCTTTTGGAATCTGTTACCAGATGATGTTCAGCATTAAAGCTGGTTTAAAACGGCTCGAATGCTTCTGAAAAGTGTATGTATGTTGACTCCACTTCTGACACAAAGGGTTTTGACGTGAAAACTGTAATGTATGGTGACGGGAACTTAACAAGAAATGAGAACTAACTCTTATATAGCCAGGATTCTTGATTTGGTCTTCAGGAACAAAACAACAATTATTTTTCGAGCACAATGAAACAATTCTCTTTTAATTATTTATTAATTATATATACATAGCCGGGAGTGTAACTTCTGATGACACCTATGTCTGTGCATGATTTCACAGAACAAAATGGTAGGTCAATATCTATAAATATATATCAGACTCATATGCATATGACTGTAGTCTTTGAAGGACAAGTGGTCTTTTTACTCTATAACTTGTTTCTGCGTGAACTTGTACTTTTGATGTCTACGCCAATGTAATTATGCTTCAGGGAGCATATACCTACATAATCCTGTTAGGCCTGTTTACAATAACTTTCAAGTTAAGTTGAATAAAATATGTTCAAACTAAACATCCTCTTGATTAAGGATTTTCAGCAACCCGCATCACCATTCCTCTCTATAAAATATTGTTTAGTAACATATATTACGTTTACTCTTTGTAAAGGTGAGGTGAAGTGAAAAGGAATTTAACGTCGCGTTCAAGATTATCGGCTTATATCGCGACGTGAATTTGTGTGTCAGCGTGTGTGTGCGTGCGCGTGTACGTGCTTTCATGCGTGCGGCTGCTTGCACTAGTCCGGACTTATGCCGATTCTTAAATGCTATCCCACTGATATACTATGCCGCAGTTGAACAGAAATAACCAACTACGAGGCGACCAGTCCTTGGTTTAGCCCCTTAATGTCGAACACCAGGCAGGGTAACAACAAATACCAGCTTTTAACGTTTATTGGTATGGCGCGGGCGGAGATCGATTCCTTCTTCTCTCCGGGTAGACGCTATATCACTAGAACGGTCTCTCTGTAAAGGACAAATAGCAACACGTATACCCCTTATTCTCTCTATAAAGAGCGTTCAGTAACACGTTTCACCATCACTCACTATAAAGAGCGTTCAGTGACACGTTTCACCATCACTCACTATAAAGGACGTTCAGTGACACGTTTCACCATCACTCACTATAAAGGACGTTCAGTGACACGTTTCACCATCACTCACTATAAAGAGCGTTCAATAACACGTTTCACCATCACTCACTATAAAGGACGTTCAGTGACACGTTTCACCATCACTCTCTGTAAAGAGCGTTCAATAACACGTTTCACCATCGCTCACTATAAAGGACGTTCAGTAACACGTTTCACCATCACTCACTATAAAGGACGTTCAGTAACACGTTTCACCATCACTCACTATAAAGAGCGTTCAGTAACACGTTTCATCGTCACTCACTATAAAGGACGTTCAGTGATGCGTTACACCATCACTCACTATAAAGGACGTTCAGTAACACGTTTCTCCATCACTCTCTGTAAAGAGCGTTCAGTAACGCGTTTCATCGTCACTCACTACAAAGAGCGTTCAGTAACACGTTTCACCGTCACTCACTATAAAGGACGTTCAGTGACGCGTTTCACCATCACTCACTATAAAGGACGTTCAACGACGCGTTTTACCATCACTCTCTGTAAAGAGCGTTCAGTAACGCGTTTCATCATCACTCACTACAAAGAGCGTTCAGTAACACATTTCATCGTCACTCACTATAAAGGACGTTCAGTGACGCGTTTCACCATCACTCTCTGTAAAGAGCGTTCAGTGACGCGTTTCACCATCACTCTCTGTAAAGAGCGTTCAGTGACGCGTTTCACCATCACTCTCTGTAAAGAGCGTTCAGTAACACGTTTCACCATCACTCACTATAAAGGACGTTCAGTGACACGTTTCACCATCACTCTCTGTAAAGAGCGTTCAGTAACGCGTTTCACTATCACTAACTATAAAGGACGTTCAGTGACGCGTTTCACCATCACTCTCTGTAAAGAGCATTCAGTGACGCGTTTCACCATCACTCTCTGTAAAGAGCATTCAGTGACGCGTTTCACCATCACTCTCTGTAAAGAGCGTTCAGTAACACATTTCACCATCACTCTCCATAAAGGACGTTCAGTGACGCGTTTCACCATCACTCTGTGTAAAGAGCGTTCAGTAACACATTTCACCATCACTCTCTGTAAAGAGCGTTCAGTGACGCGTTTCACCATCACTCGAGCTCTCTGTAAAGAGCGTTTAGTAACGCGTTTCACCATCACTCTCTGTAAAGAGCGTTCAGTAACACGTTTCACCATCACTCTCTGTAAAGAGCATTCAGTGACGCGTTTCACCATCACTCGACCTCTCTGTAAAGAGAGTTTAGTAACACGTTTCACCATCACTCACTATAAAGGACGTTCAATGACGCGTTTCACCATCACTCTCTGTAAAGAGCGTTCAGTAACACGTTTCATCGTCACTCACTACAAAGAGCGTTCAGTAACACGTTTCACCATCACTTACTATAAAGGACGTTCAGTGACGCGTTTCACCATCACTCACTATAAAGAGCGTTCAGTAACACGTTTCACCATCACTCTCTGTAAAGAGCGTTTAGTAACGCGTTTCACCATCACTCACTATAAAGGACGTTCAGTAACACGTTTCACCATCACTCTCTGTAAAGAGCGTTTAGTAACACGTTTCACCATCACTCACTATAAAGGACGTTCAGTGACACGTTTCACCATCACTCTCTGTAAAGAGCGTTCAGTAACACGTTTCAACATCATTCTCTGTAAAGAGCGTTCAGTGACGCGTTTCACCATCACTCGAGCTCTCTGTAAAGAGCGTTTAGTAACACGTTTTACCATCACTCACTATAAAGGACGTTCAGTAACACGTTTCACCATCACTCTCTGTAAAGAGCGTTCAGTAACACGTTTCACCATCACGCACTGTAAAGGACGTTCAGTGACACGTTTCACCATCACTCACTATAAAGGACGTTCAGTAACACGTTTCATCGTCACTATCTATAAAGAGCGTTCAGTAACACGTCTCACCATCACTCACTTTAAAGAGCGTTCAGTAACACGTTTCACCATCACTCACTATAAAGGACGTTCAGTGACACATTTCACCATCACTCACTATAAAGGACGTTCAGTAACACGTTTCACCATCACTCTCTGTAAAGAGCGTTCAGTAACACGTTTTACCATCACTCACTATAAAGAGCGTTCAGTAACACGTTTCACCATCACTCTCTGTAAAGAGCGTTTAGTAACGCGTTTCACCATCACTCACTATAAAGGACGTTCAGTAACACGTTTCACCATCACTCTCTGTAAAGAGCGTTTAGTAACACGTTTCACCATCACTCACTATAAAGGACGTTCAGTGACACGTTTCACCATCACTCTCTGTAAAGAGCGTTCAGTAACACGTTTCACCATCACTCTCTGTAAAGAGCGGTCAGTGACGCGTTTCACCATCACTCGAGCTCTCTGTAAAGAGCGTTTAGTAACACGTTTCACCATCACTCACTATAAAGGACGTTCAGTAACACGTTTCACCATCACTCTCTGTAAAGAGCGTTCAGTAACACGTTTCACCATCACGCACTGTAAAGGACGTTCAGTGACACGTTTCACCATCACTCACTATAAAGGACGTTCAGTAACACGTTTCATCGTCACTATCTATAAAGAGCGTTCAGTAACACGTCTCACAATCACTCACTTTAAAGAGCGTTCAGTAACACGTTTCACCATCACTCACTATAAAGGACGTTCAGTGACACATTTCACCATCACTCACTATAAAGGACGTTCAGTAACACGTTTCACCATCACTCTCTGTAAAGAGCGTTCAGTAACACGTTTCAACATCATTCTCTGTAAAGAGCGTTCAGTGACGCGTTTCACCATCACTCGAGCTCTCTGTAAAGAGCGTTTAGTAACACGTTTTACCATCACTCACTATAAAGGACGTTCAGTAACACGTTTCACCATCACTCTCTGTAAAGAGCGTTCAGTAACACGTTTCACCATCACTCACTATAAAGAGCGTTCAGTAACTCGTTTCACCATCACTCACCATAAAGAGCGTTCAATAACACGTTTCACCATCACTCACTACAAAGAGCGTTCAGTGACACGTTTCACCATCACTCTATAGAAAGAGGGTTCAGTTACAAATTTCACCATCACTCACTATAAAGAGCGTTCTGTAACACGTTTCATCGTCACTCACTATAAAGAGAGTTCAGTAACACGTTTCACCATCACTCACTACAAAGAGCGTTCAGTGACACGTTACACCATCACTCTATATAAAGAGGGTTCAGTAACACATTTCACAATCACTCTCTATAAAGAGGGTTCAGTAACACATTTCACAATCACTCTCTATAAAGAGGGTTCAGTAACACATTTCACAATCACTGTCTATAAAGAGCGTTCAGTGACACGTTTCTCCATCCCTCTCTATGAGGAGTTTAGATTCAGGTTTCAGTTTGTTTTTCGCATAATACATATTTGTTAGAGATATACTATGCTTAAGAAATAGAGATTTCTCCAACTCCATGTGTTGTGTAGTAAAGTAAAGTTTTGCCCTGATCTACACTCGTAACAAAAAGAAACGCACAGGGGATAATAAAAATGTTGATTTTGTTCATTCATAAAATATTCAATACAAATGCAATAGTTTTTATTGAACGCTGTTAGTCACATGTTCGTTAACTGGTGTCATGCACAACTTTTGTAGATTTATACAGAAAGTTTTATAGGACTGCACGAACATGTCATGGAAAGGAAATTTAAAGCAGGATGCACGTGCAAGTCGTGAAATTTATGCGCAGTGACTATGGCTATAAAAGGTCAAACATCAGTCAACATTTTGTCATATGTCGACTTATTGGAAGTGGGAAAATGCCGAGACGGAATGCTGCCATTGGACGTCTTGCAGCTGCAGTTGTACGTCATTTCAGCATCCACCAGAGCATCTCGTTTATGGGATCGATATACCCGGCTCAATTCAACTCAAGATCGTCCAAAAAGTGGTAGTCCCCACCCTGCACAGGATCGCTACATCCGGGTCATTCACCTACGTCACCGATATGGCAGGGCATGAGCCTGGTTTGAGGAGGGTACCGAATCAGGAATCGTCTGCGAGAGGTGGGAATTAGACCCAGAGGACCGGTATTCGTCTATGTATTAAGACGTTTGCATCCACGACAACGTATGCGATGGAGCAACACGGTACACGCAGTGTGATGATGGGGAGCCATATCCTACACCCGATGATCTGACTTGGTGGTGGTTCAGGGCAATCTGTCAGCAAACCGGTACATCGATCAAAATCTTCAACGTCACCATCTTCCGATTATCAACCGACAGAGGGAGTTGTTTCAACATGACAACGCCACACCACAAACAGGCTTTAAACGGGATGAGGACCTCAATCATAGCAGTGACGTACACACAATAGGGTGACGACCTCAATTATAGCAGTGACGTACATACAATGGGGTGACTATCTCAATTATAGCAGTGACGTACATACAAAAGGGTGACTACCTCAATTATACCAGTGACGTACATACAGCAGGGTGACTACCTGACTTATAGCAGTGACGTACACACAATAGGGTGACGACCTCAATTATACCAGTGACGTACACACAATAGGGTGAATACCTGAATTATAGCAGTAACGTACACACAATAGGGTGACGACACCAATTATAGCAGTGACGTACACACAATAGGGTGACTACCTCAATTATAGTAGTGACGTACACACAATAGGGTGACTACCTCAATTATAGCAGTACCGTACACACAATTGGGTGACTACCTGAATTATAGCAGTGACGTACATACAATAGAGTGACTACCTGAATTATAGCAGTGACGTACATACAATAGAGTGACTACCTGAATTATAGCAGTGACGTACACACAATAGGGTGACTACCTGAATTATAGCAGTGACGTACACACAATAGGGTGACTACCTCTATTATAGCAGTGACGTATACACAATAGGGTGACGCCCTCAATTATAGCAGTGACGTACATACAAAAGGGTGACTACCTCAATTATAGCAGTGACGTACAATAGGGTGACTACCTGAATTATAGCAGTGACGTACTCACAATAGGGTGACTACCTCTATTATAGCAGTGACGTATACACAATAGGGTGACTACCTCAATTATAGCAGTGACGTGCACACAATAGGGTGACTACCTCTATTATAGCAGTGACGTACACACAATAGGGTAACTACCTCAATTATAGCAGTGACGTACATACAAAAGGGTGACTACCTCAATTATAGCAGTGACGTACACACAATTGGGCGAATACCTCAATTATAGCAGTGACGTACACACAATAGGGTGACTACCTCATTTATAGCAGTGACGTACACACATTAGGGTGACTACCTCAATTATAGCAGTGACGTACACACAATAGGGTGACGACCTGAATTATAGCAGTGATGTACACACAATAGAGTGACTACCTGAATTATAGCAATGACGTACACACAATAGGGTGACGACCTCAATTATAGCAGTGACGTACACACAATTGGGTGACTACCTCAATTATAGCAGTGACGTACATGCAAAAGGGTGACTACCTCAATTATACCAGTGACGTACATACAGCAGGGTGACTACCTCAATTATACCAAAGACGTACATACAATAGGGTGACTACCTCAACTATAGCAGTGACGTACACACAATAGGGTGACTACCTGAATTATAGCAGTAACGTACACACAATAGGGTGACTACCTGAATTATAGCAGTGACGTACACACAATAGGGTGACGACCTCAATTATAGCAGTGACGTACATACAATAGGGTGACTACCTCAATTATAGCAGTGACGTACACACAATAGGGTGACTACCTCAATTATAGCAGTGACGTACACACAATAGGGTGACTACCTCAATTATACCAGTGACGTACATACAATAGGGTGACTACCTCAATTATAGCAGTAACGTACACACAATAGGGTGACTACCTGAATTATAGCAGTGACGTACACACAATAGGGTGACGACCTCAATTATAGCAGTGACGTACATACAATAGGGTGACTACCTCAATTATAGCAGTGACGTACACACAATAGGGTGACTACCTCAATTATAGCAGTGACGTACATACAATAGGGTGACTACCTCAATTATACCAGTGACGTACATACAATAGGGTGACTACCTCAATTATAGCAGTGACGTACACACAATAGGGTGACTACCTGAATTATAGCAGTGACGTACACACAATTGGGTGACTACCTGAATTATAGCAGTGACGTACATACAATAGAGTGACTACCTGAATTATAGCAGTGACGTACACACAATAGGGTGACTACCTGAATTATAGCAGTGACGTACACACAATAGGGTGACTACCTGAATTATAGCAGTGACGTATATACAATAGGGTGACTACCTCTATTATAGCAGTGACGTACACACAATAGGGTGACTACCTCAATTATAGCAGTGACGTACACACAATAGGGTGACTACCTGAATTATAGCAGTGACGTACATACAATAGGGTGACTACCTCAATTATAGCAGTGACGTACACACAATAGGGTGACTACCTCAATTATAGCAGTGACGTACACACAATAGGGTGACTACCTCAATTATAGCAGTGACGTACACACAATAGGGTGACTACCTCTATTATAGCAGTGATGTACACACAATAGGGTGACTACCTGAATTATAGCAGTGACGTACATACAATAGGGTGACTACCTCTATTATAGCAGTGACGTACACACAATAGGGTGACTACCTCTATTATAGCAGTGACGTACATACAATAGGGTGATCACCTCAATTAAGGCAGTGGGCTACAAACCATAGGGTGACGACCTCAATTAAGGCAGTGGGTGACATCGAATACTTTGCTTCTACAATAAAAGATGTGGGGTTCAACAGATCGGGTGCACTTGGATGTCATCAACAGTGTTTCAGTAGACTCTATATCAATATTATGGTCGTCAAAATGGCGGTTATGTCCATATATGCCAGTTAGAACCACCACTAGGCACTGTTACTGACACGACACAGTCGGAACATGTGGGTTTAGTTCAGCTTGTTTTAGTTTAGCTCGGAGAAGGGGCGTTAGAGCTCTGCCTAAGAGGTGGCTGCGGATCCCAGGGGTTAGCATCAGAACCCTGACCCGAGCATGCCTACGTGATTACACTTCCCCGAGGCGTGATATAAGGACTAAGGTGACTTGTGAAGACGACATCAACGGCATAGTTCCCTGAGGCGTTGTATAAGGACTAACGTGTCTTGTGAAGACGATATCGAGGGCATAGTTCCCTGTGGCGACATCAACGGCATAGTTCCCCGAGGCGTTGTATAAGGACTAACGTGTCTTGTGAAGACGATATCGAGGGCATAGTTCCCTGTGGCGACATCAACGGCATAGTTCCCCGAGGCGTTGTATAAGGACTAACGTGTCTTGTGAAGACGATATCGAGGGCATAGTTCCCTGTGGCGACATCGAAGGCATAGTTCCCCGAGGCGTTGTATAAGGACTAATGTGTCTTGTGAAGACGATATCGAGGGCATAGTTCCCTGTGGCAACATCGACGGCATAGTTCCCCGAGGCGTTGTATAAGGACTAACGTGTCTTGTGAAGACGATATCGAGGGCATAGTTCCCTGTGGCGACATCGACGGCATAGTTCCCCGAGGCGTTGTATAAGGACTAACGTGACTTGTGAAGACGATATCGAGGGCATAGTTCCCTGTGGCGACATCGACGGCATAGTTCTCCGAGGCGTTGTATAAGGAATAACGTGTCTTGTGAAGACGATATCGAGGGGATAGTTCCCTGTGGCGACATCAACGGCATAGTTCCCCGAGGCGTTGTATAAGGGCTAACGTGACTTGTGAAGACGATATCGAGGGCAGAGTTCCCTGTGGCGACATCAACGGCATAGTTCCCCGAGGCGACATCGACGGCATAGTTCCCAGTGGCCTGATATAAGTACTAACGTAAGTTGGCAACATGTGAACTACTATTAGTTAAGACGTGGTGTGGTCGCATTGTACGTTCTTAATACTGACTTACTGAATTACTGACTTACTGAATTTAGGAAAATGATACTTTCATACAATTTCCCTCCATATTCTCGATGATAAATTTACATGTTTCGAGAAAGAAGTTTAAATATTGTGTATTTTACTCATATTGCAAGATGTTCCGTTAATGATGAATCAAGCCCCGTCATGCCAACTGCCATAAATTATCCGTAAGCAATATCTCAGGAACAAAAGACCTTGTAACGGTTTAGACCACCATATAGGCCTCAATTGTATACAACTATGAGAACATTCCTCAGTGCCAGAAAACAGAGCCGCCTATTGGTGGATGTGACCGTTATCTGCAGTCGAAGTGACCTACAACACAGGGACATTTCTCACTAAGGCCACATCAGTGACAGCAGGCACTGAAGATACGTGATCTACATTTCTCTCACGGTCGCACAGACCAAACACAGATCGCTGGTTTCATTTCATTGGGTTCCAAGTCACGGCTGTGCGGGAGCCTCCACGGTAAGTTCAATTTAAGTTGTAATTTAGGAAGTCACGGAGACGCCGTATTATGTGTAAAGCTAACTTCAACTAAGAGAAAATACACATCGGAAAGACACTGTCGCTGTTTGGGGTTGTGATTTAAGTATTTTCTTTGATCTATTGCTTTGTTGTTTTGTTACAGTTTGCATAAAACCGCCAGTTACAACCCACTTTATGTTCTCAACATCACATTCCTCTGCCACATTCCAATCATAGATTAGGGGTCGTGTGGCTGGTGAATGTGTGGTCACATGCGGCATGAAATTAATCTAAAAAAAAACACAATAATTTCTTACTGTATGCGACCGTTTTGCATTGGGGATAGGAACTACATCACAATGATTGTACTTATGACAACAGTTCAAATATTACAAAACCATATATCACTTTTGATTCTGTTCATGTATTGTTCATGTAATAATAAATCAACCAATCATAAAATGTTCTTTATCAATAACAATGTTATTTTACCAAACATGTACATGCAAGTGCCACGTACGGCACTGTAGCCCATGTGCGTTTTTTTCCATGTAACCAAAAATACTTCTGAATTAATTCCAAACATCTATAGTGGAATTAATCTGTTTTATCTTTCTGTGTTAACTAATATAACTACATAAAATAAAAATTCTAAGTTGCCATACTATCGTCCATGTTTAAGTTATGGACTGAATCGTTTCCACAACTCAACCACAAAGTCATATGATTTGGATTTGACTTGTCACTGATACCCTTTTGTGGACCCCCAGAAGCATGGGGCCGGTTGACATGCTCATTCCAGTCCAAAATAGCAATTCCTTGTTTCACTTCCTACATTGAAAGTGGACACGTTTGTCAAGATATGTCAGTATGGTGTTGTGATATTCATTCTTATTATTATCATTAATATTCAAAAGAAAGAAGTTTATCAAAATAAGATATGCAATTACGAAAACAGAATCCTTAGCAGACAGATGCTTGTGTTTTGTTTACATGAAGACCGTCATGGGCCCCGGAAGAGCACATATGTGACCTGTGCGGTATCCCAGAGATGACAGGCCTCCCCAGATCTCCCTTATGTAGCTAATTGTTGTAGCTGTCTGTTTCTGGTAACTAACTGCTATTATTGAACACGAAAAGGAATAAGCCCACGTCGTGTGTTTCCTCAAGGATTAATGTTCCGATTGAGAAGGTCTACACAAAAGAAGAAGTGTTTTTTATCGTCATTAACAACATAACATATTCCTCAGTAAAGCTGAAGGGGTCCTTGTCGGCACAGGTACTACATGTATGCTACTTTACCCCAGGTATGTTTCTGCAGACAGAAATATACCCTAAGCCAAAATCAGACTACAGTAACGTACCCGGTTTCTGAACGAGTCCATACAGTTCTCAACCCCAAACCGAAACCGGTTTATGTTGTTCTGCTGGGTCGCCTGATTACGAGTGCATGCTGGGTAATACTGTGCATAGCGGAGTAAGCAGAAGCTTGGATGCCTTCGGAAATCTTTCTACAAATGTCCAAACGTTGGTAGTTTTTAAAACAATATCGCAGAAAAAAAGAGGACAAAGTCATCGAAATTCCCCGCAATAGGGAATTGGAAATTCAAATATTTGTTTTGTTAATAATGGAAGAGAGATTAATGCTTGTCAATAATAATTAAATCTTTGTTAAAATTGGACTAATTGTGTCATAATAAATAGCGGACGAAGTAAGTCAAAGCAGGAGTATCCATGCCAGTGGACGAGCATTCTCTGTGGGGCCTCACCCTGGAGTCTCCCTGGAGAGGAGCAATCTCCCGATAACAACATACTGATAACATGGGTATCATGCCCTCCCAGTACTAGTGTGTGTGGTGTGTCTGTGGTGTGTGGGTTGAGGGGGAGACAGAGCATTTTCGGGCCGCGTGACAAAGTGCGTCAGCGATTGAGGAAACGGTTCAGCGCTCTGCGCAATGCGGAATGGACTCGTCCTTGGGTATGTTTCTGTTATTCTGGTTTTGGCCAAGGTGCATTTCTGTATACAGTGAGTGAGTGAGTGAGTATGGTTTTACGCCGCTTTTAGCAATATTCCAGCAACATCAGGGCGGGGGACACCAGAAATGGGCTTCACACATTGTACCTATTCTGTATACAGAAAAGTACCTGGGGTACATAATTTGCAATTTTTTAATGTATGGTGAACAATGACAACATCATTTCGATTCTTGATTGTTGTTTGGATGTTCATGTCAAAGGCCATGTACCAACGTATATGGTCTCAGCTCATGATCACTTAAAATATTTGGAATCGGGTTTTTTTTTCATATATTAAATTAACCCATTCTGCGGTGGCGGTGTAAGCATTTGCCACATGTGAAACACCCCAGCTAACAAAGTTGAAGCATAATGATAAGTAGTGTGTCGGCGAACTTGCACGAAGACTGTGGTGTGTTTTAACCGTTTAAAGGAATTCAGTGCACGGCCGTAGCCGATCAAATCTATTTGCGTCTGTACCGCTTGTTTAGGAGGGATTGATCCGAAAGGACAAGCGTCTTACTTCTATTTAGTACTATGAATGAAATGTTATGTTAAATCTTAGAAGAATATCAATCATCATCATATGAACACATGCTTGCCGTAAGAGGCGACTCACGCGAACGGGTGGTCAGGTTCGCTGACTTGGTTGATGCATGTCATCGTATCCCAAATGACGGGTGGATCGATGCGTATGTTGTATGAATTGGCCTGACTCGATTAATTACAGGCCGCCGTCATATAGCTGGAATATGGCCGAGTGCGGCGTTAAACGGCAGACAAATTAAACTACACATAAACACATGTCAACGGAAAATGTAGACACTAAATCATCATTTCATAGTTCAATATTTGACAAACTGTACTAAAAACAGTCAACAGAGAAATAACAGTTATCATATGCCAATGGAACCCTTAATGTTGTCTATATGTCCATTATTGTAACCACATGCTTCTTATTGCCAAGTGCAAAAACAATGTGATTATATAGTATTTGAGAATGTGTATCTGCTTTGGTTATTGGCAGTTTTTATGGGTTTTTTTCACATATTTATTTTTCTTCAAGAAAGTGCTGCCGATTTACTTTTGTAAAATACAGCTTGGAGCAAATGTGTTGGGTTTTTCTGTTGTTGTTTTTTTTTTGTTTAACGCCGCACTCAGCAATATATATGACAGCGGTCTGTAAATAATCGAGTCTGGACCAGACAATTTAGTGATTAATATCATGAGCATCGATCCACGCAATTGGGATCGATGACATGCGTCAACCAAGTCAGCGAGTCGGACCACCCGATCCCGTTAGTCGCCTTTTGCGGCAAGCATAGTCGCCTTTTACGGCAGGCATGGGTTGCTGGAGACCTATTCTACCCCGGAATCTTCACGGGTCGCAACTTTATTGAGAAACTTGTGATAAATTTTATGTTTTGATAATGATAATATCATTTTTCAACTGGTTTGCGCTACTTTCGATACTTGGAATTAACTATTTCCCAATGACATGTATCATTAATGTAAATATGCATACATTCCAAAAGATAATTGCCACAGACGATACAGAACAAATAAAGGATTTATTAAACAATGTTTAAAATTATGTATTTTGCCACTACCATACTTGTACATTGTTATTTGTATCTGGGCCCATGGCCTTCAGACTGATTGATTGAATTCCGTTCCTCGGTAACATCATTGTTGTGCATTTCTGAGGCATCACGTGGCGGGGCTCTGCATCAACGTTTTCCTGTATGTACAATGTTGAAATATACCAACCATAGATGAATAATTCGTGGCATTGACAGAACATGTCTCACAATATGGGATATACATACACTAGAATGGAGGAATACATGGCGGATGAGACACCTCTTATTTTGATCTGAAGCCGCGCGCTTCAGTGCAATGATTCAAATGTATAAATATAATGTACCTTCATTATACCGCGACGACAAAATCGCTAAAAATATTACATCCTTTTTGAACGCGTAATAACACGAATAAACAGGTAATTGAGATTATGTACGTTTTTTTAAGTAGCTGATAAGGTGGCAGCAATTTAATCAGAATCACCATATTGCTTGGTATTGCGGCAACTTGCTTTTTAGAAGAGAAGCTGAGAAGAAGCAACTGCAAACTCGTCGTCAGGGAGGATGACCAGTATGTCTGGAGATAACCTTCTTTCAGCGCGGGGCTACAAGGCAATGCAGGTCCACAGCCCCCTGGTCCAGTACAGTCAGCTTGTCAGTAACGATGCCTACGACAAGGACACAAACTCTGAGGTAACGTTAAACGAAATCTTATTATCAGGTCGCGTCTATAGATACTTTCCCCCGCTATAGTTATAATATTACGTCATATATACCAGCGTCGCATATATGGGGTAACATTCAGTTATAATCCCACCATAGTCGCATGAAAAAGGTACAATTCCGTTATATCCCTACTATATATGGTATATATGGTAACACTACGTTATATCATCAGTGAAGTCGCATATACAATGTAACAATCGGTTCTATCGCCACTGGTGTCCCATACATAGTTTATCATTTTGTTATATCGCCACTCGAGTCACATATATATAGTGTAACATGCCGCTATAACGCCACTCGAGTCGCATATATAGTGTAACATGCCGCTATAACGCCACTCGAGTCGCATATATACAGTAACATTCCGTTATGTAACGTTCCGTGTGTCATATATGTAGCCGGTAGTATCCACGCACAATAATGAGGTCGACAGCATTTGGGATGAAACTTTTATTCAAGCGTACTTGCCTCATCTCTGCCAACAAACCGAATGCAACAAACAAAATGCACCAGATTCCATCCATGCGGGTCGTTTTCTTTCCCAAGGTGAACGACGAGGTACCGGTACAGTTCGTAACTACAAGATGCATTTGATTCCTTGCTTCTCTAATTGACTTACATTGACTGTAAGGTCTGCTTCATTTGTTTCGCCTATAAGCCCTGGGGGTAAACGTGAAGAGATGGGCCTACTATCCTGAGAACTAAGTGTTCGTCCCTCAACATTGGTCTTGGTCAGTTATCTTCCCCTCTGCGCACATGGTCAAGACGAACCCTACATCCTCGAGCACGATAACCAAAGTGACGACATTTCCAGCACTGGACCACGTGGATCAAAATGATTTGTGGCCTTAGATGTATTCTCACCCTCTGTCGTAGATCTAGCACGTGACTGTCCGTTATCGCACTTGGGACATAAGACTGGAAGACAGCTTTTAGCTGTTTCAACTCTTTCTCGGGTTCATTTTCCGTGGAAACCCCCTTAGAAACAGTTGAAACATTTGGCAACCTGTCCTTGGTATGATGATCATGCTGAAAACTCAGACTCAGACTCAGATTGTATCAAACTTGTGTTCTGAGCAATCCTTGATATAATGGCGAAGACCTCCCCAAACTTTCTTTCTAAGCATCTCAGCAGAACTCTCTGCAACAACATGCCCTTGCTGAGTAACCTTGTGTGGAATTTGTTCAAATCTACTCACCGTAGCAGTAACATCATCACTTTCCTCCTCTGCACAGAAGAGACTCATACATTTCTGAAATAATTTAGTAATCGAAGCAGCAGAACCCAAACCCATAGCAACCATAACTACATGACCCCGCAACGACCTCCGGACCGTGTGACCCAAATATGTTCAGGATGTTTATTCTCCCCAAGAAGACAGGTTATCCCATGAGGCCAAAGAACATCAGCTTCTCCTTTAGTTGCAGGGTCACCAGAAAGCAGTGAGGAGGTTGACAAATATGAACAGTAGACTGTTAAGGTTCCTCGCCAGGAACATGGCCTGACCCTGATTCGCCTAGTTCAGATTCGATTAGACCGTCACCAACGACATACTCAGCCAACCATTTGCGTACATCACCTGGACTAGTACCCTCGGGCTTAACACCCCACACCTTGAGGCTTAGAAGTAATGCCTTCTCTTCTTCCACAGAGAGAGAGACATGTCTACAATAACCCAGAACCAACAGAAGTCACGGGACTACTACAAAGCCTTACTCTAAGGATGTTACACTGGTTAAAACAAAAAAGACATAAGTAAACAACGCTTATAACGAATACGCTTATAACAAGCTTCCGGACATAACAAACTGTTTCTTGGTTCCGTCCATTTTGTGTTTATATGTTGTAAACGAACTATGCTTAAAACGAACTTCGGTTATAACGAATTAAAATTAGTGGTCCCTTTGAGTTCGTTGTAACAGTAGTTCGTTATAACCATAGTTTACTTTACATGTAAATACTTCAAAAGTTTAACAACTCCAGACACTTGCCTTCAGTTTAACAACTAAGTAATTAAGTGTGGCAATGAAAAGCTAATTTACACTTGAGTATTTATGAAATGCTATACATTTACTTTATGTATTAGTATGATGAAATTAATGTATACTTAATGAAACAATAATTAACCTGTTAGCTGTTCGGTTTCTGAATACACAACTGAAAACAACTTAAATATCTGGTAAAACTAAATTAGACCATAAGATCTATCAAAACACTTACATTTGTTTCAGAATCTAACAATATTTATGCATCCAAAGACTGTAGAATATTTTTAGCTAATATATGTTATAGTGTTCCAAGGTACAGACCACGTGTAAAGGCTCAAAGCCTTAACTATTAATGTCTGCAGGGAACTTGTTTGACAGGCATTACTTAGAAGTTGACGGGTGACAAGGTAGATATGGATAACTTCGTTAATACTATAAAAGCGACGGTTCGGTATAGATCCTTAATTAGGCCCAATTTTATGGATAACAACTTCTTTAAAAAGCGACGTTTCGGTATAGACAATGGTATAAGGATCTATACCGAAACGTCGCTCTTTACAGTATTAAAGAAGTTGTTATCCATAAAAGTATGTCTACCTTGTCTGTAGGGAAGAGGCACATGTCACGTTCATAAAGTCACATAAGCCATGGTGGTCTTCATTCTACACGGCGTCCATTAAAGCAGCACTGCTGGACATGGTCTTGGTCATGGTATTTTGAATGTTGTGGTCTTGGTCGTGATATTGTGAATGCTGTGGTCTTGGTCATGATATAGTGAATGCTGTGGCCTTGGTCGTGATAATGTGAATGCTGTGGTCTTGGTCATGATATAGTGAATGCTGTGGCCTTGGTCGTGATAATGTGAATGCTGTCGTCTTGGTCATGATATTGTGAATGCTGTCGTCTTGGTCATGATAAAGTGAATGCTGTGGTCTTGGTCATGATATAGTGAATGCTGTGGTCTTGGTCAGGATATAGTGAATGCTGTGGACTTGGTTGCGATATAGTGAATGCTGTGGCCTTGGTCGTGATATTGTGAATGCTGTGGTCTTGATCGTGATATTGTGAATGCTGTGGTCTTGGTCGTGATCTTGTGAATGCTGTGGTCTTGGTTGTGATCTTGTGAATGCTGTGGTCTTGGTCATGGTATTGTGAATGCTGTGGTCTTGGTCGTGTTATTGTGAATGCTGTGGTCTTGGTCGTGATATTGTGAATGCTATGGTCTTGGTCGTGATATTGTGAATGTTGTGGTCTTGGTCGTGATATTGTGAATGTTGTGGTCTTGGTCGTGATATTGTGAATGTTGTAGTCTTGGTCGTGATATTGTGAATGTTGTAGTCTTGGTCGTGATATTGTGAATGTTGTGGTCTTGGTTGTGACAATGTGAATGTTGTGGTCTTGGTCGTGATATTGTGAATGTTGTGGTCTTGGTCGTGATAATGTGAATGCTTTGGTCTTGGTTGTGATTATGTGAATGTTGTGGTCTTAGTCGTGATATTGTGAATGTTGTGGTCTTGGTCGTGAAAATGTGAATGTTTTGGTCTTGGTTGTGATAATGTGAATGTTGTGGTCTTGGTCGTGATATTGTGAATGTTGTGGTCTTGGTCGTGATAATGTGAATGCTTTGGTCTTGGCTGTGATAATGTGAATGTTGTGGTCTTGGTCGTGATATTGTGAATGTTGTGGTCTTGGTCGTGATAATGTGAATGCTTTGGTCTTGGTTGTGATGTTGTGATGTTGTAAAGCCAAACACTTTGATTCAAGCAGCCAACAACACCGTTGTAATCAAAGAACCATAAAAAAAACTAATGAAAACCTAAAATGCACGCATCATGAGCATGCATATATAACACTACCACATAGTGATATGAAACAAATTCACGCCACGTTCTTCCCATTCAAATTATGTTTATATAAACAGAACATAAATGTTCTGGGATTCAGCATTAATGTTTATACAATACTGACATGAAATAAAGGTTAGCCTTACGTTTTCGATGTGATGAGTGGGCAATGTGTAACACATCCATGAACTATGACATCCATTGTTGCCATCGCGATAATCAGAATGATACGACCTGAACAAGTAAAACTTTCCTCGTAAATGAAACATATAAACATGAATGGACCGACCAACAAGTCAAGCAGTACTTGATATATACAAGCTAGATACAATTACACTGTAAACTGTTCAACAATGTTATAACATAATATGTAATATTCTTTCTGCTTACCTAACATGACACCATATACGGGAACCAAAGACACCATAACTAATAATATTTTTGGTTATTGTGTCTTTAGTTGCCGTAAACGGTGTCATATAAGCTATAGGTAAGCAGAAAATGTTGGGCGAGGCGAGAGCCGGACCAAAGGGTGTTCAACTAACCTAATATGACACCGTATACGGCACCTAAAGACACCATAACCAATGCATTAAGCCGATAGGTTTACAATATCTGGCATCCTTATCGCACATGTTATGTCAGAGAACTTGACACTTACAACCGGCAAGATGAGCGGACCAGTACATGTGTTTCCGATACAAGGGTTCAACGTCAACACAAACGTCAACAGTGGAATATATTACACTAAATGTGAACAAATATTGTATCTACAATGTATAGAATTATCATAAAAATGTGCGCATATTATCAGAAATATTTTCCCTAACGACGGGCTGTTATCTATTCTATTGCTATATGACGTCACTGGTGTCACGTTTCTTGTTCTAGTCATCCTTTGGTATGTCCTATGACGTTGCTATTTGTAAACAAGTGACCTTGTCACTTTGTCAGTTTACTTTGTCTCCACAAGTTTTATTAGTCAAATCTTGAACGTGGTTTCTTTTAAAATTAATGTATTTTCACATCAAAATTTATTATATTAAAATACAAACCAGTGTTGAATAAAATGTTCTGTACCTGAACTTTCATGTGAAATATGTGAGGTGGGTGTTACTGATGGTATACGGTCTTATGTTGGATCAATAACAACCATCTTGGATTATTACTGACGGTATACGGGTTCATGTGGGGTTAGTCGTCCTGCCCTCTGATTGGTCTCCCACTTTGAGGCATAATAATCTATTATATTCCCGACTAGGTCGACTACATTTTGTATATGGGTAATAGTCTATTATATTCCTAACTAGGTCTCCTATATAGGGAGGCATTCTATTATATCCTAAATATTGTTGCGGAAATAAAGATTTATTCCGTTGTATTCCCACTGGGGCCGCGGACGAAAGGAAGCGAATGGGGAGAAACATTCAGTTCTACACCTGGGACGCCTCCAACGGTCGACATCACAAATCAAGGGGTCGTTTATTGTTGATACAAACACACCCATTACCCACTTGATAGAATCTACACATATCTGCACGAAGTACGTTAACCATCCATAATGTTTTAATTACTTACATACTACTGCATGTCAATCAAACACTATTCTATTGTCTCTCATGCAGGCTTTCCAGATATGTAATGCAAGTCTATAATGGTGTGGCAAGTCTAGGGTTCTAAAGTGCCCGGGAAGACATTTTCACGATGCGCTCTTATTATGAAACAGTTTGACAAATAAATATGGTCACATTTCAGATACTGAATGTTAGTTTAGTCTACGAATGTATATCATCAACGTATGTAAAGACAGTGTAAAATGATTAAAGTACAAAACTAAAGCGATCAACTATCATGCTAATCCACATTATAACGCTCACTATTAAACTCATACGATTTATTTACGGACTTTAACACAGGGTTTCATTGACATTGGCACTGCCGAGAACAAGCTACTGGAAGACGTGGTCCTCCCTAAGGTATGTGTTATTGAGAATGCAGCGTCAATGTGAGTGTATGTTGTTTTATAGTGTGTGTATATGTGTCACCCTGGCTGTCCAGTACTGTGTGTTACCCTGGCGACGCAGTACTTGATGTTACCCTGGCTATGCAGTGTTTGATGTTACCCTGACCATGCAGTGAGGCTTACTACCCTAGCCACGCATTTCCTGAAGTTACAATGGCTATGCAATACTTTCTGTTTCCATGGCTAAGCAGTACTGCATGTTACCCTGGCTATGCAGTACTACATGCTATCCTGGCTATGTATTACTTGATGTTACCCTGACTATGCAGTACTACATGCTATCCTGGCTATGTATTACTTGATGTTATCCTGGCTATGTATTACTTGATATTATCCTGGCTATGTAGTACTAGATGTTACCTGGCTATTCAGTACTAGATGTTACCCTGGCTATGTAGTGCTAGATCTTACCCTGGCTATGCAGTACTTCGTGTTACCCTGGCTATGTTGTACCAGATGTTACCCTGGCTATGCAGTACTACATGGTACCCTGGCTATGCAGTACTGTATGTTACCCTGGCTATGTAGTGCTTGATGGTACCCTGGCTATGTAGTACTCGATGTTACCCTGGCTATGAAGTACTAGATGTTACCCTGGCTATGTAGTACTGCATGTTTCCCTGGCTATGCATTTCTTCATGTTCCCTTGGCTATGCGGTACATGTTACCCTAGCTATGCAGTACAACATGTTACCCTGACTATGCAGTGAGGTATGTTACCCTGACTAGGCACTACTTTCTGTTACCCTGGTTATGCAGTACAACATGTTACACTGGTTATGCAGTACGGCGTGTTACCCTGGCTATGCAGTACTACATGTTACCCTGGCTATGCAATACTTGATGTTACCCTGGCTATGTAGTGTCAGATGTTACCCTGGCTATGTAGTACTAGATGTTACCTGGCGATGCAATACTTGATGTTACCCTGACTATGTAGTGCTAGATGTTACCCTGGCTATGTAGTACTACATGTTACCCTGGCTACGCAGTACTTGAATTTACCCTGGCTATGTAGTGCTAGATGTTACCCTGGCTTCGCGTACTGTGTGTTACCCTGGCTACGCAGTTCTTGAAGTTACCCTGGCTATGCAGCACTAGATGCTACCCTGGCTATGCAGTACTACATGAACCCTTGGCTATGCAGTACTACATGTTACCCTGGCTATGCAGTACTTGATGTTACCCTGGCTATGTAGTGCTAGATGTTTTCCTGGCTATGCAGTACTTGATGTTACCCTGGCTATGAAGTGCTACATGTTACCCTGGCTATGCAGTACTTGATGTTACCCTGGCTATGTAGTCCTAGATGTGACCCTGGCTATGTAGTACTGCGTGTTTCCCGGGCTATGCAGTACTACATGTTACCCTGGATATGCAATATCACATGTTATCCTAACTATGCAATACTACATGTTCCCTTGGCTATGCCGTACATGTTACCCTGGCTATGCAGCACTGTGTGTTGCCATGGCTATGCAGTACTACATGGTACCCTGGCTATGCAGTAATATACTGAACCGCAAAAGAAACGTCACCCCAAGTAACATTGCATGAAAAGTTCAAATATCTGGTTAATTCTTGTCAAAGTTTCTAAGATTTAACATTATCTTGTCTGGAAAAATGATATTTGATGACAAAAAAACAAAGCAGATGACAATTAAACCGATCGCACAAACGCATCACGGCAACGGCCATGGTAACCCGATGCACGTGAGTTCCGTGCAAATTGAAATGCACATGCGTTCCACCATTTCTTTCCCAATAGAAGTCCGCCCAGATCGGATAACATTCATTCGTTATTGAATTGCTATCATATGCCAAGATTGACAAGAAATCAGCGACACCAAGCCCTTGGACGATTGCAAGCTGGACAAACCGCTCAGAAAGTAGCCAATGCATTTTTCAAGTCCACATAAGGACCACGTAAGGACTCCAGCAACGGTACCAGACCACCAAGGGTCACCACTCGACGTCAGGATCGTCAGATTGTGCGACACCATCTTCAAGATCGCTTGGTTGCTGCTGCGGAAACTGCTCGACATGGGAACAACCCAGCGACACATTAGTGCGGACACCCCTACTGTCACAGGCCACACCGAGGACCCATTCTGACACCACGTCATCGTCAGTGGGCAACACAGCACCAGCATTGGCGCTACCAGCGGTGGAGAAGGGGCCTCTTCTCAGACGAGAGCCGTTACTGTATCTCAACAGCAGATGGCAGAGAGAGGGTCTGGCGACGCCGTGGGGAACGTTATCCGGATGCTTGTGTTGCTGAGAAAGACTCGTGGGGTGGTCCGAGCATCATGATGTGGAGTGGAGTTGGTCTTGCACAGAGGGTCGGTCCTGTGGTCTTCCTGGACATCGGTTCAGGGAGAGGCAATGCTGTCACAGCAGCTCGGTACATTGATCAAGTCTTAAGACCACACGCCATACCTCATTTGGCACGTCGCCGCAACCACGCGTTTCAGCATGATAACGCCAGTGCCCACACTGCAAAAGCAACAAGAGACTTCCTCCCGCAGAATGGCATCAGAACCATGCAGTGGCCGGCCCTCAGCCCCATTGAGCACGTGTGTGACGAGATTCAAAGACGGCTGAATGACGTCCAACCAAGGCCGACAACTGCAGCTGCACTGCGTCAGGCGTTCCTCAGAGTGTGGGCTCAAGTGCCTATGGCCTTCACCAACCGCCTCATACATTCCATGTATCGACGTTGCACGGCAGTCATCAATGCACATGGATGACACACGAGGTACTGACTTTTGATGCCATTTTCTCAGAACCTAGAGTTGTGTTTCACTTTAAGCACATTTGACACTTTAATTTCAACCTTGAAGATCAGTTTTGCAAAGTTTCATCTTTTTAATGTCTCAAGTATATTTACAGTGTTTGGACAAGTAAGGTTTCTCATATATCTATCCATTGCGGTTCAGTATACACGGTACCCTGGCCATGCAGTACTACATGTTATACTGGCTATGTAGTAATACATGCTTCCTTGGCTATGCAGTATTTTATTTTACCCTGGCTATGCAGTTGCGTGTATATTTCAGCTGGGGTCTTTGTCGGAGGGCAAGGAAGACTCAGTGCAGATGTATTATCCAAACCTGAAGGGCTTGCTAAGGTAGGTATTTACAGACTGCTACTACCACTACCACTGTTGCTGCTTCTATTACTACTTCTACTACTACAACCACTACTACTGTTGCTGATGCTACTACTACTGTTGCTGCTGCTGCTACTACTACTACTTCTACTACTACTGCCGGGGTGATAGGGTAGCCTAGTGGTTAAAGCGTTCGCTCTGCTTGAATATTGCTACAAGCGGCGTAAAACCACTCATCCACTACTACTACTGCCGCTGCTGCTGCTACAACGACTACTACTACTGTTACTACTACTAATAATAATAATAATAATAATAATAACAGGTTTGCATCCCATACTGGCTTACTATATTCACTATTGCCAATCAAATCAGTGTCAAAAGGGACAGGGAGTTCAAGGATATACACTCTTCACAAAAGGAAATGCTGAGATAATGTGAATATTGATGTTGTTTATTCATGAAGCATTCAAGACAAATACAATATTTTCGATTGCACGATGTTAATCACAGGTTCGTTAACTGCTGTAGTGCACAAACGTAATCGTTTTAAACGTTTGTAGATTTATACAGAAAGTTTTATCAGACTGCATGACAGTGTCACGGAAAGGATATTAATAGCAGAATGCACGAGCAAGTTATGACATTCATGTGCAGTGAGTAGGACTATAAAAGGACAAACGTAAGTCAACATTTTGTCATACGTTTGTCGACTAATTGGAAGTGGGAACATGCCGAGACTAAATGCTGCCAATCCCAACATCGCCATAGGACGTCTTGATGTTGGAGAGTCCCAGGCTGCAGTTGCACGTCATTTCAACGTACACCAGAGCACAATATCTCGTTTATGGGACCGGTTTACCCGCCCCCTTTAACTCCTGCCTAAGCATTATCAGGCTTTCCAAACAAGTTTATTGATGCCGCAACTGATTCTGTCATGGTCAGTAGTGCTGGGGTATATTGGATTTCTGATTTATTTTTCTTGCTAGGTGTCGATTCCCGAATTGTAACAATATGTTAACCCAGAATTTTTACGTAATGGATTAAGTGTGAACCAACAATTCTACCATGAATTTGGAATTTACTCGATTCTGATTGGTCAATCAGAGGTCAATTACAAAATGAATGTATTTACGTTTTGGAGACAAAAGAGAGCCTGGAATTTTGGCGCTGTTCTATATACGACGGTGACGTCAAATCTTTTGCGTCGCTGAGCGATATGACGTCATAATGGTGACGCGCGATGTAGAGCCTTGCAAAGCTTGGTTTGTTTTCTTTAGGGATGCCCACTTCATGTTAGCTTACCAAGTTGCCGTGCTTATATGCTTTCAATGCCTGTCATATGTTCGAGTGAAAACAAACTGCTTGAGGTTATACGGCGCCATATTTTGTTCGATGATTCCGTAATTCAAATCGATAACCCACTCAAAACACTGGACTCAACCCATACCGCTTCACTCAGTATATTTGCTAACACCAAAGAGTTCGCGGTTAATTTAGTCATGGTAGAATGGAGATAAACATACTGTGTTTTCAATGTAGAACTAGGTTACCAGTAGATTTGACCGCGCTAAATTTAACATTTGAAATTCAATTCAGCGCGGTTAAATCTACAGGTAACCAAACATATCAAAGAGTTCAGTGATGATAATATTCACCTATCTGCAACAGTGGTCCAGCATCCGAGATAGGCCTATGCTGGGAATCCGGGGTGACAAGTTTTAAAACAATTGATATGATGGGTGCTAATATAATTCAAACCAACCAACAAACCAATAAGTAAAGTATTAAGTAATGTGATGACAATGTGGAGACTAGTTAACACCGTGAACTCAAGGTGTTGTGACATCCGCTGCTTACTTTGTGTTTGAAAGCAAACGTCTTGACCCAGTCAACGCATTGCAATCGTGGCGAATAGTATTGTTCCAGTCAAGGACGCTGAGACCTACAACTTTTATGAAGATACAAAAAGTAACCGTGCGACGCCATTACAATCAATAATGAAGTTATCCATAACAGTTTTCATGTTCTACCAACTTATGAATGCCAAGACATTTTGTATTCCGAATTGAAGTCAAGTCTACATCAAACACTGTTATGTTCACAGATTGATATACATATTTGCTATTGATATCACCAACGACGTTCTTGAATAATCCTTGACGATATGTTTAGTTTCAGGAAGCAGTTGAAGTATTTCTTTGAGGAACGATTTCATCCTATTTATGAGATAGATCCAGAAGAGGTATAATGTCCTTTCTAAAATCTGCTGTGGAATTAGCAGTATATATGCATTACTCGATTAGTATTTAAGTTGATGTTCCATAGACTTTATCTTGACACACGTTTAACGTATCTGTGTACCCCTGTCTATATTATAACATGAAGACTTTGACACGTATAACATGCACTCTGACAAGGCGACTAAGTTGGATCGGGTGGTCTGTTTCTATGATGTGTCATTGTGTTCTGGCGAATTGACTAATTATTTCTAATATTGATTCGTTTTATCTCTAACCTAACATGTATAATCCTTTACCTGTTTCGCCTATTGTTATCCTGACATGAATATAGAGGTTATCACGCGAGTGTGTTTGGGGATGGTAACTATCCTACATTAGGAATAAACATTGTATTTAGCGAGCCTTTGCGAGCTAAATACATAGTGTTTATTCCTAATACAGGATAGTTACCATCCCCAAACACACAAGCGTGATAACCTCTTTATCATATAATGACCTTCTTTAATTCTGTGCTTCAAAATCGCTTTCCCTCTTTTACAAACATTACCGAAACATTGAGAGTTAATATTGATTACGTCACAGGGTAAGTGATGTGTCAGTCGGACAGTGACAGTAGCCAATATAGTTCCAACTGAAATCTGTTTCTTATACAGTGGCGAAGCAACATATACGCAAAACAACAATTGTTTTTAATTGCCTTTCGCGGCAATCCATCGGTCTGTCCGCTAGAGTAACCGCCCTTTGTCAAAGGGAAGCTACTCTAACCCTAGTCTATGAGACGTCACGGCCACGGTCTGTCCTGTCATAACGTTAAGAAGTGTAGTCAGATGTACACACAGTGACAAAACCAAACAAGGTAACAATTCAAACATATTTCGGCCAAATCCAAGGTTTCAAGCCGCTGAGGTCAAGAAGCACATATATGGCTACTGATCCCGCTTGGCTAGGCCTCGTGCCCTCGCAAAATTGTTTCGAAATTCATATCCCCAAAGTTGCCGAAACCTATAAAATGCCTTAGCTACGTTGCAGTTAGACACTGATTTTCAGTATATTATAAGACTGTTCTTTCGATAATGATAGCAATTATCACTGTAGTTTATCCAGATTCCCGATGGTTAATTTTGACTCAATCGCCGAATGACGAGGGCGACGCCATGTTTTTTTATAAAAAGTGAAAGTAGTCCCTACTTGACCTTTGATATTTTCATCTCTTTCCGCATATGACCCCAACGGATATCGTTATATCCGTTAGCTTTATTCTGCCGAGAAACCTACTCATTATATGATAAACATATTTAACTGCATAATAATTAATAATTATCCGAATATATGTAAACGTTATCTTCACACCCAACATACTAACGGAAAAAAGTGACTGTGCTTCAAATATAGTTCAATAAAAAATACAAATAATTTTGAAATTAAATGATGTTTCTTGAAATGCATATTCAGGACGACATAACTGTCACTTGTGTTTTGGGGAGCATGATAATCACACACGTGTTTTGCTTAGTGTGAACATCACACAATGATTGTTCAGCTATCATGTGCTCAGAAAAACGCCTTTGTTTAAACGTAAATATCCACACCGTGGATATGCTGCAAACAGGAATGGGGCAAAACAAAGTTGCCAGACATGTTAATGTTCATCAAAACACAATATCATCTCTCTGGAGACGTTATCTATAGCAGCAACTTGTCACGGGACGGTCGTCCACGTGTGGCGCTCCGTCAACAAGACAACCGTATTTGGTTGGTGCATCTACGGAATCGATACCAATATGCCACATTTACTGTTCAGGCAAGTTCTTGGTTGAGACCAATTAGTGACACAACCGTACGCAACCGGTAGAGGGAGCCCAATATCCGGCTTCCACATCACCGTCAGGCAACATAACTTTGAGGTACTACCATTGTCGACTGTCTTTCCAGACCTCTCCCCTGTAGTACATGCCTGGGATGAGATAGAATGACGTCTATCACAGGACCAAACAGACCGGCAGGGACAGCTTAATTGGTCTAATATTTGGTTGACATTTTGAACAATATCCCCCAGGCTATTTTCCATCATATGGTGTCTTCAATGTGCCGCCACTGCCTCGCCTGTATTAACGCAAAATGTAATCACACCCAACATTGACATTGATAAATATTAACACCACTGTATATGAAGCACAGTTACATTTCTCTGTCGGTATATCATTATCGTAATGAATGTTAAGCTGTTCCGCCTATGGTTATCCTAATATAGGTAAATGTTTCATACACGCCCTATTGTTATCCTGGCATGTTTAAATGTTTAACACCTTCTCTTATCGTCAAAAAAGCTCTTTTAAATATTTTTTAAATAGTTGTTTTCAAACATTGTGAGCAATTCATGTTTCTCTTTTAGCTTGTGGTATCAAGTGGCACAACTTCAATTCTCGAGACGCTTGCATTTGCCATTGCTGAACAGGGCGGTAAATATAGTGTACATCCTTCCACGTCGTTTATGTTAGAATACATGCTGTCATTGCTGGAGACGGCGGTAAATATAGTGTACATCCTTACACGTCGTTTATGTTAGGATACATGCTGCCATTGCTGAAGACGGTGGTAAATATAACTTCTTTGCTAATCCCTGTCGAAATATAATACACATACTTCTTTTAACGATTTCTATGAGAGTTCATAATACAATAGCTGGACCTGGAAAATATTCTTGACATTCTTCACGTCTTCTACGGAAGTGTACCAAATTGCATTACTAAAAACTGGTAAGTGTCGATCATCTTTGTTGCACTGACAGCCTTAGGATTCAATACATAATATACCAGTTAACATAGACATACAGTTTCTGGTTTTCAGAACTGCATTTAGAAATGAACAATTGCCATTCGTATTTTACCGTCACTGAAACAGTCTCTGTGTTTTCTTGTTTTCTGAGCATGTTCTGTTTTTTATTATACTTCAGACTGCATCCTTGTGCCGACCCCCCATTATTATCGTATAACGAACGACTTCATGGAGCGGGCTGAAGTGGAGTGTCTGCCTGTACCCCTACTCAGCCAGGTGAAAACATGTCTACATAACCGTAGGATTAGCTGGCCAGGTAGAAAGTCAGCTAGGTTCGAATGTTGATGATGAGAGCCATCCGTCGGTGTCAGTGTTGATTCATTGTTTCAGGATGAGAATGGATTGGCGTCCCAGCTGTCAAAAAAGTCTTTTGTGTTTCAGAATAAGAAGGGCATGGCGTCAATGTCAATGAAGACTTCTGCGCTTCAGAATCAGAATGCCCAGTCTTCGCACTTGCCAATGCATTCGCCTGTGCTTCAGCGTAAGAGGGGATTGGCGTCAATGTAAATGTTGTCTTCTATGTTTCAGGATGCGAATAGGATTGCGTCAATATAAATGTAGTCTTCTGTGCATCAAAAGTAAACGGGCTTCACGTCCCATCTGTTAAAATAGTCTTCTATGCTTCAGGATGAAAATGGATTGGCGTCAATATCAAAGTTTCTTATCTGCTTCAGGACAAGTTCCACCTGTCGGGAGAAAAACTGGAGGCAGCCTACAATAAAGCTATTAATGAGGTATGTATTTATCTCTGATGTCTCTTACAGTACCCTTATCCCTAACATATCTTTGAAGGAACGTTATGCCTTGATTTCTCCAATTCAGTGTCTATGTCTATGTCTTACATATCTCTAATGGTAAGTGAATATGTGATATTTAGTATCAGTTATTGGATCTTGCAGGACATATCGCTTGTGGGATACCTAACTATATCAGTTGGGATACTGAGGTTTTATTGAGATGAAACAAACATGGCTGTCAAGAATAAAACCTCATTCCGTCCAGGTGTAAACACACAAACCTATGTAGTTGAAGTGTTGTTTTATTTTGTTAAAACTGTGTAAAGATCAGAGGAAGATTTATTTGTGTTGTTTCTGCTGGTATTAACATTTCTGATATGGTGTGACTTCTAATAAGGTGTGACTGCTGAATGCAAAACATAACTTGAGATTGGACATTCTTTTACATGCGTATCTTGGAAATTTGGAAACAAGCCAGCTCTGAATAGTTAACGAGAGTGTTAGCTTTGACAAATCAGCAGGGATCTTTTACATTTTGTGATAAAATGCCCCAAAACAACTGCAAAAACTACATGTAAACCATTATGGTTTTTCTGCAATCAATCGTTATTTACACATATACTGACATGCCACAGGACTATAGTACAGAGTGCATAGATTGTGTGGTGTACATATTCTTAATTAACCTTTTCCCATGCATGTTCTATAATCCATTGCATGAAATACATATGATGTCACACGCTTTAACACGTTGATATTTTCGGAAAACTTTAGTACAATAAATTTAAAAATGTTTGGTGGCTGGTACATATATGTGGATAAATATTCCATACGCAAATGATAAGATATTGGACACACAAAGAAATCTTACAATTTACAAACTTTATGTTGTTTTAATATTTGTGTGTATCCGCCATGTTCAGTGTTAAGTGTATGCGATGAGTATCGTATTCGAGCAAAAGACATTCTATTATTTTGCAAAAGCGGTTTAAAAATATATTCTTCAGTTTTAAATTGAGTTTTAAACATTACATAATATTTACATTTTGATGACAATAATAGTATTAATAATGTAAATTATTTTACATTGCTTAGGCGTGTACTCTTTCTCTGAAGTGTAACTTCATCATACCCTATATTTCTGCCCCATACAACCAGTGAGTGAGTTTGGTTTTACCCCGCTTTTAACAGTTTTCCAGTTATATCCGGCATGTCAGATTAACGTTGGAGGAAAGCCTGAAGTGATGCAGGTCTCAGACGTTAACACTTCGGTGAAACCCATGAGCACGGGTATGGTGCTGACAAACCTAGAAACATAATCGGGGCGAGCCGGGATTCGAACCCACAATCATAGGTTTCTGGTGTGCCCAAGGCACGCAACTCGGCACAGCGAATCGAATCGCGGCGCCTTAGACGACTGGGCCATCCGTGCCCCCCATTCAACAAAATTGGATTAATTTTTGTATCGAAGATCTTAAAAATTAAATCAAAGTTTACATCACCAATGTTTTGGGGATGTTTCCGAATGCAAAGAAGATCTTCTTTGCCAGAGTGGCAGTTTGTGTTGAATGGAACTTTCATGACAATTTACTGGAGAAATAGACTACCAAATATTTGTATTTAGTAACAACCCATACTTAGCCTTTATAAAACCATTTTCCTTGTTTTGATAGTATGCCTCCGTTTTTGAAAACAATTACCTTAGTTTTTCCCATGTTGACAGGACTTTTCACAAAACTGCTCTAAACCTTAATTTGATGCTGTAATCCATTATGGTGCTGACAGCCAGTTGTTAGACATCTTTAAACAACAATTTCTTCTGGTTGTGTGCACAGCAAGGTATGATACTGTTACCTCAGATGAATAATGGAATGACCCATAGGTCTATACATAAGAAAAAAGTGTTAAGTGTTAAATATTCACAATACAAGTTGACCATAAATCAGATGTCAAAGGAATATCTACGGACAATAGTATGACACACATTACATAAAGGCACTAATTTGATGACAGCATTTATAAATTTGTGTTAGGCATTTTATTATATGAACAGTCAGGCTCTGTGGTATTACCTGTACACCCTGGGATTGCGCTCTATCGTCGTACTTCGTTTAGTGAAAAAGGTTTGGTGTGAAAACACCTATGAAAAAGCTATTCGCATTCGTTCATGTCGATTATTGGAGCAAAGTGAAAATTTGTTATTAATATTATTTTCTTTGTTCATAAATTATATTGTCAAAGATCTATCATCTTCACAGGACCTCGGCATTTCAATAATGTATTTTCGACTGTTGTCACCCCTGATCACACTAAGTCTTACTAGGGTTATTAAAAACTTTTTAATTCCGACAGATATGTTAGCAATATTTATCAAACATTGTTAAATAAAAAGTTAACCCATCCTTATAAAGAAAGCTGTGTCACTTTTGTCAGATAAATATCCAGTGAGTACAGTTTGGGTTGTTTGATTATGACAAACTATCGTAAATGTTGTTTTTTATCGGAACAAAAAACAGAGAATCCACATATACATGTACATATGTGGGGCAGGAATTATCAGATCTATGATGCCAGACTGCATTAGTCTATATATTCCCTGTTTTGAAATGTATCTCAATACTATTATTATTACAAAATATAGAAGAGCCCCTTCGCAGTTTTGATTAAGCTCACATATGTCGAAGAGTGCAAAGGGTAGACGGACCAAACCAAAATTACAGTTAGAACACCGACTTTGTGAAAATGAAGTATAAGACGAATTCCGCGTTCTTATAATTTGTACGAAATATACTTATTTAAGGAAATTGTATCTGCCACAGAATTGATATGCACATTCGTGATTGTATTACTTGTGTCCAGCTAATGTGGGATACATGTTGAAATATTATGTTTCGACTATATCATCATGGTCTAGCATGGTACATTGGTATTGATCGAAGTTTTATATGTACCCACAGTGGGCGGCTGGGTTTGAAGTGGTGGGTCACGTCTCATGCTAATGTCATCACGTATCCACATACTGTGCTGCTTGAAATTATTACAGGGGGCCATGAATATTATTATCTGTCTGTGTCACCGGACACAAGACCGCGAAGTGTACCAATATAACATCATGGCAACCAACTAAACGGAATTAAACCCTTCCACTAAGATGCAATTACTGGCATTGATCTTAAAATCAAACACAATTAGAGCACTTCACTCCACAATATGTAACACTCTTTGGTTAAACAACACCTTTAACTTCAGCCTTTGTGGATGTATGCTGTGATGTGAAGGTGACATAGAGCTTGGGCCGATACTAATCACCCCCATTGTGATATATGGCCATATTCTCATCTAACATCCCGAGTTACTCATTGTAGATTACATATCAATCCAGGTCATCTCTGTAATCTCTCTCACATATATCATTTAAATACATCTTCTTTCACATATGCTATCTCCCTGTGAATTATTTTGTATGCAGTTCCACCACAGAGACGAATTATTGCTGTTTGGTCTTTTGAACAAGTTCTATCTTTTAGCAACACATTCCAGCAACAACCATTTCCATAATCAAAAGAAAAGCTAAAGCAGTGTTCATTGTATGATTCCGACTATGTCATCAGCATGTGTTCAGGAATCACTATAAAATCATTCTGATGCCAGTTGTTCGCGAACACGGGAGCGTATCGATGAGCCTGACAATGTTTTGGGTATAAAACCTAAGGTGGATTTATTTTGTTCAAGTATTTCCTAAAAAACAAGTTTTTACAAAAATCCTTGGCAGAAATATCTTATATTTTACCAGTAGGAAAGGTTGTCGACACTAATACTTGTACAGCAGCATATCCACATTTAGTACATTAGCAGTACATCTGCATATATAGTGCATAAGCAGTACAACTGCATGTATAGTACACAAGCAGTACATCTGCATATATAGTACATAAGCAGTACATCTGCAAACATAGTACATAAGCAGTACATATGCATACATAGTACATAAGCAGTACATATGCATACATAGTACATAAGCAGTACATATGCATACATAGTACATAAGCAGTACATATGCATACATAGTACATAAGCAGTACATATGCATACATCGTACATAAGCAGTACATATGCTTACATAGTACATAAGCAGTACATATGCATACATAGTACATAAGCAGTACATATGCATATATAGTGCATAAGCAGTACATCTGCATATATAGTGCATAAGCAGTACATCTGCATATATAGTGCATAAGCAGTACAACTGCATATATAGTACATAGGCAGTATATATGCATACATAGTACATAAGCAGTACATATGCATACATAGTACATAAGCAGTACATATGCATACATAGTACATAAGCAGTACATCTGCATATATAGTGCATAAGCCGTCCATCTGCATCTATGGTACACAAGCCGTCCATCTGCATAAATGGTACATAAGCCGTCCATCTGCATATATAGCTGCATAAATAGTACATAAGCCATGCATCTGTATGTATATAGTACATAAGCCGTACATAAGAAGTACATCTGCTTATATAGTACATAAGCCGTGCATCTGCATATATAGTACATAAGCCGTGCATCTGCATATATAGTACATAAGCCGTACATTTGCATCTATAGTACATAAGCAGTACATCTGCATATATAGTACATAAGCTGTACATCTGCATATATAGTGCATAAGCAGTACATCTGCATATATAGTGCATAAGCAGTACATCTGTATATATAGTACATAAGCAGTACATATGCATACATAGAACATAAGCAGTACATATGCATACATAGTACATAAGCAGTACATATGCATACATAGTACATAAGCAGTACATCTGCATATATAGTGCATAAGCCGTCCATCTGCATCTATGGTACATAAGCCGTCCATCTGCATAAATGGTACATAAGCAGTACATCTGCATATATAGTGCATAAGCAGTACATCTGCATATATAGTGCATAAGCAGTACATCTGCATATATAGTACATAAGCAGTACAACTGCATATATAGTACATAAGCAGTATATATGCATACATAGTACATAAGCAGTACATATGCATACATAGTACATAAGCAGTACATATGCATACATAGTACATAAGCAGTACATCTGCATATATAGTGCATAAGCCGTCCATCTGCATCTATGGTACACAAGCCGTCCATCTGCATAAATGGTACATAAGCCGTCCATCTGCATATATAGCTGCATAAATAGTACATAAGCCATGCATCTGTATGTATATAGTACATAAGCCGTACATAAGAAGTACATCTGCTTATATAGTACATAAGCCGTGCATCTGCATATATAGTACATAAGCCGTGCATCTGCATATATAGTACATAAGCCGTACATTTGCATCTATAGTACATAAGCAGTACATCTGCATATATAGTACATAAGCTGTACATCTGCATATATAGTGCATAAGCAGTACATCTGCATATATAGTGCATAAGCAGTACATCTGCATATATAGTACATAAGCAGTACATATGCATACATAGAACATAAGCAGTACATATGTATACATAGTACATAAGCAGTACATATGCATACATAGTACATAAGCAGTACATCTGCATATATAGTGCATAAGCCATCCATCTGCATCTATGGTACATAAGCCGTCCATCTGCATAAATGGTACATAAGCAGTACATCTGCATATATAGTGCATAAGCAGTACATCTGCATATATAGTGCATAAGCAGTACATCTGCATATATAGTACATAAGCAGTACAACTGCATATATAGTACATAAGCAGTATATATGCATACATAGTACATAAGCAGTACATATGCATACATAGTACATAAGCAGTACATATGCATACATAGTACATAAGCAGTACATCTGCATATATAGTGCATAAGCCGTCCATCTGCATCTATGGTACACAAGCCGTCCATCTGCATAAATGGTACATAAGCCGTCCATCTGCATATATAGCTGCATAAATAGTACATAAGCCATGCATCTGTATGTATATAGTACATAAGCCGTACATAAGAAGTACATCTGCTTATATAGTACATAAGCCGTGCATCTGCATATATAGTACATAAGCCGTGCATCTGCATATATAGTACATAAGCCGTACATTTGCATCTATAGTACATAAGCAGTACATCTGCATATATAGTACATAAGCTGTACATCTGCATATATAGTGCATAAGCAGTACATCTGCATATATAGTGCATAAGCAGTACATCTGCATATATAGTACATAAGCAGTACATATGCATACATAGAACATAAGCAGTACATATGCATACATAGTACATAAGCAGTACATATGCATACATAGTACATAAGCAGTACATCTGCATATATAGTGCATAAGCCGTCCATCTGCATCTATGGTACATAAGCCGTCTATCTGCATAAATGGTACATAAGCCGTCCATCTGCATATATAGCTGCATAAATAGTACATAAGCCGTGCATCTGTATGTATATAGTACATAAGCCGTACATAAGAAGTACATCTGCTTATATAGTACATAAGCCGTACATTTGCATCTATCGTACATAAGATGTACATCTGCATATATAGTACATAAGCAGTACATAAGCATATATAGTTCATAAGAAGTACATCTGCATATATAGTACATAAGAAGTACGTATACATCTGCATATATAGTACATAAGCCGTACATTAGCCGTACATCTGCATATATAGTACATAAGCAGTACAACTGCATATAAAGTACAAGCCGTACATGTGCATATACAGTACATTAACCGTACATCTGCATATATAGTACATAAGTTGTACATCTGCAAATATAGTACATAAACCTTACATCTGCATGTATAGAAAATAAGAAGTCCATTTGCATACATAGTACATAAGAAGTACATCTGCATATAAAGTACATAAGCCGTACATCTGCATATATAGTACATAAGCTGTACATCTGCATATATAGTACATAAACCTTACATCTGCATATAAAGTACATAAGGAGTACATCTGCATATAAAGTACATAAGCCGTACATCTGCATATATAGTACATAAGCTGTACATCTGCATATATAGTACATAAACCTTACATCTGCATATAAAGTACATAAGGAGTACATCTGCATATATAGTACATAAGAAGTACATCTGCATATAAGGCACATAAGCCGTACATCTGCATATATAGTACATAAGCTGTATATCTACATATATAGTACATAAACCTTACATCTGCATATATAGTACATAAGAAGTACATCTGCATATTTAGTACATAAGTACAGCTGCATATATGGTACATAAGCCATACATCTGCATATTTAGTACACAAGCAGTACATCTAGTACATTTGCATATATAGTATATATGCCATACATTTGCATATATAGTACATAAACCTTACATCCAACTTCTATATTGTACTTTTTCCTTTTTTCCCGTGAACGTTTTTCCTTTACTCCTAACCAACAGACACTCTGTGCTTGTTCACAGCAGACGTATATCATAATCAAATTACCGTTTTTAGCTTAAATAAAGTCGGTAAATGCTCCATTGCGTCACTGGATTTCCTAGTCCATCATCCTTTGATTGTTTTGTTTGTCTGCAGGCCACCGTCACTTGGCATCAGTCCTGCTGTGTGTCATCAGACAATAAACACTTATTTCTTCATCTAAATTGTGTATAATCTTTTCGCGAACACCTAGTGTCTTCACTGATTTTCAGTGATCCATTGATATAATTTACACCACTATTTTGCCATTAACCTCCATGTTGCCTTTTATGACCAATGGAATATTTTGGCGAATAATGGAGACTGGATATTCTCCGGCATTGACGTTTTTTATTTCATCAGACATATTTTGTACAACTTCATTTAAGCATGTGTGTGTGTGTGTGAGTGTGTGTGTGTGTGGGGGGGGGGGGGGGGGGGATGGGGGGGAGAGGGTTGATCCCTTACATCTGACATCCATTTACGGTTGCCTTGCATCTGATATATATTTTGTACACAAGCCTTCCATAAATTGATAAGAAGCTAACAGCAGAGGAGACGACGTGGTTTTAATGAAGCTTTTCTTCAGTTAAAATACTGACCTAATGTGGCATTCTTTGATATGTCTCTTATACCAAGGTCTTGAGCAAATAAATCGTGTAGTGACCCTTACATATAATGGCCATGTTATTTGAGGATTTGTAGTACAGCCGCTCTTTGGATGGCAGCTGGCTGGGACAGAAAAGGTTTACTCAAATTCTGCTTGCTCGGTGTTGTCTGCTTGTGTGTTCTACCAAAGACACCATTCCATATTGAAGGTTCATCTCCACGTCACGTCTGTTAATGACAGTCAGTGAAGTACGGCAACTATATCGGTTTTCATGGCAAGGGGTCTGACTGGAAACGTAATAGTTGGTCTCAAAACAATACGCATCCCAAACACTCAAACTCCCATCACGAACCGCCCCCGCCTCCCAACACCTGTCACGTTCCCAACAAACACCCATCATCTCCCTCCAACACCCACCCCAGCCAACACCCAACACCTCCCCACCACCCAATCAAAGAGCCAAGGACGCATAATTGTGAATTGTGGTTGTTGTTAGGTGTGGGACAGTATGATTTCTCGGGATTGGTGATGAGGTGCTTGTTGTGTTTTGAAGACAATAATAAATATTCTGTCTCTAACGACAGCTGTCGCCACCCTTTCGAAGTGTGGTAATCAGACCCTCACTCATGGTTTGTATGCCAAGCAAGAAAACCGAAGCTGGTTCATTTAAAGTTAACTTCATTCTGCGACAGGACACACAGGAATCTGCATTATGTTAACTAATGCTACACTAATTGTTGTTACTCCCAGGGACGCACGGTGCGGGGTGTGCTGCTCATCAATCCACACAACCCACTCGGCGATGTCTACACGCAGCAGCAACTCATGGACTGTCTGAAGGTGGCACAAAGGTTAATACTTGGAGATCTTGAAGATGTCATAGACAGTGGATATGCACTGTATGTCAGATACCTGTGTCGAGCACCTGCATCGGATACATTTGTTGGGTACCTGTGTCGAGTACCCATGCCATGTGTTTGGTACCTGTACATGTGTTAAATACATGTGTCGAGTTGCTTTATCTGGCAACAATAGAAAGTACGTTTTGTGGGTATCTTTTGTCTAGATCCTATGTCAGGTACATGTATAATGTGTCTGTGTCGGGTACATGTCTCATGTACATGTACCCAATACCTATGGCAGGTTTCTGTGCTGGGTAGCTGTATCATGTACCTTGCAGATACCTCTGTTGAGAAACCAATACCAGGTTTCTCTGTACGGTAGGTACATCACATACCTATGTCGGGTACCTTATTAGGTACCTGTGTTGGTGACCGTGTCTAGCATGTGTGTCGAGTACTTGTGTCAGGTACATGTTTGGCTAGCTATAGAGCATATGCCCAGAGAGCAGTTAGTTGGTGATTCCATTCCCAGCCATGGTATACCAAAAGACGTTAAATATGGTGTTTCCTTGCCTGGTGCTCAGCATTAATAGGACAAAAGTAGTCAGCTCGGAGCGGTATACTGTGTTTAAAATGGGTGTCCATGTTAACTCGACCTCATCTTACCTCACCTCACCTCATCTTACGTCCAGGTTCAAAATTGACAATAACCTGAAATGAACAACACCTGCTTCAACTTCTGACAGATCAGCTCATACAACTCGGCAGACATTGGCTGCCATCACTGTTGTCATGTGATGCATTTCAGACCGTGGCATCCATTGTCGACAAACAACCAGGGTTACTGTCCACACACCAATGTTTTCCCAAGACTAAAATGGGCAAATGCAGCATCACAACACACAATACTGCATAGAATTCACAATACTGTAAACATTTCGCAAATGCCAATGCAATGCAAGATAAGAAGACAATGTTCCAATATGATAAACATAGAGTAGCACAAACCATTTTATCAACGTAATATAATTGACTTTGGACATCTTAAGTCTTCAGGATTAAGGTTCTTCAAAGGTACGTCTGTTGACACACAATGACGGTGTTTCTGCAATTATGCTCAATGCTAGTATTCACGAAACGAAACACAAATAAACACATCAAATTATAGGAATTATTTAACCATTCTTAGAAGACATGTATTTTGACATGCATGTAAAGTGGCAGTGGAAATATCTCTGAAACATTTAGAATATAATGCATTCGTTATCAATAATTACACAAACATGTTCATATGTATAAGTACATCAATAACTGATTAATCATATATTTGTAGTCATGACTTGCACGTCATCATGGACGAGATTTACGCGCTATCTGTGTTCGACGAAACTGCAACCTTCAGCAGCGTAATGACCCTTCCTGTACCTGACAACATGAAGACACACATTGTCTGGGGATTTAGTAAGGTAGATGAGCTACAGCTAATGAGTGATTTTGTTTTATTCCGCACTTAGCAATGTTCACCAATATCAGGGCGGATGACACCAACAAGAACTTAACATTATGTTCTCATTTCGGTGTACTGCTAGAAGATAGCAGGGGGAATCGACGTTTTGTTACCTGCTTCATTGTAGGTGATTATGATACATGATGACAGTTGTTGCTTAACATTCTTCATGGGAGTTGATTATAATAGACAAAGGTAGTGTTTTGATACATGCTTTATGGGAGTTATGCTAGACGATGACAATCATTGTGATAATTATTTCATGGTCGGTGATTATGACAACAGGTGACAGAGTCGTTTTATTAAAACAGGATCAGGTTGTACTGCAGTTTATGCTATGCTGCAGGACCTTGGCCTCTCTGGGTACAGATGTGGTGTCCTACATACAAGGAACCAGCACATCCTCCAGTATGCAGAGAAAGTGGGGATTTTCCAGCAGGCAGCTGCTCCGGTACAACTAAAGCTGCAGGAACTTATCAAAGACAAAGGTGAACCTTCAAGGAATTACTCATCTAAATCTTTGAACACAGTATTATTCAAACGAAGGTCTGCACATGAACTTTAATCTCATTATACTTAAGAAAATCAATATCTTCTCATCGTTGTTTCTAAAGTAACTGTATGTACTTACGTCTCATAGTACTTGAGTCAGTCAGTTCCCATATTTACATCACATTGTACTTAAGAAGGTCAATACCTGTCCACTTCCTGTTGTCCTTACAATAATCAGTTTGTTTTTACATCTGGTATTACATACAAATGTTATTACGCGTACGAATATCTCAGTGTACTTGAAAAAAGTCTTCATATGTACTTGCTAGATTGACATTTATTCATTTATTACTAAACCTGAGATATTCTGAAAATCTACTCGCATCTCCTTGTACGTGAGGAAGTCATGTACACTGTTGAATATTGGTGGTAGTCAGAACATGTGCTTGCATTGTTATCAGTTTGATATGAGTTATAAACGATATGGAGATTCTGATCCTATTGGTTGCCATGTGGACAGAATGGCTTGACGACATCTACTTCCCTACGTACAAGCAACGTCTGACCGACAGCGTGACCTATGTCACTGGACGACTGGCAAAGTTAGGGGTCACAGTCCATCCAAGCAAGGCTGGCTTCTTTGCCTGGGCAGACATGTCAAAGGTACTTTTGTTACAACACGTTGGCAGTATGTTATCATTTGGACTTGCTCTCAAGAATAATGAGCCAGCTCTTACTATCAGTACAAGTCTAATTCTCGAAAACGAAGATCCTTATTTCAACATGATTTTGAACCTACAGTGAATAAAGTTCAATGAGTGCAACTAATCTTCAAGGATGAAGTTTGATATTCGAGTTTGACTTACACTTGACTTGGAACTCAGACATTGGATAAGTATACTCAGTAATGATTAGTACAGTGAGTTTTTATTATTTCTGCCTTGCTTATTTGTCTTGTACACATTTTGCATTGGTTTGAGTCTCAGTTTCTTTGTATTCTGTGTCTTGCATATATGTATTAAAACAATGTCTTACCTTATACATAAATGTTGGATTGCAAGCTGCCAATTGTCAATTACTAAAGATTAGAAGCAAATCACCTATCCCTGTAACTATAAGTGTACTTTCCTCCAGCCGTTTATTCAGCATGTATATTTCCGAATCAAAGAGATCTAGGGGAAATAACTCTTAGTTGCCTAGCTGTGGCATTCTTTCCAATTCGGACCAAAGTGTGCATGCATTGCAAAGCAATTAGGTGTGTAGTAAGATAAATTCATCGTCCATGGATGACATAATAAGTTGTCAACTGATCCCGAGGGGTACATCACATCATGAGGTATTGCTTGACAACGAATTTATCTCACCGATATTCATTCATGCAAACCCAGAATATAATTTAAAAAGCTATTTTGGGAACTAATAGACGACGCAAACCATTTTAATTCCCTTTACCCAATGCATTCGAATAAGCATAGGTTCATTTCAGCCAAAAGATACTTATGCAAGATAAGCAAGGTACCTAAAGTGTGTTTATACTGATTTTGCAACAGAGTACATAAGCGAACTGCAAGGGAAAACTTGCCCGCTCCTTAACCAATTGGAAGCTTGTATTTTAATGTAAGGTGAAATCAGAGCTGATGCATCCATGTCCCCCTTATAAGACAGACAAGAACACACACAGACGTACACACATATATATGTGTGTACTATTTAGTATCTGGCTGCTCCAACCTTCGAGGCAGAGGACCAACTCCAGGCTCGCTTCATCTGTGGAAAAGTCTACATCCTCGGAGGGCGCTCTTCATACGGCTCGGAGCCAGGCTGGTTCAGGATTGTGGTCTCCAATCAGATGACAATACTCCAGTTAGGTCAGTCAGCATGCTTCAGTCAACACAGTAATTAATCTCGAAAATTCAAAATAACAAGATTTGTTATAAATGTTGATATATTGAAAATGTATATGTACTTCTTTCATATAGTTAGTTAGTTGACATTTAGGAATGACCGTTAGGTGCACATCATATACACATCCACATGGAGATGAATATTTCTCAAATTGTCATAGTATTTAATCTGCTTCATCTCCTCTGCCAAATTTGTATTTCACACAGGGATGGACAGGGTGGAGGCAGTGTTAAGAGGCACGCTGGAGCTGTAGGAGATTCACGAGGGATGGTGGAGCAGTACGCTATGGGGAACAAGGAAGCAGCAGCCAATCCCCCAAGTCAAATTGATAATGTCATGTTAGTCCATCATAGTAGCATTGTATACAAAGTTAATCGGTGTTACTGTATTTTGACAGTTCTGTAACAAAATAAACTCTATATTCATTTTGACTGATGTTTCATACATACTTGGTTGATACACCATTTAGGAGACAACCTTCTGTGTCTTCAAATATGTTGTGGTCCCATTGCAGATGAGATATGTCTTACTTGTCCACCAGTCCCAGAACCAACCGTTTGGGCAGCTAGCCTCCAATTAGTTGATTTTTGTGGAAATCTTGGCCTCCTCCTGGAATGTAATGGACTGTGACTTGGACTCAGGTCAAAGGATCAATGTAAACTTGACGTACATAAAACTCGGCTTTGGTCAGTTCAAATTGACAGTCTCGAGCACTGACCAAGTAAAATGTATAAATCAATAGGGCTACGAATCAGGTGTAGTGTCATGGAGACCCGATCCACCAAATAACGTTCTTGAAGAAATAAGTCACAGTGTATACTGTACTGTCAGTTCTACTTCTCGAGTGTCAGTGGGAAGAATATCCTGTCGTCATGCTACTGGTCCTGTGTAGGCTTTCTGGACCAGTTGAGCCTTGGAGCATTCACATGCATCTCAGTGCATCATCTTGACAAATCGTCTGGACAGGACATCTTGACAGGTCTTGACAGATCTTGACAGTACCGTGTCTAGTGTTGAACTGTGCCCATTCCCCTTCTGGACTGACATTTATGCTGGTTGATCCGTTTCAGGTACATCTCAACAAAACAAGCCAAAGCGGTTGGTGGTTGTGGTTGTGGTGGTGGTGGTGGTGGTGGTGGTGGTGGTGGTGGTGCAGACTTTGTGTTTGCACCACATCTGCCAAAGTGCTCTGCTCTGCTCTTCTCTTCCATTCTTCTTTGAATTTTTCTTTCACTTCTCCATCAGGACAAAAGACGCACAGGTATTCCAACGGGAATTTTGCATACTTGAGATATTCATGCCAGTGTTTGTCTGTGGCGTCCCATTGGCAGAGTACTACACCACAACAATAACAGATAACACCATCACCTCGACTATGATAGAAATAGCCAGCCATGGCCTTATAATAAGGGGTTTGTGTCGTCTGTTTAGGCAAAGTTTGAAAAGACATCAGACGTTGTTGAAATTGATCATAGTCAGGATGAGAAGGGTTACTCAAGGTGTAAGGAGGAGCAGATCATGCATCCAGAACGTCACCAAGTTGCCATGTATCCATAGAGTTTGTTTTCTCTTGCTTGTTCTCTCGCCTTTTCAGACACTAACTCGGTATTAGGGAGACCTTGGTATCATGACATTGCATTGATTTTCATATTCTTGACACACACGAGTGGGAACATATCTGCACTGTAAGACAACTTGCTGATGTCTTTCAAAACAAACAATAGTAAAAGCTACGACCTTGTGTTTCTTGGTGATATGAGAGGGAGCAGGTTTGTGTTTGATGCTTCTTTTTCTATCTGCGGCTGCAGGCCTTGGTTGGTGTTGTTACAATGTGGTGAGTAATGCCTGTTTTCCATGGTGTTTCAAACTGTCCCTGATACTTCTATGTCCAGAACTGATATCTTCCACTAATCCATGAAACATGTATGCTCCTGTTTTGAGTGCTGATATTCCTCGAGTCTTGAGTTGGACATTGCTGATCGGCATGTCCTCGGTATGCTGTCAGGCCTTTCCCTTGCTGTTGTCCACCTAAACCACGGGCAAAATGGGGTGATAAACTGGTGTCCAACCATGTTAAGAATAAGGTACCCTGACAGTGTGAGAGGAAATGAATAGTCAAGATTGTCTTTCCACTCTGGAATGACACGGGATGTCCTACGTCATTCATTAAATAGATTTTGATGTCAAATGTGGTTCCCTGATGCAATTCCATGTAGCCTAGGTGTTGAGGTGTTTTGATCAAGACACAGTCTTCCCTCATCTGACAGGACATAGGAACATACATGAGCAAAGAAGCCATTGTGTCCCCTACAATTTGATCTTTCCCCACATCCGAGTACATGTAGACAGTATCAAAACCAGCTCACTGATGATTAGATGATGGTCAAAAACAGCCACCTGGACAGGTACACCAGAGGCATGGCTCACTTCCTGATCTTCATTGACCATGGGTACGAAGGGATTCAAAACACCAATCAGATGGTGTATGCTGAATTTGTTGCATCATGACCATGGTGGTTGGCTGCTCTATTCCAGTTATATCACAGCGTGTCAGCTTAATGTGGGAGGAAAGCCAGAAGTGATGTAGGTGTCAGACATTTACCACTTCGGTGAAACCCAAGAGCACGGGTAGGGTACTGACAAACCTAGAAACTTAATCACAATCATAGGTTTCTGGCATGCCCAAGGGACAAAACTCTGCACAGTGAATCACGTCGCCTTAGACAACTGGGCCACCCGTGCCCCCTGTCAAATGTTCAGACATGAAGGGTGTCTGCTGTTGTAAATGGTACTGCTGTTAACCTTCAACAGACAAGGACATGGCTGGATGTCTCTATTTATGGTAATGTAGGTGAGGGAGTGGGGGTAATGGGGGTGGTAATGCCTCTGATGAAGTTTTCTTATGGGATCGGCTCCTTAACACCATTCGTGTCAAGGCTGCATCAGGGGCTGCTGCTGCTGTTGATGCTGTTGGTCAACACATCTTGGTGTCACAACAACCAGGACTGATGCTGAGTCTTCAAAGTAACATGCCCTTCTCGAAGATTTCTCATGGCAATGACAAACCATTGCAACAAATGATTACGCCCTTTGAGGGACACATTTTCCTTTGAAGGAATTCATTTTGCTTTGCTTTTTGGTTGTGCTTAGCGTGGTGGAATGCCTTGAGTGGTGGTTGGGAGACGGCAACGGGGTGATGGTTCATTTGGGACATCAGACTTGCAAACTTTGCATGGCAGACCGATGCTGTTTTGTTTGATTAATACCTAGGAAGGTACGGACTGTTTTTCGGGCAGATTTAACCAACCATGTGGGTGACTGGAGCAGCTGGGTGGGAATCACCTGTTTCTGTCTGCGCCCCATGACTGCTAAGTGGCAGCTGAACCCTGGGGTGGAGGACGGTCTCTAATTATGCTTTTACTTGGCAATGTAGAGGGTGGTAGTGTTGTGAAAGAGATGGCTACATACACGATGTTCTTTTAACATGGTGGGTTTCAAGTTCAAAAACAAGAAGGAACAAGCTTGAAATACTCATACCCCACCAATATGACATGTCTGGTTGTGTGCAATGCATCAGCTCCTGTGAACTATGTTCACTGGAGCCTCTTGTAAAAGGCCTAATTGCAGCACTAAAAAAGTTATTACTGGTGCTGTTTTGCCATCTGCAGTTTATGATAGAATACGTAACTGTATTTGTAATGAGTAAGGATGAGACATATGGACGAACAACTTCTTTATTACAATTAGGAGCGACGTTTTGGTGTAGGTTCTAACAACGTATGAAGCAAGTGAAGTACAGAGTATGGTTGACAAGAATATATACAGGATAGAAGGCAGTGTTAATACAGTTGAGTAGGTTTAAGATGCAGTTCCACTGTTGTATTTGTATTGAGTTGCTTTATTACTTCAACAATAATCAGAAGTAAGGGAGTTCTTACTTTACTTAGAGATTAATGAGAGTGAGTGAGTGAGTATGAGGTGTACTGAGAAGTACAGCACCAATCATCTCATGATCTGAGTAGTAGACTGGAGTCTGGAATGCTACAGCACTGGCATGACCAGTAAACAACAAGACCAGTGTAGCTCCAAGGCAGTGGGTTGGAGAGTGAATGAGTTGAGTCATTTTCCGCACATTAAAGATATCTTCAAGTTTCAGTTTTTCACTCAGATCACTGTTGAAATCCCCAGTAACTAGGACATGTTCACATTCATGCTGCTTGGAGAGATCCTGAAGTTTCTGCATGAAGTTAGTAAGTGAATGCCACAACCAAGTCCAGGACACTTTTGGAGGAACATACACATAAGTAATGCAGAACTTGCCAACAAGAACGGAAATGTATTGTATACTGCGAGATGACATTACATCACATAGCTGGACACTGTTCTTGAAACTTGTCAACACATACACAGCAAAACCATGTGTTGTGTCTCCTGGATAGACTTGATATCCTGGCAGGTCTCTTTCACTGTAATCATTGATGGGTGTTTCTGTGAAACACAAAACATCAAGCACACCAACAAACTTATCCTTCTTCACATTTTCGAAATGAGCAAAGAGGGATTAAACTTTCAAGTGAGCCACCTTGAGTCCATCACCTTGAATGTTCTCTACAGGGTGTCTCCAGGTAAACAGTCTTTCATTCCGCAATCTAGTCATCTCACCCAATCCTTTTTTGTTTACTACAATTTTGTGTTCAGCAAAACCTTGAAGTTTTAGGCCTTTCCTTGATTTGACCCTGCTGAGCATCTTATACACTTGACCAGGCTGGGCTTTCAATCATCTGCTCATAGGTGCTACCTTGAGACTTGGTAAAGTTCCTGGATACTGTTTTCTTTCAACCATGACAGAATACTGTACGGGTTTCAAGATCTGCTCCGGAAACAAGCACTACCGCCATTTTCAGTCTAAGTCAAAGTCGTTGCCAGGGAAACTCGAAAAACATTATTTTTTTAAATCCCAAACTATCAAAAGGCACCTGTTCACCACAAGACCTATCTATGTGCCAAGTTTGGTTAAGATATCTCTCATGTTTTTTGTGATCTGCTCCGGAAACAAAGGAAGGAAGGACAGAAGGATGGAAGAACGGGAGAACGGACAGACAGGACCCATTCCTATATCCCCTTCCACTTCGAGGGGGGCGGTCGGGTAGCCTAGTGGTTAAAGCGTTCGCTCCATCACGCCGAAGACCCGGGTTCGATTCCCAAAATGGGAACAATGTGTGAAGCCCATTTCTGGTGTCCCCCGCCGTGATATTGCTGGAATATTGCTAAAAGCGGCGTAAAACCATACTCAGTCAGTCAGTCCACTTCTAGGGCAGGGAATAATAAGGAGCCAAGGTGGCATCCTCATAGGCCTCCCGAATAAAGGCATCTGTACTGGAAAGACATGTCTGGCCAAGTGATCAACTTGAAAAGGCATCCCTGGGGATCTTAAACAGTATCATTTATTGGGCATTTAATCTAATGGTCCGATAATGAGGTGTAGCAGCAGATAGGTTTTGGGTCAAGTACAACACAGACGTGTTTTGATGATGACTGTTTTTCGCTAACCATCGCAGTACCTCTGTTGTCACCCAGCAAATCATGAATGACCAGCCAGAGTGCGGCAGGCAGACCCGTCACCACCTCTCTCCTGATGACCTGTGTTTGTTGTGGTGCATGTTGGCTTCGCACATGTTTTCTACATACGTGATTGGAATACCTAACCTGCATATCAGAACTTCCAAGTCCTCATGCATGGCTTGCCATTCACCATACACCCAAACAATCCCCGGAGGTGGGTTGTCAAGGATCCCAGGTTGGAAAACATGTTCCATGAAGGCTTTGACAAACGATGTTTTACCTCATCCTGTGGGTCCTGCAATCAGCACGGTAAAAGTTAATGGGGTGACCATGGCCTCCACCAGGTCTGAGGTTACCGTCGACATGGTCACTGACATGGCAAGACGTCGGACCTTGATGCAAGTTGCACTGGAAAAGACCTCGGGGATCTGAGATCCCTGAAGATAAAACACCAAACACACTAATATGCAACAGAAAACATTTATTTTTTAAACAACATCAACAACATCAATCGTATTTACAATGGGCTTTACCACCCATTTCTTGTCCGATAAAACCCCACCCAGATCGGATAACATTCATTCGTTATTGAATTGTGACACCAAACCCTTGGACGATTGCAAGCTGGACAAACCACCCGGCAAGTAGCTAATGCATTTCAAGTCCACGTAAGGACATTTACAGGCACCAGCAATACGACAGAAGACCAAGGGTCACCACCCGACTGTCAGGATCGTCAGATTGTGCGACAGCATCTTCAAGATCACTTTGTTACTGCTGCTCGTCAGACCATGGGGACACACAAGCGACACATCAGTGTGAACACCTTGCGTTGATGATTGACGAGCAGATACCCCCACTGTCACAGGCCACAATAGAACCCATTCTGACACCACGTCATCGCCGGGACAGTCTTCAGTGGGCAACACAGCACCAGCATTGGCTCCACCAGCAGTGGAGAAGCGTCCTCTTCTTCGACGAGAGCTGTAACTGTATCTGAACAGTAGATGGCAGAGAGAGTCTGTCGACGCCGTGGGGAAAGTTATTCAGAGGCAATGAGAGGCAATGGTGTCACAGCAGCTCGGTACATTTGTTACAGCTGATTAGATGCCAAGGGTGAAACATGACTCGCTGTGGGGTTGTGATCGGTTTTTATTTAGATTCAGAGATGTTGACATGGAGAAAAGTTGAAATGTAGAAATGAGGAAATGAATGGCCCTATTTGTGGAATTGAGCCATGTAATTAAATGTGGTGACTCACACTGGATGACCCTAGATTGCCCGTTTAATTCCTGTTGCCACCTTGTTGTTGCCTCATGTGCTGTGCTGTGGCCAAAACCAAATGTCAATCTAATCTAATCTAAAACCACAAACTTTAGAATACTGCCACCAACCATCAATATTTTTCACAACCTTTTTATGACTTATACATTATTTTTATTCTTATTTTACATTTAAATCATAAAATATAACACACCATGTTACATCCAATAATTGTAAAACAGATATGTACAAAGAAACCAAATTAAGACATTATAATACCATCCAAATGTCACTGCCAAACATTGATCAAGTCTTGAGACCACATGCCAAACCTCATTTGGCATGTCGCCTCATCCACGATTTTCAGCATTGTTACGTGTGGATCCACTTAACAGTTTCCATACATAACAAGGAGAGATCACACAACAATTTAAAAATAATTTAATACCGGCAGTCTAATCAAGCTTCATATTATTCACAAACAGCAAAAGCAAGTATCAATCACAATTAAAACAGTCTTACTTTAAGCTGTAATATCCCATCATTTCCGAACAAGATCCAGTGAATGTTTCATGTAAGTCGCTGATTCTTGTTCTTTAGTTTCTTCACAAACACAAGGGGATTGTGATCTGCGAACACAAGTATTGTTGTCACCGTTGTACTAAGGTACACTTCAAAGTGTCGGAGAGCTAATATCAGGGCCAGAGTCTCTTTCTCTATGGTTGAGTAGTTTCTCTGATGGGTGTCTAATGTTTTGCTAAAGTAGCAAATGTGATGGTCTATCCCCTAATCATCTTCTTGCTGTAGTACTCCTCCTGCCCCTATGTCACAGGCATCAACATAGAGCTTGAAGGTCTTGTTGAAGTTTGGCACAACCAAGACCGGTGCATTAGTCAGAATAACTTTGATCTTCTCAAAGGCCTGTTGTTGAGACTTTTCCCAGATAAAATTGCAGTTTTGCTTCAGTAGATTGGTCAATAGAGCTGCTACTTGAGAAGAGTTCTGACAGAACCGGCGATAATATCAAGCCATCCCTAAGAATCTCATCAATTCTTTCCTGGTTGTAGGTTCTGGAAACATGTTCACAGCTTCTACTATGGCCTGGACAGGTTTAACTTCACCTTGTCCCCCAACATGTCCTAAATACACCACTGTGGCCTTCACAAATTCCCTCTTGGACAAGTTGATCGTGAGTTTAGTACGGGTTAGAGAGTCAAATAACATTCTCATGGTCTTCATCTTATCATCCCACTCAACTGTAGCCACAATGACGCCATCAATGTATGCCTCACAATGGTCAATACTTGTGTAATGGTGTTGATAAGTCTTTGAAAGGTAGCTGGGGCATTCTTCAATCCAAAAGGCATCACATTATACTGATATAAGCCTTCTGGTGTGACTAGACCTGATACTTGCTTTGCCCTATCTGTTAACGGGATCTGCCAGTATCCCTTCAATAAATCAAACTTGCTGACATACCTAGCACTTCCTATCCTATCAATACAATCGTCTATTCTAGGCATTGGGTAAGAGTCAGATTTGGAAAGGGCATTAACACGTTTGTAATTATTACATAGACGAATGCCGCCCCCAGCCTTTGGTACAAGAATACATGGTGAACTCAAAGCACTGCTGCTGGGTTCGATTATATTATTGTCCAACAAATACTGAATCTCTGTTCTAAGTAGAGCTAACTTGATAGGATTCACATGATATGCATGCTGCTTGACAGGAGTTGCATCCCCTACATCTATGTCATGAAAGATACAATCTGTCCTAGATGGCACATCTGGAAATAAATGTGAGTACACATGAATTAACTCCTCCAGTTCTATCTTCTGTTCACTAGTCACATGTGATAACTTAGCATCCAGATTGTTAAAGACATCAGGTTCTCCGTTGCTCTTAGTACGAGAGTCTGTAGTTAATGTGTCCTCCTCAGTTATCTCTACTGTGTCTTTAGTGCTAACACTCACAGTCTGTGACACACTTTCAGCACACCTATCATAGTAAGTTTTCATCATATTGATATGACAAACTCTTTTGGACTTTCTCCGATCTGGAGTCTCTATGACATAATCTGTGTCACTCAATTTCTGTGTACAAAGTAAGGGCCATAGTACCTAGCTCTTAGTGGGTGTCCTGGTATTGGTAAAAGAATGAGGACTTTATCACCTGGTGCAAACACCCTATGTTCTGCCTTTTTATCATACCAGCTTTTCATCTTCTCTTGGCTAACCTGAAAGTTTTGCTTTGCCATGCTATAAGCCTCAATGAATCTCTCTTTGAAGTTTGAAACATAATCTAGCAAACTGATTTCCCTGTCATCATCTAACCACTTCTCTTTTAGGAACGTTAATGGTCCCCGAACTGTACGTCCAAATACCAACTCAAAAGGACTGAAGCTCAGTGGCTCCTGCACAGATTCCCTAGCTGCAAACAACATGTATGGAATCCCTTCATCCCAATCTTTCTGATTGTCCTCACAATAAGCCTTTAGCATGCTCTTCAGAGTTTGGTGGAACCGCTCTAAAGCACCTTGTGACCCGGGATGATATGCACTTGAACTATACTGAATGATACCCAACTCATACATAACCTGCTGAAATATTCCAGACATAAAGTTTGATCCCTGATCTGATTGGATTGACTTTGGTAGCCAAACTAGAGTGAAGAACTTAATTAAAGCCTTGATAATGAGAGGAGCCTTAATATTCCTCAGTGGAATAGCTTCTGGAAAACGTGTTGATGCACACATTATTGTCAACAAATAGACATTTCCTGTCCGTGTGCAAGGGAATGGTCCGACACAATCTATTATAACCCTGCTAAAGGGTTCTTCAACTGTTGGAATTGGCTGCAAAGGATATTTTGCAATGTTCTGATTTGGTTTACCAACCATCTGACAAGTGTGACATGTTTGACAGAAATTTCAGACATCATTCTGAACTCCTGGCCAATAGAAGTGAGTTAAGATCTTTTGATAAGTCTTGTCAACTCCAAAGTGCCCTGCAAGAAGAGTATCATGCATTAGACTAAGAACTTCCTGTCGAAACACTGGTGGAATAACTATCTAGTGCACTATTGTCCATTCTTCATCTGCTGGAGAGTCTGGTGGTCTCTACTTCCTCATCAAAATATCTCCTTTCAGATAATAACATACTGCCTCCCCATCACTATTTTTTTCTGAAACAGCCTTGTCTCTTAACAACCTAAGTTCTGGATTCATCTTTTGTTCTTCAATTAGTTTCTCCCTTGAAATAACTCCACTTGAATCTTTCCCAATAGATTTCTGACAATAGCAGGTGACATTTCCATATCTTCAATTTCCTCAGGATAACTGATAAATGTCTCTGATAAATCAATTTCGCCTGTTCTAGGAATGTCAGACTTAGCTTTCTGTTGAGCCCTAGCCCTAGTAACAGCACACGAAGGGTATACATGTAACTCTTCTCTCGCTTCCTGCTTATCGCATGGTATCTCACTAACTTTAGGGAGATCAGATACAACCTTATCTTCTGCAATATCATTGCCCATGATAAGTGATACACCTGGCACTAGTAGAGATGACATGATTCTAACTGTAATACATCCTGTCACCAAATCTGATTTCAAATAGACTACATGAAGAGGTACCTTAATGTAACCACCTCTGGACATTAAAGGTGAATAACCCTTTTCAGAATTAAAGGTTGAGTTATTCACTGGCACATCTTCAGCCTCAAGTCCAGACATTTGCCTTGATATCACTGAAGCCAGAGCATGTTTCACCTGTTCATTCTGATCTTTGTTTTTCAGTTTCAAAAATGCACTTACTTATCAAATGTCCCTTTTTCTTACAATATGAACAAACTGGTCCTGAAATCATCATTCTTGTCAACATGGATGTATTATTTCCCTGAGGAGAACTACTTGCAAAAGCTGACACCTGGTTATTGTTAGGGCCTCTAAATGATGAGTGAGAAAATCCACGACCTGTAAATTTACGACCTCTGTCATTTGACCATGAAGAATTACTCCCTGTAGCATTTGACTGACTGAAAGAACTAACCCTTCCTCTACCATGGTAAGCTGCCCTTCACAATGAAGCTTTATGTGTAAGTGCATAGTCATCTGCTAGAGTAGCTGCTTGTTCTAATGATTCATCCAAATAAGTTTTAATGTTACATGGAATACACCTTTTGAACTCCTCAACTAGCACAAGTTGTTTCAACTTCTCATAGTCTTTGTTTATCTCTTTTGAGGAACACCATCTATCAAACATCATAACCTTGGTTCCGGCAAACTCAACATAAGTCTGCCCTTCATGTTTTCTGCAGTTTCTAAACTTTTGACGATAGGCCTCAGGAACTAACTCATAGGCACTCATATGACACTCTTAGCCACCTTGTAATCAGAGCTCTGCTCAATGGATAAAGCTGCATAAACTTCCTGAGCTTTGCCTGTTAGAACACTCTGAATAAGTGTAGTCCATGCTTCTAACGGCCATTTCAAATTAGTAGCTAACTTTTCAAAGTGCAAAAAGAACTTGTCTACCTCGTTTTCATGAAAGGGGGGTTTAGGTTTTACAAATTTTGCCACATCAAATCCCTTCTCCTTCTCACCAGTTAGACTCTGCTGCTTTATCTTCAGTACTAGCTCTAATTTCTGAATATCTAATTGCCTAGATCTCGGTTCTCTTTCTGTCTGCACTTTTTCTTTCATACACTCTAATTCCATTAAGATTACTTTTTCACTCTTGTGTGTTGACTTAAATTCTAGACTCCCATCTAAAATATTTTCATCCACTAAGTATTCCATCACAAGGTTTTGAAGATGGGATTGCCTAGCCAATGGGTCAATTTCTACCTGAAAATGTCGCAACCTGTATTACTTCTGATTTCTTCAAAGCAAGGATACCTTCTACACTAATTGTCTCTACAAAATCCTTCACTTTGAACTCCATGGCTACTAATTGTTGTGCTTTACAACAATTAACATCAATAAACTATTTGAATTTGGAATGGAAAAGCATTGGAAGTAAGTAAGTGTTTTAGTTGCACAACATTTATTATTTTTCTCCCTTTATCAAGCATTCCAAATAATGAAATGAACGATCCCGGACGAGCCCCAAATTTGTTACATGTGGATCCACTAAACAGTTTCCATACATAACAAGGAGAGATCACACAACAATTTAAAAATAATTTAATACTGGCAGTCTAATCAAGCTTCATATTATTCACAAACAGCAAAAGCAAGTATCAATCACAAAAAAAACTTTAGGCTGTAATATCCCATCATTTCCGAACAAGATCCAGTGGATGTTTCATGTAATCCATAATCCACCTTAGTTCACACATTGCCGACAAGGCATACACAATTAAAGTTTCAAATCTTGCCGACATGGCATGTCAGTTAACACCTGAATCCAACCTTGGAACTGACCACTTTGTCTCCCTGTCGAGCAGTAGCCAAGCCACAATTGCATAACATCAGCCTACATACTTGGCTGTGAGCTTACCAGGGCTTGCATCTAGACAATGTGAAGTGAAGTGTGTAAATGGTCAGTGTTTACCACTGGCAATCTGTACACAAGCAACATAATATATAAAAAGGTATGAATATACATTTCATGAAAACAAAGTACATTTAATATATTCTTCATGAAAAGTAAATATACATATATAATGGATTCTCATAACAGCATGTTAACGCCCATGCCCACACTGCGAGAGCAACAAGAGACTTCCTCCAGCAGAATGACATCAGAACCATGCAGTGGCCTGCCCTCAGTCCCGATTTAAATCCAATTGAGCACCTGTGGGACATCCGACCAAGTGAATTATGTCAGGCGTTCCTCAGAGTGTGGGCTCAAGCCTATGGCCTTCATCAACTGCCTCATCCATTCCATGTATCCACGTGTCACAGCAGTCATCAATGCACATGGCGGGCACATGAGATACTGACTAGTGATGCCATTTTCTCAGAGACTAGTGTTGTGTTTCACGTAAACAACATTTGACACTTTAATTTCAACCTTGATGATCAGTTTTGCCAAGTTTCATCTTTTTAAAGCAATTCCCTGGGACTGGTTGTTGCCTTTGTTATTGTTTTTCCCGTGAGTACCCGGATGGTAAAGCAGAAACCTAGACTAGTTCGCGACCTGTGCTGCGCAATTTCGTAAGCGCATTTGTTACTTTTATTGATAGTATAAGGGCGTATGGTCACATTGATAAAAAAAATGAAATACAGTTTTGGAAATAATAAGGAAATGTAGGTATCTTTGTGGGTAGCATCGGTAATGGTGACGAAGTTTTGGTAAGTCACTTGCTTGGTAATTGTGTGATTTTCGTTTACACTATTTTGACTTGCAACACAAAGTAAGTATTTCTCCTGAGCATTGCTTATTTTATCATGTTTATATTTTTACAGTCAAATATTGCAAAATTTTCACTGAGAGGATTTATTAAACGCCTGAATATTCAGTTATTTTACAAATTGACTGAAAAATATGCCCATCTGTATTATTATTCCAAACATTTTTATGTTTAATATCATCACCAAGAGACTGAAAATGTTACGATGAAAAGTACATTTCTATATTGTTTGGCTTCTAATCCTTCAAAATAATCTATTGTGATGGTTTTAGGCCCTTTTGATCATCTTAATCAAATGTTCATGCATGAATAAATGAATAAACTCAAGTGCCTTTTTCATAACATATATACATGATATACATAACATATATACATGATATACATACAATTTATTAACAATGCAATGACACAGATCTGATAATACAATTTCAACCTATCGTGATGTTGGTTTGACTAATTTCCCTATGGAATGGTTTCGCAGTAAAGCTGTCATTTTCATCTAGCCTTCCAGCGTTGCATCGGCGGTGTTGGGTCAAAATCAAACAAGTTTGGTCCACAAAGCGATATACGCATAAGTCTGTCCAGTGTCTCCGTCGTAAGTCTACATCTCAGTCGCGTCTTAATGAGGTTTTGTTTAGAAAAACCCCTCTCACATTCTACACTGGACACGGGCAAAACACGACTGATCTCCATGAGGTTAACAATATTTGGGAAGTTATCGGTCAATTTGGAAGCATGCGCTTTACTCAGCAGCTGTCCATATGTCATCGGTCTGTAGTTGTTGAAGATTAAAGGCCGAAATATTCCCCATTCTCGTTCTAATTTGTCTTTGTCAATTTGGGTATGTCCTTCTCGTCTGCTGCCATAATGGATACCTAACCTAGAAATACTCTCGTCCCCATACGTCGAAAGGTCACTGGCATTGTATATGGGCGATCTGAATGGGCATAACCCTCTATGGTAAAGTACCGGTGCCAATGCAAAAGGGAAACTCCTTGAAGACTTAATTTTGAATAATGATTTAGGTATCTTTAATGATGGCTCTGCCACATATTTACATCCCGCTACAGGAGCTTATTCTGCACTTAATCTGTCACTTACAGATTCAAACATTTATAACAAATTTGAATGGTCGGTCCATGATGACCTATGTGGAAGTGACCATTTCCCCACAATACTTTCAGCTATTAACCCAACTGATAATCCACCTGCCACAAGGTGGAATTTTACCAAGGCCAAATGGCCATTATTTCAAACATTTTGTACTGACAAACTGAAATCTGACTTTTTTTATAAATGTCCCTGACCCTATTCAGTTGTTCACAGACAAACTGAATATTATTGCTGATATGACTGTTCCTAAGTCCTCTGTTAAGCCACATATTCGTAAACCATGGTTTACTGAGGTCTGAGGATTGCAAACAGGCTAGGAAGTGTAGAAAAAAGGCTGAAAAATATTTTTGCCGCCATCCTACAGTCCATAATTTAAATACTGTGACGATAAGTTGTGCCAAGACTCAACCTACATTTAAGCAAAATCGGCGACAGTCTTGGAAGAATTCTGGTGTTCATCATCTTAAAAATGATCATGGTATACTAACAGATAAAGTTGACATTGCAAATAAATTGGGTGAAACTTTAGCTCAACATTCTTCATCATCCAATTATGGTCCCCAATTTTGGAAGCATAAAAATAAATAAGAAAAGAAAACTATTAACTTTAATTCTGATAATGGTGAAGACTACAATGAAGGTTTTTCACTACATGGGCTCAATACTGCCCTGACGCAAGCCCATGATACCGCAACAAGAGCTGATAATACCCACTGTCAGCTCCTCAAAACAATTCATGTCTAGCGACGATTCTTAATATTTTTGATGATATTTGGACCACAGGACACTTCCCTTCTTCGTGGCACAATGCCATTGTTATCCCCATACCAAAACCTGGTTGGGATCATACCAACCATCTAGCTTTCGACTTATTTCATTAACTAGCTGCATATGTAAAACCATGGAACGCATGGTCAATAATAGACTAGTATGGGTTTACGAAAACAAATAATCTTATTACCAATATTCAATGTGGTTTCCGCAATAATCGAAGTACTATTGACCATCTGGTTCATTTAGAATCCTTCATTAAAAATTCCATTGTAAATGAAATGCATGCTGTATCGATATTCTTCGATCTTACAAAAGCTTTTGATACAACATGGAAACATGGTATTTTAAAAGATTTAGATGACTTTGGTTTGAGAGGCCGTTTGCCGACAGACATTTTCAAGTTCGTGTCGGATCAGATTTTAGAACTTTATAATCATCTTTCAACTGGGCAAAATGACATCATCTTTTGTTGGTTGCCCAGTCATGTTGGCATAAAAGGCAACACAATGGCTGATGCTGCAGCTAAAGCAGCACTCAACAAATCTGTGACACCACTTCTAATTCCATACAGTGATTATAAACCTGCGATCAGATGTTACATGGGGGATCTTATGCAAAAGAAGTGGGACACCCAAGTAGGTATCAATAAATTACAGCAAATTACATCAAATTAAGCCAGCCACCTACTTGGGTTGTCAGTCCAGATTTGAAGTCGTATTGGCCATTCAAGATACACACACGAATATCTCTTAAAAGGTGAGGATCCTCCATTTTGTATACCCTGTGATGAGAGAATCACAGTCAAGCATGTACTGCTTGACTGTATTGTCTTTTCCATAACAAGGGATAAATATTTCAAAGTTTTAAAGCCATTTAGGCTCCCTGTACAAAGCTTGTTTATTGTGTGTGTATAGGGAAGGATTTTACCACTACTTCATTCAGTTTCTAACATTAGTAAGGGTTTCTTTGATTTATACAGAATGTTGTTGATTGTTATTTCTTATCAATAACTTCATTGAAAATATCCCTAATGATTATGTACCGGACAGTATGCTTCTGTATGTGACAATAATATTTAATACCATGTTCATTATGACAACTATATTTGGAGGGTTATAAATTAATTTATAAATAAGATGGTACATAAAAATTACAAGCACCCGGCAATTGCAAACAGGCCTATGAGAGTCTGAAAACATTAAAAGGGAAGTTAAAAGCATTTGTTGGCACAGAAAATGTAATGGGATCCTGTTTAACAGTATACAGTTACAGATGCATGGACTGACAAATCAAGGCTTGTTACATGCCATAGAATTAAACTGTTGCTGGGACATAATGGGGCTATTGTGATGGCAATACATTCTCTAATTAACACCTGTCACAAGGGAAACGCATTTTGGTTTGTGCTCAAGGATGGTGTCATGCAATTGGTGTATTCTCGAAATAACATTCAACAAAATATCTACCAGGTCTTGTGCTGTTCATGGTATTTGGCATAACTGTACATGTCAATAGATAATTACCGGTAGTTATGCTGTCCGACTGTGGGAGGATTGAGGCATGAGTATTTGGTCTAAGTAAATTAATTACAATTCGTTCTTAAATAAATCATAGTACCCAATGAATTTGATCATTTACAAGAAATTAGTGACTGAATGGTTTCATACATTGCATTTAAGATAACCTTAAATTATTTTAAGAGAGAAATCAAACATAATGTTATAACAGAGGATTCCAGAGAAATATACATCTGAAACATTCTAGTTTACAAAAAGCGTTAAATTTATAAATGAATAAGGCAAGCAGGGATCACTCGTCAAGAAATTATTATCACTTATATCACAATAGTTTGTTTAAAGCATATTTATCCTAATAATTTTGAAACTAGATTGGCAAACAAGCCGCAGGCTAATTTGAATGCCACTCCAGAAACACAATACAATCATTAATAATGACATGGTGATTTGGGTATGTAGTACAAAAATATGGTCTCTTATCAACATTTAGGTGTTTCATTGAAATAAAAATAAATAATATTTATGAGAAGTCTAATCAATGTCACACATTATGGTCAGTCATATATTTAACCATTTAAACTAAATTGGGCATATTTAATAATAAAGTTATGGTACAGTTTGTTTGGTATCAAGTGTTATCCTATGCACCTGTGATTGGAGGGGGAATAAGCTGACCCCTGGAGAAACATAGCAGACCTGGCCGTGTAAAATAAAATGAAGAATAAGAGAGTTGAATATATTTATTATGTACAATGACCAAATATAACATATCATAGTAGAGTCAACAAGCAAAATTTATCAGACACCCGCATTATTCCTATTATGGAATGTAGGTCAGGTGATAGTTCAACTATCACCTGACACGAGGACGAGGACCAGGACACAAATGCATGTATGTGTATGCACACTTGAAGATGTATGTGCATAAATGTACAAGGTTACGAGAAACATATTTTTGTGTTTTTTCGTCAAGTAAGAATGATCTTTTGCAAAAGTTTATGTAGCCCGGCCGTTATTGTTAACTACTTTGGCATTCGGGGAACAGCTTTCAAGTGGATCCAGTCCTACCTGTCTGACCGGACCATGTCTGTTAAGATCCATGATCATCATTCTACAACATGCAAAAGTCACTATGGTGTACCACAGGGTTCAGTCCTTGGACCTCTGCTATTCACAATTTACATTCTGCCAATTGGAGATATCATCCAGAAACATGCTCTTAACTTCCACCTCTATGCGGATGATAACCAGATCTACATTTCCTTTAAAACTTCCGAACTGCCTCTGAACCTCGCCGCCCTTGAGCGCTGTATTGATGACATACGATCCTGGATGAGCTTCAATTATCTCAAACTCAATGAAGAGAAGACTGAGTTTTTAATCCTTTGATCGCGACAGCTGGATTACTTCAATGCATTGTATACTAATCTTCCCATGAAAGCCATATCAAAGCTACAACACATTCAGAACTCCGCAGCTAGATGCATCTCTAAAGTTCCAAGATCCAATCACATCAGTCCTGTCCTCAAAGCACTACACTGGCTTCAAGTCTCCTTTCGTATAAACTATAAGATATGTATCATCACTCACGACTGCCTCAACAATAGCGACTATCCAGACTATCTCAAAGATCTTATATCCCTGTACTCTCCAGAGCGTGCTCTCCGATTCTCTGGTGGAACTCTACTGTATCAGCCTCTGTCTACTTCTGCTATGTCAGACTGTGCCTTTTTCTTTTGCAGTCCACAATTATGGAACTCTTTGCCTTTGAATCTGAGAAGCTCTGCTTCTAAGGAAACGTATAAGTCTCTCCTCAAAACCTACTTCTTCACTTCAGCTTTTCAATAGATCTGATTGTTGGCATATGTACATAGACATTACTTTTTAACTTTGTCACAGCGCCAGTGAGCAACTGTCGATGGATATTAGGCACTTTACACATCAATTATTATTATTATTATTATTAATAATAATAATACAAATAGGTTGAGATATACATGCACAAAATAATTCCTACCTGCTTGTTTACTCCGGTCAATGCTTATTAACAAACAGCCAAACAAACATTCATCCTTTTTCTGAACAAAAGCCACTACACTCAATTTGCTCGACAAAGAAGCCAGTTACACACAATTTCAGACTTCAAATTATTAAATAACATGTGGGTTGGATATTAAAAACCAATGTTACAATATAACTCTACAGAGGTGCCATTTTCGTGCTAATTTCAACACACCTTATCAAACAATGGAGCGTCAGCATGCAAGTTGCTTAGCCAATCAAATGAATATTTGTTGACAAAAAAGAAGGCAATGACTAAAATCTGGAGAATGTCAGTTTTACCAAAAGAATGTAGAGAAACGCGATGGAAGTGATACAACACACAGGATTTGAAAAAGACAATGTGATAAGTGTGTGACAACAGATACAAATATTTACCACAGTCTATATGGTTACATTTTTATGATTATTCAGATAGTATCTGTTTTTAGATATACATGTACAACAGTCAAATTACACTTCCCACATGTTTTTAAAGTAATTTTTAAGTGATTTAAAGGGTACTTCAAAATTCATTGGCAAAGCGTCTCACATTGTTTAGTACACATTGTTACATTTGTTAACTGCTGGTTAGTTTATAAGAGTAAAGAGAAACACGCTTCTCGACAAGATGCTGTTTACTCTACAATCATTCAAGGGAGGCAACTCTGTGCACTCTAGATATACCGCTACACACATTAAGTATGTTTAAAAAACCTGTGATTCTAAATTTCTCACTTGCTTGATTAGTTGCTCTGGATTAAGCATCAACACACACACATTCACCATGTAGTTATTCCAATGACAACACGCGGCACGCTGATGTTCAAAACTATTTACAAAAGTTCACTGTGCTGATCTCATTAATCACTCACTGTTGCAACATAGGAAAGGGTAAAACTTACTAACAAGGTTAATGTTTGTTTAACAATTAATGTTAAATTGACGAGGTTGGAAGTTGGATCCTAATGGGCGATCTTTTTCAATTTATCTTCCCTTCACTAACCCGATGGGTGCCCTGACCCGGACTAAACAGTGGATGTTGTATGCGAGATACGAGCAGTACAAGTTACAATCACACGTATAGACAGTTAACCAGTGTAGCCTTCACCTCTATCAGCAACGGTCACACTGGTGTATGGGCAGTATATCTTTTAGCCCAAACAATGATCTATCTGTTGTCATGTCTGTGAATAGATGTTCCGCGATTCAGTGATACATCAGGAATGACTACGCCTGCTTATACTGAATAGTTAACCACTAGACAGCCGTTCAAAGCGAGGTGGTGGATCAGCTGACTGTTTATTCGAGGTAGTTTGTTGACATTTTGCAATCAGTACTGAAAGTGATGGCCTTGATTTATGAATATCACACTTTTAAAAATTAAGTAGATTTTGTATACATACCCATATCTATGTTGAAGTATTGCTTAGCAGGCTACAATCACGTATTTCAGTACAGTGGTTAGGCGAAGGGGTACATGAAATGTGAAGGTCTTATGCAACGCTAAGTTGCCAGTAGCCTAAATAATGTGCATTTTGACAGCAACACATGTAAGTATTTATCATGTATATAACTGAGAGAAGTGAGAAATGTTTTCAAGAAATTGTAAGAGAAATGGGCACTGACAAATTATGTCATCAACTAGATATCATAATACAATGTTCAATATAAAAGAATGGAAATCACTGAAATCAATTTTGATTTTTAAAGGGTAAATTGGTGCATGTTATATAAAAGGATTTTATGTATGAATGGTGGCTGCTTGTTACCAAATACTACCATAATTATATTTAAAAATGATAAATGAAAGGTATATGTTATTATGGCCTTTAGTAAATTTTAAAACTTAGAAAATTATATTTTTTTCAGACACAGAAGACCCTATATATTAGTTTAAAGACATATTCAAGAGTACTTTTACCATATACATTTTTTATAAATCAAAACAATATATTCATACTACTTTTCAATTTCTATGATGTTGATTGTATTAACATTGCAGTGTCTGCACTGATTGCTTTGACAATCATCAGATGAGTGTAATAGGGATAGAGCTCATTCATAATTTCATTAGGCCTGGCTTTCAATGTTTCTTTATTCTAAACTGATGTCCCAAATTCCCACTTAAACTTATTATTAATGTTATTCTTTGTTCCCTTTACACCAACAGGTATCTGCATTGCACAATGACTGTTATCAGTTTGTTTGATATCTTGGTATACTTGTACATGTGTGCTAGTATTAGATTACACATGCAGGACTTTTTAGCAGTCATTATCTGTAACTGAACTGTATACTATGTCAATACAGATAAGTAACATATAACAGGACTCTAGTATACTTTCATGTTTGAAGAACCACTCAGTTCACTGTGGGAACATATTTAACTACTTACATAAGTTACTTAGATCTTCATAAGATCAAAATAGATCCAAATTAAAATGAGGAGATTAAATTATGCAGAGTGAATCAGTCACCATACAAATTGGGCCTGATTATAGACACTGACTGTAGCATATGTAAGTATAATCTGTTATATGCAAAAACAAAAACATAAATAAATGCATTTATCTACATGGAATGATTGTGGGGTTCAATTTGCATTTATGTCACAATCAGAAAATGTGATGATAAACTTTCTAAAATCATATTTTCTATATAATAATAATATCTAATAAATGGACTTAATACTCAAGATGGCTTGAAGTAGTGTTGAATGAAATTCAGGATACACAGCTACAGCAGGAGAGTGTATGGCTTTGTATGGGAAATAACTTGTCAACATATAAATAGATATTGTGTTACTTAAACAAGAAGATAAAACTATGATTTCCATCTATTTGTGTATTATACACATCTTGTGGGGTAGTCAGTATGATTTGTTGTTTGTGGGGACAAATATCTGCAATTTACTACCATTTTAAGAACATGAGTATCAGAATTCTGTAAGAAATGATGGATCAATGAATGATGACTCAAAGCACTTAATAGTGGGACATATTTTACAAGAAGCAGAGTAATATGGGTCGATCTCTTATTTCAAAGTATGCTGACTGATATGTATATTGCAACTGAGAAACTGACTGTGTTGATGTTTCAATTCATGTAACATGAACAAATACAAACGCCACATGCTCTGCGGAAATCAGACCGTGGCATTCTTTGCAAGCTCAGAAAATGGATTCTGACACATGAAGCATTGCAATCGTAAGTGTAGGCATTTTGTTCATTCGAGCAATACACACCTTCCCTTCGTGGTCATAGACCAATATTCGTAGTCTTTATAGATACTAGTTGGACCAATATTTGTGGTCTTTATAGTTACTAGTTGGACCAATATTTGTGGTCTTTATAGTTACTAGTTGGACCAATATTTGTGGTCTTTATAGTTACTAGCTGGACCAATATTCGTGGCCTTTATAGATACTAGTTGGACCAATATTCGTGGTCTTCATAGATACTAGTTGGACCAATATTCGTGGTCTTTATAGATACTAGTTGGACCATTATTCATGGTCTTTATACATCCCTGGTCATGTACCTACCAGTTTCTTTACCTTCATTTATTCCATAAGAGATTCACGTTTAGTTCCCAAGTGGAGTCAAGTGGAGTCAGAAGGACGGAAAGTAGACAAGTGACTGTTGCCTTCCACTGCTCAACAAACTTTGGTAGCAGAGCACGGTTTTTCACATACTGAGTGTTTATCTTTTGTCTTTTTGACTCCACTTTTATAGCTCAGATGATTTCTTTGTGAACCATATTTCACTGTACATTACCTGTGAATATTATTAGGCTTGATAGGCCTTCATTAAACTAGGATAATATATCATAGTTCGAATTCTAAAAGTGGATTTTAAAGAATCAGAATTCTCAGATGACAGTCATAAAATTGGAAAAAAAGTCACAATGTCCTAAATCAAAAGTGAATTCCAAAGAGACAGAATCCACAGAAGATGATTAAGAAGTCATAATAGTAGCCCTGAGACAACAAAAGACAGTTGCTAAATCAGCATTGACTAAAAATAAGAATAAATTGTTGGAGTTGCTATAACCAGAACATCTGACACGAAAAACAATCAGGGAAACAATTGATAAAGTCTGTTCTCTTCACAGTAAAGCTGTTTGTATAATTGTAAAACTCTTGAAAACTTACAAGAAAACTGGTGAAATTGATAAGGTGAAGAAAACAAACATTGAAATAGATGAAATTGTGTAAGTCATAGATTCAGCTATTGACAAAGCACAAGTGTTTCTCAGCAACATATTGGATTCATGTTTGTCTAAGTCTATTACATCGGGGATACCTCATATATTCCATTCAGGAAAAAGTCTAACTTCTCATGGTGCACAAGGTAGTAAACACCATGAGTCTGATATGGGAGCTAGTGTTGGTGGGGCTCAGAGCTGCCGTTCTGATGGCAAGCACACACAGGAACAGTCCAAGAATTATGAACAGGTTCCACACTCCAAACCAGAATGGGTTGGAACAATAGATTCAGAGCTTTTACATTGTAAATTTCATAGCACAGGTATGTTGATTCAAAACAGTATTGGCCAGGGTCTATGGAAGCAATTGAAACGAGTTCCAATACCAACCTTCTCTGGAGATACATAACACTATGAAGGGTGGAAGGCTACATTTTTGTGTTGACAGTGCTCCTGCAACAAATGAATATAAATTGTTGCAGCTCAAGCAGTACCTATCAGGTGAACCTGCACCTGGTTGCCAAATTAGGCCACAGTGCAGTGATATATGATACTGCTATTGAGCATTTGGGGAGGAAATATGGAGGCTAAAGATGACAAATAGCATTAAAGTTGGAGGATATTTCTAACATCAAGCCATTATGCCTAGGACATGCCCGAGATCTGGACAAGTTTGCTGACATGCAGTTCAGTACAGTAGATGGGTCATTCAGCCAGCAGAGGCAGGAATCTGTTGAAACTCATTGTGAGTGGATTATCGAAGAAGCAGAAATTAATACTGTTGCCTCTGAAGTTGAACATGGCATATCAGAGAAGTCAAAGACATCAGAATATAGACAACAGACAAGATCAGATACGTACTTTGGCGCACAAGGTGTAAGCAAGGCACAACATTGTCATGTCTATTAATCTTAATATGCACTTACAGCCATTCCAGTTGTACTGAAGAATGGTAAAAACATTAGTGGTCAATTAGTTAGACAATGCAGGCACTCAAACATACATCAATGAAAATGTTGCATCAGTCTGCAGTGTCAAACTAAATCTGTATCTGTTGACGTCTTTAACAGTAAAACAGAAATGTTTGTATGTCTGTTGAATTTGGACTGGAATGTAATGATGGCTCAGTTGACATGCAGATAATAGCATTGTCAACTACTAAAGTCACTGGCAGCATGAAACTGTTTGACTGGCAAAAGTAAGCACTGAAATGGTCTCATTTGAGGGACATACAGTTTCTTTATTTAGGGTCACGGCCAATCATTGACATACTGATAGGTATGGATTACCTGGAACTGCATTCCTCCCTTGGTGATGTCTGTGGTAGGCCTGGGGAACCAGTGGCTAGACTAACTCCTTTGGGGTGGACATGTGTACACAGTGAAAAACGCTCCAACAAATTCTGTGTTTTTGCACAATTTCTGGTCATTATTGGCTCAAAAACCCTGTGAGTGTTGAGTGTAATAAATTGACAATACATACGATCAATAATATAAAAAAAAAAAAATTGATATAAAAAAATTGACTGTTGATTTGAAATGGAGTAGATGCTTTGTAGATGCTGACATGGCGACTAGCGTGTCACTCGTTGATAGTAATGTTCACAGAAAAAGAAGCTATTCAGAAGGAGATAAAAACAAATGTGAACAAGTACAGAAGGAAGCAAAAGGCGATTCAGAAAGTAAACAAATGACTTTGGTAAACTTTGGTAAACAAATCCGAATGTTGTGATGGCGGGAAATTTGAAGATAGATCTCGGGTTGGTTTAAAAATGTGTGAAGTAACTGACATGTTTCAATGTCTGCTATCAAAATTTCGTGATGTTAAATCAAGCCTGCATACTAGAAAAGACAATCTTAAAAAGAATTTTGATACAAACATGGCCGAAAGAATAGCAAAACTCAATTCAGCGCAGGTAAAATTTCTGCAGTGAGAGAAGAACTACATATGAAGTTGAGCAGTATAGGTATATAAATCTGGCTCCAGCGGAAGTGTTCCAGAACCCCCATTACCTATACTAAGAAAAGACTGAAATAGTTCAAAGGTCATATTCAGCTGCAGAGACTGTGCAGTCATCAAAAGTGGAAGACAAAAATAAAAGAGTTGTCATTATCAAAAAATTACCTGAAAGAGGAGGTGAGACAGACAACCCAAAGTAGATAGAAGAATCAGTGAAAGAGCTGCTCAAGGAAGGACTGAAACTGAGGGACATCCAGATAACAGAGGTGGATAGAAAACAATCGAAGGCCGAGCATCCAGGTGTTATAGTCGCCTGTCCAGAGACTACCGACGCCAAGAAAGATGTTATGATTGTAAAGAAGCAACTGAAAAACAATGATCGTTATATGAAGGTGTACAACGAAAACCACATTCCGTTTGAAACAAGAATGAACAGAAATAACACACACAGTGAGTGAGTGAGTATGGTTTAACGTCGCTTTTCGCAATATTCCAGCAATATCACGGCGGGGGACACCAGAAATGGTCTTCATACATTGTACCCGTCTTTGACATGACGAGCAAATGCTTTAACCACTAGGCTACCCTACCGCCCCCAAATAACATGAGAACTCTTCTCTGAGAGCTAGGCAAGGAAAATGACTTAATAGTGACACAAAAAGGACATTTTACTAAGAAGCAAATTAATTCAACCTCCTCGGGAAGTAGGAAACATCAGTAGGAGGTGAGGCTTGGCTTTTGGAATGTGAGAGGCTGGGCCACTCAGAACTGTGACAATAACTAGTTTAGAACTAATGTTGATTTTAACTTCGATATTTTTAGCTTTGTGTGAAACCTTTTTAAGGAATAGAGACGTGCTTAATATTCCAGGACTTACATGGTATGGGCATAATAGAAAAATACTACATGCTAGGGCTAAAAGAGGGTCATGTGGTGTGCTGTAACAAATAAGCTATCTTCAGATTGTCTCTTTGTTTGTGTATCTCACCTACCATCCAAGGGTTCAACTAGATATATTGATCCCGATGTATTTTTTACTCGCAGATGTATTCACATACCAGAATGATGAATGTTCCGATTCCTCTAACTATGTAGAAAATGTAGATGTAATTCCTGATCACGAGGTTATAGACTTTGTGTCAAACTCTCATGGTGAGACTATGATAGACTTCCTTGTAGATGGAAATATGTGTATGCTTAATGGCAGAGTTGATGAAAATCAGTTTACATCAGTCTCGAGTAAAGGCAGCGCAGTTTTTGTACCACATGAGCAGTTTCACCAAGTTAATGACCTTAAAATTCATCTAATGTCTGATGTCACTAATATGTTGAATATGGAGGGAAATGTAAAAGCACCTGATCATTCAATATTAAAAGCTACAGTGATATCAGCTGATAATGTTCCTGCTTAATTATAACAAGACATCTTAACAGGAGGCCAAACCCATATCTATCAATAGACAGAGGTATGCAGTAAATAATCTCTCACAGAATTTCCTTAATAATGATGATATCTCTCAGAAGATTCATCGCACAATTGTGAAAATTGAAGAATCCCTGAACACACAAGCAGATATAGATAGTGCATATAACTGTTTTGACCTTGTGAGAGGTGAGATGAGAGACAAACTAAAGAAGATAAATAATAAGAATTAACAACCATTAAATAAATCTCAATACAAGCCTTGTCAGAAAAGAAATGGTTGTCATGTAGGGGCAACAAGAATGGCAGACATATATATAAACAGCACTACATAGACAGGAGGAAACAATTTGACAAGTTGTTGAGAAAGGCCAAAAGACATTATCAACTACAACAAGAGGAACTTCATAGAAGAAAATAGGTAAATTGGGAATTTCACAAGAAAGGAAATCTCACATTCCTATGGAAGTTTATAACAAAAATAATTATGAAGTTAGTGACCATAATTCTTTACTTAAGAAGTGGTTTGATGTGTATAATAATCTCCTTAATAATGATGTAAAAGGACATTTTCATGAAGAATTTTATAATAACATCTCTACAGAATTATCCATGTTCCACATGCATAATGTCGATATGAACGATGTTGATTTCAATAAACCTGTTACCTATGAAGAAATTGAAAAATCTGTATCTTCACTGAAGAACGGAAAAGCTAGGGGATTGGATGATATACCAGCTGAAGTGATCAAGAACCCCACTGTGTCAGACTCCTACACAAGATAATAGCATACTGTGTTGAACATTCGGTTACACCATCTATATGGAATAATGGACTAATTAACCCTATACCTAAGTCTGGTGCTGACTTGTATGACACACTAAGTTACCGGGGCATTACTATTACATCTATTCCATGCAACGTATATAGAGGTTATCATGCGAGTGTGTTTAGGGATGGTAAACATTGTATTTAGTGAGCCTTGGCAAGCTAAATACATACTGTTTATTCCTAATACAGGATATTTACCAACCCCATACACACAAGCGTGATAACCTCTTTATCATATTATGTCCTTCTTTAATTGTGTGCTTCAAGATCGCTTTCCCTCTCTCACAAACATTATCGAAACATTGCGAGTTTTCCTGGAATGCGCGCATTAATATTTATTACGCTACAGGGTAAGTGATGTGTCAGTCGGACAGTGACAGTAGCCAATATAGTTCTAACTGAAATCTGTTTCTTATACAGTGGTGAAGCAACATATACACCAAACAACAATTGTTTTAATTGCCTTTCGAGGCAATCCATTGGTCTGTCTGCTAGAGTAACTGCCCTTCTCAAAGGGAAGCTACTCTAACCCTAGTCTATGAGACGTCACGGCCACGTTCAGACAGTGTTGACAGTCGGTCTGTCCTGTCATAACGTTAAGAAGTGTAGTCAGATGTACACACAGCGACAAAAGGAAACAAGGAAACAATTCAAACATATTTCGGCCAAATCCAACTATTTTAATTTGTGGAGAGGGTTTCAAGCCGCAGAGGTCTACAAGCACAGATTTGGCTACTGATCCCGCTTGGCTAGACCTCATGCCCTCGCAAAATTGTTTCGAAATGTATATCTCCAAAGTTGCCAAAACTTATAAAATGCCTTAGCTACGTCACAGATAGACACTGATTTTCTGTATACTAGACTGTTCTTTTGATAATGATAGCAATTATCACTGTAGTTTATCCAGATTCCCGATGGTTAATTCTCACTCGATCGGAACTGCTTGTGGTACAAATTGCTAAAAATAGGAATAAATGGGAAAATATTCAATGCTATCCATTATCTTCATGAGGATGTACAGTGTCATGTTTATGTCAATAATTACTATACAGCCCCATTCCCAGTGACTTTAGGTGTAAAACAAGGCTGTAAATTATCTCCTGCTTTATTTATATCAATGACTTTGCTGAGCAGGTTAATCAACTACAGTGAGGTGTACAAATAGAAGACATAATGTTATCACTACTACTACATGTATATGCAGATGATATCACCTTAATTGCACCAAATGAAGACTCGCTACAGAAAACGTTAAATGTTTTGTCAGAGTGGTGTCATAAATGGAGATTATTAATTAATCCAAGAAAACCAAGAACAGGCATTACAGATCTAACTCATGTTCTGCCACTGATTTTCAGTTTAAGTGTGGAGATAATTTGAGTCTAACAAACAGCTATAGATATCTTGGACTGTGAATATTTGATGATTTAAATATGAAAATATCCGTTAAAGAACTGTGTAAAGCTGCTAGTATAGGCCTGTCTGCTGTTTATCTGAAGTTTAAAAGTGCTGGTGTACTGTTGTCATAAAGTGCGAGCTGGATATATAAGTACTGTGCCTAATTATGAACTTGGACAGTGATGACTATGATATACATGGTGAAACACGGTCGTGCTAACAGTTTTCCTCCAGACGCAGAGGACCACCTGCCTATTGGTCAGATTATGTAGTTGACATGAATCATGAATTTGATGAAATAATGTCCACACAATCAGAAATAAGTGTGGGAAGTGCATGTTCGACTAGTTCGTCTGTTTTGTCAAGACTAAGCAAACTGCTGAACTTGAGACAGTAAAACGTAAACATGAACTTGATGAACTTAAGAAGCAGTTAGAAGAAGATAGAGATATAGCTGTTCACATTAAGCATATGGAGGATGAAGCATCTGAAACTAGACTGAAACTGAGTTAGAGATATTGGAGAAGGGTATTAAGAAAGAGAAGGCAAGTATGATGACACAGGTTGCTATAGAAAGAAACTTAAGAGAAGCTGAGAATAGGTATAAAGAAGTTAATTACATCAATGATTGACAGTGGTGATAGGATAAAGGAGCCAGTAGTCAGTGAGACATCCTATCCCAGGGAACTTAACACTGAGGTAACATACCCAACACAGTTAACTGACCAAGGTGAACCAACCACCAATAGACATATCAAGCATGAAATTGAACATTCATATGTAGACCATAATCACACTCTCCGTCCGGGACAGAATAAGGATTCCCATGTCAATCTATCACCTGCTATTGTATCTCAGCCCACACTTGCTTCAGATGTTCCCAGTGTTGAATTGCCCATGAATGCAATGCTGATTTCATTTGTGTATGGAATTCCTAAACCAGAGTTCAAGAGTGGTAAGGAACGAGACTTTATCTTACTGAAGATTGCACTTGAGACACAAGTTGATGTTCATCCTCACCTGACTGAAACTTACAAGTATCAACTACTATTAGATAAACTTGGTAATAAACCAAAACAGCTTGCTGAGGCCTTCATGTTTCACCTACTCCTTACACAAAAGCTGTGCAGGAGTTGCAACACACATAAGGTAGTGCGGGGCAACTGATTCAGAGTGAGATAAGTTCTTTGCTTAACAGTCCACCAATTAGGTTTGGAGTTTGTGATGCCTTTGAGAACTTTGCCTTATATATATGTTGTATATAGTACTTTTCACCCATTGTAAGTGCATTCAGTTAAATTTTGCATCCCCTGTGTAATATATTCCGTGTTTTCAAGGGTGTAAGTAAATACATGTTGAGTGTCTCGTCCACGGTCTAAGGGAAATCACTCTGTCAGTCCTCTGAAAGTTGTGCCTCTTAGCGCACTGTCAAATTGAATGAGCTTACGTCATTGGCTGATGAATCTTTGTCAGCCATGTTTTATGAAACATAAACTGATGTGACCCAAATTCTTTGTTGTTTTCAGGTATGTATGATACTTAACAGTCGAGATAAGACCACAACATATGTAATTATGTAGATAAGAACATGTAGATTTGAAATAACCATATTTGGCTATATAGGTAATGTTGTAATTAGATAATTACTTGCTTAACGATAACGCTGCGCCCAGTCAGTCTTCACAGACATGGTAGTGAAGGACAGTCAAGGTCATTTGTCGTTTTAGTACTCACACAGATATATATGATGAGTATCGCTGTCAAATATGTACACACACTCCTCAGGCAATGTTTTCAAGCAAAAGTTAAAAAGCATTATTTGTCCACACCTCGCTGATCGTTCATATTTGAGGACCTCTAACATTTTCATGTACGTAGTTTCGCATACTTTCGTTGTAATTTTGTAATAACACACTTCAAGCATATAGCATAATCATTGTAAATATAACATTTCTGCATTAAAACACCATAATTGAGCTGAACCAATATAAGTTACAGCACATCCTATTTCATTGCATAGCATCTGTCTCAGTTGAAGGGAGGTAGTTCTTGTTGTCTTGTTTACACACTGATTTTACGACACTTCACAATGTAATGCAGTTTGACTCAATACTCATTTATAACATAATCTGTGTAATTTCTTAGTTTTCATTTGTAATAACAAACTAATGGGAGTATAATTCATTAAGGTATTATTTTCAGACAGAACATATGCCAAATATATAATTAGTTCATTTTTATAGAGTATTTGATCATTTATGCAATGTTGTAATACAGTATGGAAAATTAGCATCTTATTGGTGTTACGGTTACCATTAATGCATGGATTTATCTTTTATGGTTTCTTGAAAGTTGATATTAATATTATCAACTAGTTCCATTGCAAGTTGTGTTGATGGGTCTTGTCATCTAATGTTGACATTGAAAATGTAAGTAACCAAGAACTAGTTGGGTATTATAATACTATATTGTGTGCCTAGTATAGTTAATGAGTGTTGGTATTTTATCCGTTGTGCCACACCAATTTGAAAACTTGAAGCATAAACATGATGTATCTTTGTCAGCCATGCTTTATGAAACATAAACTGATGTGACCCAAATTCTTTGTTGTTTTCAGTTGTCAATCTGAGCGATTGTGACCTGGGTAACAAAGACAGTCGTTAGTTGGGATGTTGAAATCCATGCAGAGTGGAGCTGAACTGTATTGTGCTTCACATGTGTCAACTCTGATCGCCAAGCTTCCCCATGGGATGCGTGTTAACTTTACTGAGTACTATATCAAACAGGGACTGTATGATTCTGGTTCTAATGCAACATACAATTTGACCAACCTTGACCAGTGGTTACAGCTAAAATCAAGGGCCAAGATATCATCTCACCAAGCAGTGCCTAGGAGTGACTCCATGAAGTCTGATAAGCAAAGTAAGGAAACAAGTTCTGTGTCAACATTCTACACTAAACAAAATGCTTCAAATGGCAGACAACAGGGTCAACAGGTCAAGGTGAAACCAAAGTACAAGGGCTACTGTCCGAAATGTATATCAGCTGATCATTTTCTGAATACATGCCAAGAGTTTAAAAAGCTTTCTGATCTGGAAGTTGAATCTTGGTTGAGAGATCAATGTTTTCGATGTGCAATAAAACATAAACCAGAGGACTGTAACCTAAAGACACCATGTCAACTATGTACTGAGTTGCATCTTACTGCCCTACATGATGCATGCAGACATATGACTGCAAAGGAGGTGATGTTTTCAAAGACCTCTTTCTGTCTGCACACGTATATCATGATCAGCCATCCAAGCCCTTTAGTACCATGTTAAAAGTGGTCGAAGTTACTTTGTACAGACAAGGCTGAAGCTTGAACGCGTACACAATCCTTGATGACGGATCTCACAGAACCATGATTCTTGAATCCGCTGTGAAGTCTCTTGATCTTTTGAGAAACCAGATACCATTTTGCTTACAACAATTCGGCGTGAGCCGTATCTGTGCAGTGGACAGTCTGTGAATCTTCAGCTATCTACGATGTGCTAAATGCCTTCACATCAAGCAACTTGTCTTTATCTGAATATACATACCCAGTGGCTGAACTCCAGAAACAGTGGTCACATATCAGAGACTTACCTTTGTCCTATATTGACAATGCTAAACCAGTCATTCTGATTGGTTCAGACTTGGCCGAACTGATCAGACCTCAAGAGCCAGTTAGAATTGGACCAAGTGGTTCTCCAATCGCTGTGCATACCAGACTGGGCTGGTCACTACAAGGAACACACAATGTACAGCAGCAAGTTAGGACCCAAACAGTATTATTCACTGAGGTGGAATCTACTAGTCTCATGAGTGACGTTCAGGCATTGTGGAAAATGGATGTGATGCCTTATCTGAAGAAGGATGTGATAAGGTCAAAGCAGGATAACCTTGCAATGCATATTCTAGAAACTGACACTCAAAGAGTGGAAGTGAATGGTGTTCACCGATATGCAACTCCATTGTTGAGATTCCATGACACAGTGTTTGAGGCTTCAAAAGAAGATATGAACCCAACACTTCAAAGTATGGATTGCCGTTTACTAAATCTTCCAGCAAGGGCAGAAATTCACAGTGATCTTGTTCACAAGTTAGTTGATGCTGGACTAGTACAAGTTATTAGTGACGAGGAAAACAGGAAGACTTCCGAGTCATGGTACATTCCTCATCATGTTGTGGAACAAAATGGTAAACGCAGGTTGGTGTTTAATTGCTCTTATGAACATGACGGTTAAAATCTCAACAAGAAATTGTTACCTGGACCACAGTTGGGACCATCCCTACTCGGAGTTCTTTTGAGACTTTGACAGCATTCTCTTGCCATTGCTTCGGACATAAAGGCTATGTTCCATCAAGTGCGACTTTTGCCGAGGGACAGATCACTTCTTCGTTTACTGTGGCGTGACATGAGATGTCATGGTGAACCAGACATTTATGAATGGCAAGTACTGCCATTTGGAACAACGTGCAGTCCAGTATGCACTACTTACACCTTACAGAGGCATGTAAAGAACCACAGGTCGGGCAATGAACATGTCAAGATATCTGTTATGGAGGCTTTCTATGTCTACAACTGCCTGGACAGTGTGCCAACTAGCAAAGATGCTAGAACCTTGCTCCATGATATTGGGAATCGGTTGGATGATGGAGGATTTCATGTTTGTCAGTGGACCAGTAATGATGCTTCTGTTGTGCAAGATGTCCTATCCGAGGACTGTTCAGATTCGTGCGAGATGTGGTTGGACACGGGTGGAGATGATCAGTCGGAGAGAACCTTAGGTTTGTTGTGGTACATCAATACTGGTGAGCTGGGTTACAAGCGGAAGCTAACAGAATAGGCTTCACTGACCTTGAGAGTGATTAATCACATACTTGCAAGCCAATACGATCCTATTGGATTTTTGGTGCCTTTGTTAGCCGTAGCTAAGTGTATTGTTCAGGACCTGTGGACTGTTAAGAGAGACTGGGATGCAACTATTGAACAAGGTGTCCTATATGACAGATGGATGACTTGGGAGTTGCAGCTTCCAAATGTCAGTGAAGTGCGACTTCCACGTTGTTATGCTACATTGACAACTGACCCTAAAGGAATAATGCGGGAAATTCATATTTTCTGTGATGCGTCTGAGCAGACATATGGAGCTGTTGCATAGTGATGTTCATGCATGTATGCAAGCATGTATGCGAGTCACACCAAAGCGCCAGTTGTCCATGCCCCGATTGGAGTTTTGTGCAGCTCTTGCAGAAGCTCAATTGTTAGATGGTTCGTCCAGTGAACTTACATTGCCAATCCACAGAATTATGCTTTGGACAACAACAGTATTGACATGGATCAAGTCTGACTCTTGCCGTTATAAGGTATTTGTTTTAACATGTGTTGCGGAGACACAGACCCTTACTGAATCCTCTCAGCTGTGTTACATCAACACTGCATCCAGTACAGCAGATGACTTGAAAGGCAAGAAATTGATACATATAAGTGATAATCAATCCCCATGGAGAAATGGTCCTACCTTCTTACATCTATCTTCTGACCAGTGGCCGAGGGAAATTCAGCCAGACACTGTAAATGACAGTGAAGTGAAAAAAAGGTGCATGCTATCTGCATTGCATGTTGATCTACCTGTTGATCCCAACAGTTGTACAGATTGAAATGGTCTCATCACCAAAACTATGCAGGTGCTTCATAAGGCGGCTGATGATGCATCCAGATTACTGCATTAGAATCTAAAGCATGCCATGACCCAACTCCTCATAAAGGAGTATGATGAAAGACTTAAACACTGTGGACCTGAACGAGTGCTTTAGGAAATGAGGAGAACTTTCTGGACCATACATAGAAGTCAGGCAATTCGTAAGTATCAACGCAAGTGCAGAACATGCCAGAAATGGAGAGGCAAGCCAGAAGCTCCCAAGATGACAGATTTGCCATCAGCACGACTTCAATTATTCAAGCCAGCTTTTTATTCAACTGGAATTGACTGTGAAGGTTGCTTGGAGATAAGAAACGAGATGGGGCATTTTATATGATGTGTATGCAACATTATACTCTGCCCTAGTTGAACCAATACTGTTTTATGCTGCAGATGTGTTGGGTGTTAATGTACACAGAGAAATTCAGTTCATCCAGAATAATTCATCTCAAGTAATCTCATAGCTGCAAAGAGTCATGTGGCACCTCCTAAAGCAGTCAGTATTCCAAGAATGGAATTGCTTGCATCTGTCATTGGAGTTAAACTTCTCAATGCTGTTGTAAAAACATTGACTCATCCATGAGAATACAAATCCTAGTCAATGGAGGTATGTCCCCTCTCAACTGAACACTGCAGATATTGTCAGCAGAGATGTTCAAGTTCAAACATTGGAGAACAGGAAATGGTTTAACGAACCGGACTTCAACTGAAATTGATTGCCCAAAACAAGTTGTTGACTTCCGTCGCTGTGATGGACTTGAAAGACTAATTCCTCATTAGAGTTGATGACGTTGTGATTGTAGTGTATCCGAACACACCTCGTGGTTGTTGGCCTCTTGGCAGGATAGTGAAAATATTTCCTGGACAGGATAGTCATGTTTGAGTTGTTGAAGTTCAAGTTGGCATATCATTTCTGGACACAGCTCCAGACTCAACAGCATTAATAGCTGCCAATGAATCAGTAAAAACGACTGTTTCATGGTCATGTTTATCCCTCCATGTCAATGCTTGTAGAACTGCTACAAGTTCTGCTGCAAATACCGAAATGTAATCATGAAGTCTGAACACGTCAGAGATAGTATAATCAGCAGATAGTATAATCAGCAGATAGTATAATCAGGGGTCAAGGGGTGTCAGTATAAATGTGTGTAAAGTCTGCATAGCATCCTTGTATAAAATCCTCAGAAATTGCTCTCACTATGTTTGGAATCATATTCTTCTTTACCATGGATAACATAACAGATTCCTGGCATGAGGAGTAGCCAAGGAGCTGTTTGAGAAGCATCTTCCCGAAGCAAGAGAGTTAACCGACTTTAAAAGTCCAGTTTCCACCCTCGCCGAACTAGGCTGGAATAACTGGGCTCTATCGTAGCGCCACCAGTGGCTATTACCAGTTATGTCCCCTCTAAGTCTCTCCTATGTACCAATAAGACTCCAACTCTCATATCACTTGCATTTGCTTCACCCAAAATGTTGGTGCCCAGTCAGGATGATCTGATCGATAATCATGATCTATATTGTGATAAAACGGGTCTTACATCGCGAAATGCATCGAATCACTTGAGCACCTTGATTAAAAACATGAAAAGATTTGGAAAACATCTGCTGACAAAGAGTTAGTGGTGCACATGCTTTGTAAATCCTGCAATCGACTGAAATCTGCACGATAGTTTACGAACCGTACTTAGATTTCGGTGCGGGATTTTGATTGGACTGTGCATAGACTCGTTAGTCCAGCCAAAATGTAACTCTATAATACCAGCCTAGTTCGGCAAGGGTGGAAACTGGACTTTTATAGTCAGTTAACTCAATTGCCTCGGGAAGATGTTTGAGAAGGTGGTGATGGATCCACTGGATTCAAGTGACAAACTCCATGTTGTGCCATTGTCTGAATATTCAAGCCAAACGAAATCTTGAAATGAGACCAGTCACACATGACATACTCGACACAGTCATTCAATATATCAGTAAGTATTGGAGTGATATCTGTTGACGTCGAGGGAACAAGGGCATGCCGGAACACACAACCTGAAGAGCTGAGACTTGAGTTGTTACAAATACTTCCGTACAAATTCTTTGAGCCCTAAACTGAAAACAATCAAGTTAAATGAGGTGGCTTTTAGAAGCAGATATGAAGACTTGACTCTATGGAGTTTAGACTTTGATGCAACATCTAGGTTATGGCCCTGTAGAAATGACTCGACCTTTGAAGGAATTTTACAAGTGATCATTTTTGCTACTGATTTTGACTAGGATATTTTGAAACCCCATTTTGAACACCAGACAGAAACTATGTCTAAACATTTTTCAATTGATTCTATAACAAACTGAAAGTTACCAAATCATCTCAAGAACAAACTATCATCTGCAAACTGTGCAGCATCAACATTCAAAGGAAGATTGGTGAAAAAGTCATTGATCATGATGTTAAAGAAAACTGGGCTAATTACACATCCTTATGGAGTACAATTATCTATGATGTGCACGCCAGACAGTTCTATGCCAATACACACCTGAATGACCCTTTCAGACAGAAATGACTGTATCCATCTAAACATGTGACCTGTTATACCAATCTTGTGCAATTTGAAAAGCAACCCTTGTCACCAAATCATATTGTAAGCCTTTTCAATACCAAGAAATACTCACAACATGAGTTTCTGTCTGTAGTCTTACATGCTGATCAGTGCATAAGCTCATATTTCTCAAAATAATAAGTCAAGCGTTTGGTAACTATTCTTTCAATAATTTTACATAAATTTGAGATAAGGGAAATTGGCTACATGATGCTGGTAGTGAGGGGTCTTCACCTGGTTTTGGTACAGGTGTAATAATTACGGAATTTAATTTAATTGCCTTGGGAACAGATCCAGAATGATGGCACAGATCCAGAAAGCTCATGAATAACTTCAAGAGCAGAATCAGGCATATTCTTCAACATCTCATAACACAAGATATCTAACCAGGAGAGGAGTTGTGAGCTTCAGAAATTGTTCCTTTAGGCTCATCATGTGTAAATGGTGTACTTATATCTTAATTAACATCAGCCACAGCCAATGAAATATTTGGCATAAACTGTTTTTAGAACTGCTTACATTTGTAAACTGTTCTACCGACCTGTTAGCTTTCTGACTATTCGTCACTAAGTTGCCAGTTAAGTCATAGCAGGAATAGGAGATCTGTTATTTGTGCCACTAATCATCTTTATTCCTGACCAAATGGACTTTATTGGGGGTCAACTTATTCATGGTAGACATGAACAACCGCCAACTTGAACATTTGGTACTCCTAAAAATGCATTGAAACTCCACACGCTGTTTTCTGGAACACAGCCAAATGACATACAAGTGAGGTGTGGCATTCCTTATTGTCAGCTTTTTTCCTTGCCCTGCTGGCCTTTTCACAATACTGATTCCACCAGTGTTTGGGGACTAAGACTGGATGTTTATTTGATATATTCACAGATGACATTCCAATGGATGCCTCCCTTATTTCGAACAATCTGTTCAGTAATATGTCCATTGAAGATATCAACTCATTGAGTAAGTCAAGAGTGATATGTTTATCCAACAGAGACGAAAATTCAAACCAATTTTTCTTTTTAAACTTCCATCTAGGTACCTGATTATTACATGACTGTAGTGGACTCACCTGAGTTTCTGGGAAATGATCACTACCACGAGCATCATCTTGGAAAACACCCCAGTTGCATTTAATTGCCAATGAAGAGGAAACCATAGATAGATCTAAAGGAGACAAATGTCGATATTACAAGATCCATTCTGGTTATTTTTACGTTATTCAGGATAAATAACCAATGTTCAACAAACACACTTGACTTCTTTGACATGACAATACCACTAACCTTGAACTGAGTGAATTAGTTTATTATGTGAAGATACCAAGGACCCTTTTTCCAACTCATGCAAGTCCACAGCGACAGTTTCACTGTACTCAGTTGAATATGGAAAACCAACAACAGGTGTTGTACAATGGTTTTCTATCCATATGGCGTATCTCACACTTATCCACAATCTTGAGCACAGTAACAGTCTCATTGTCACTTGCACCTGCACTTAACAACAACGTTTTCAATCTCTCTTCAGAAGCATGGCCAAATTGTTTGTGAAGATTTAACAGTAGCTCTTTTTGTCTTCTACTTTCATGGTCTTATTGACACCGAGATTGCTTCAGTTTATACAGTATGATTGTCATCAAATTCATTACTGCATAAAATATATTCACACAATAAGGTCCACCACTGAATGTGAAGTTCAAAACCACAGGATTGTCAAACATCATCGCCTTGGATCCAATACAGTTCCAGCTTTTGCTAAGGAGAAGTCTATAGCTATCACTTCAGCATCTATAAGCAGTTTCTCTAAAGACTTCTCTTGACTTGGAACTGTGCTCACACATTTCATTTGCTCTCAGGTTGCATAAGAAAATCAAACCAACTTTCACCACAGAACTGTCAGAGAACAAGTTGTATCCATAACAGCAGATCCTTGTGATTCAACTACAAATATTTCAAAATCTGTTAGTTGTTCACTTACCCTGTCCACAAGCTAATGTTACAATGTTAAATATCTTCACAAACTTGTGAACCTAGGCCATTATCCCTTCGTTTTAGTCTTAGGAAAATGACGGCATCTTCTGGCAGCTATCTTGTACATTATACTCGTTGAAGTAAAAGCATGTTGAAAATATTGGAAGTGTTTTGGTTGTTGTGCCTTGCCCATCTTATCCAGGGTACCTTCCCATCTAAGAAACAGACTAATATCAAGGACACCAAATTCTACCTCAATGTGGCATCCATTGCCAAAGATGGCTGCTTGTTGTGCCTCAGAATCAACCACTGGCTCCTGCAAAGGAAGTATCATCATACCTTTGGAGGTTCTTGGCAGCATTTTGACAGCACTCCATTTACAATTAGACCACCAATCAACTAAAGCTTGTTGTCCACCATTTTTTCTATACCCTTGACATGGACAAAGCCACTGATCGTGTCACAACAAGTGGTCACTATTGCTCATCCCTGTCCAAGATGCCCCATGTCCTAGAAAAGCAATCAACTAGTGATCCCCCAGAAGCTGTTGGTCCCCTATTTGCTTCAGATGGTATGAAAAGAGAAAAACAGTTGGTTCTTGTGGAAAGAGAATATGTAACATCCTTCACTGGAGCATGCATGATAACAGATGAACACCATGAGACCCTGCGTAATGCGCTCATCCAGTTGTGCATCAAACCCAAGCCCAGGACTTGACCCACAAGTGTGATACAGGTTGACCCAGTCCCAGGCTTCACATCTCTCTTTAATGATGGAATATTGAGGCGTCTTGGTTTGTGCTTGTAGATTGGTAGAGCAAAGAACTGCAACAAGAATCCAGTTGCAGAGCATGCCATTTAAGAGCTTGAACACAAACACTGTTGATGGGTCCACATAGCTGACACTTGCTGTAGCTGCTGCCCGACTCCATTCTCAAAGGTGTCTCTCGTCCTGGGAAATGTTTACCCAATCACAGACTCCTATCTCAGATATGGATATAATACTGTGGGAGATCTTGTATATCTATCTCAAAACTGATGGCCATAAGTCACACAGGTGTAACAGATACCTTGTCAGCTCAAAAGAAGGGGCTTGGTGCAACATTCACAAATGAGTGGGTTCACAGCTTTGGAGCATATCATACCATATCATAAGTTGTCGGTCTGTAATAAGACACCTTGTCAAGCTGTTGAGATTGCTAGTGTGGTTCATGACCAGTGTGCTCCAGAGTCCTCTGATGACGAAGATGCAAAGTGGATCTTTGCACCTAGCCCAACCAAATTACCCTTGGTACCCTCGGAGCTGTCCATACCTCAAGCTTCGCTGGCACCCCCATCGATGGATGGTGCATATATGCGTGCCCCTCGTTCATAAGAACTGGTATCGCAGACTCAGGACAACCCTCCTTGCGAGTCAAATAATCTGCATACTTTACACATGAGTGACACAAGTGTTACCACTGGCATCACAACCTAACAGCTGACACACTCCAGACATCCACCTATCAAGTTCAAGGACTGTTATCTGAACTTTTGACATGTCATCAGTGGCTAATTTGAAAGAATGCTAGTGACTGACCTCTGTCTTATTTTGTTTGCCTTTTCAGTTTGTGCTCAAGGACAGAGTTACTCATGATATAATCACCAGTAGTTCATATTATGTTCTGCATATACATATATATATTTATATATTTTTATATATATATATGTTCGTGTTCATGTTAAGGAAGGGGTAAAAAGATGAACTTCAACAAGCTTGGATTTTGTTTGACAAAAGTAAATTGGTCGCTCAATATGAGATGACTGAACATGAAAATGTACTTAAAGGTGAGATCAAGTCAGCTTTATTGCCGTCATTTCATACCATCACTGGAAGTGTGTTTTCACATATTAGCTCTAAAGGTGTATCTTGCTTTGCAAGTTGAGCAAGCTGAGCAAGCTGAGCAAGCAAAACTTCAAGCACATCACGTAAAGGGCAGCTGAACTTTGAGCAGATTGTACAAAGCAGCAAGTCAGACAGGATACTGAAATGGCAGAGCTAGAAGCTCATGTTTATAGTACGCTTGGGAGGTGTTGGCAGAGAAGCCAGCCAACAGGAACTAAATATTCAAGAAATTGAAGGGCGTGCAGCTGAATATGTAAGGCAGTAGCTGGACCAACTGGACATTATTGACTCCGGGCAGCGTGTGCCTGCTGTGGAGCATGGCGATGTTGCAAATGTCCCAAACTTGAGACAGGTTAATTCCTGGAAATGTTGTGCCGGTGACAGATCAATTAGCACAGGTACTCATTAAAGTGGAAAGTGAGTGGGAGTTTCCCAAAACTGAATTGCCAATGTTCTCAGGTGCTGCGATAGTGACCGCAGTTTGTTAAACAACGCCATCAGTGTCAGCAGCATCATTGCTACAGACGACAATCCTCTACCAGTAAATCCGCAGTAAATACGATGTAATTTGTTTGTCAAATACAGCACCCAGTGCCAGTTCTCCAAACACTTATAACACAAATATTGTGAATAATAATAATAATAATAATGTAAGCACTGTTATTAATGTGTGTACATGGAACATTCATGGACTTGAAGAGTCAGCTGACTTTATTTCATTCTGTGAAAATTTAGATATATTCTGTTTTATAGAAACCATGCGCATTGATGCTAAGACCGTTTTAGACAAACTATTATGTAATTTTGATTTGTTTGTTTGTAACCCAAAGCAGTTAGATTTTCTGGAGGGTTAGCAGTGTGTATGAGAAAGACGCTGACATCTCCTTGAAAGAGTTTACAGTCACTGGAACTTTTTATTCAGAACCTTTTATTCAGAATTAAGGATAAGTTGTCTCCCTTTACCATTTTCTTGGTGTTTGTTTATATCCCCCCTGAACGCTCACCGATTTACAGTAACAGTGAAGCAAACGGCATTGACCACCTGGAACAACAACTGATGCACAGTATGTTGGACTATGGAGAAACATGTACATTTATCCTGTCTGGCGATTTTAATGCTAGAACCGGGTGTGAATTAGATTATATTTTAGATGATGGTATTGAATACTTACCCGCTGATGAAGATTACAAGTCAGATTATTTTAGTTGTATTAGAAATTCTCTTGATGCAAATGTTAATAATTTTGGTAGAAGTCTATTAGACTTCTGTTAGCTATTTGGTGTACATATTGTAAATGGGAGATCTGTACTGGATAGCTCTGGTAACTTTACCTTCATCTCCCATACAGGCTGCAGCGTTGTAGATTATTTTATTGTATCTACTGAGTTATTTCCAAATGTATTAGATATGTCAGTTTCACCACGTACAGACCACGAGTCTGATCACTTACCTTTAGTATGCAGTTTCAAGGATATTGTTACTGGTGGAGTATATAAGGAAAGTACTACTTCTGTTAATTTAACCTATGTTCCTAAATATAAATTATCTTCAAAACAGTTTTCATCTTATGTTAAGTATCTCAGTGAAGATATTTGCAAAGTGATGTTTGAAGAATATATATTGTTGGTAGATCAAAATGTAAATGCTGCAGTATGTAAGCTCAGAGATATCATACTCTACTGTGCAAAGTCAGCTGGTGCTGTTTCTATAGGATCTTCAGGTAGACAAAGATATCAGCCTCCGTGGTTTGATAAGGAATGCGAGTTTCTGAAGTCTGAGAAATACAGACTTTTGAATAAATTTAGAAGTTGTAAGTGTGACTCAAACTTAAAGTAGTACATATCAGCCAAAGATGGTTTTAAGAAATGTTGCAACCAAAAGAAACTTAACTATGACCTACATTTAAATGAAGAAATCAATACTGCTGCTAAACACAGTGATTGTAAACAGTTGTGGAAGACAGTGAAAAAGGCCATACAGCCACATCCACTGAGAAGCTACATATCTCCAAGTGACCGGCTGACTTACTTTAGAGATTGTCTTAATCCCTTACACGGAACTGATAATAATGAGTTTGATTGTGTTGTGGAGGAGTTTCTGCTCTCTCATACATGTGATAACTGTAATGATTTACCCTTTTCGGATGAGCTCCTGTCAGGTGAGATCACTGAAAGAGAGGTCACGGGCGCTATCAATAACCTGAATACCGGTACGTGCAAGTCCGCAGGTTAAGATGGGATACCATCGAATCTCTTTGCACCATACTTGAAGCTATTGTTCAATAAGATTTTAGACATGGGTGTGTTTCCCAAATCTTGGAATATAAGTATGATTATTTCATTATATAAATCTGGGTCAGTTGGTGAACGAAATAATTATAGAGGCGTTTCACTACTAAATGTTATGGGAAAAATCTTCACATCAATCATAGAAAAACGTTTGAGAATCTGGATGGAAGTAAATGATTTACTGTCCGAGTCTCAAGCAGGGTTCCGACCAAACTACTCTACTGTTGATAACTTGTTTGTTTTACAAGCTCTTTGTTCTAAATATTTGTGCAGAACCAGAGGTCGTTTTTATTGTGTATTTATTGACTTTAAAAAAGCTTTTGACTATGTTAATCAAATAAATTGATGTATTTACTTATTACTAAGGGATGTCATGGTAAAATGTCTGTACTTTTGAAAAACATGTATGCATCAATCAGCGCATGTATAAAGATCAATAATGAACATACAGACTGCTTTGTAACATCTTTCGGTGTACGACAAGGTTGTGTTTTAAGTCCGTTGTTGTTTATATTTTTCATAAATGAACTTGCTATAGAGTTTGCAAAATAGTTGTCAACATGGGATATTTGTAACACAAGAAATAATGGACATTATGCTCCTTCTCTTTGCAGATGATGTTGTAATTTTTTCCCATTCTGTAAATGGCTTGCAAAAACAGTTAAATCTGTTACAGAGTTACTGTTTAAAATGGAGCCTTTAAGTAAATCTGATAAAACCAATGTTGTAGTTTTTAGAAAAGTGGTATTGTTGCACAACATGAAAAGTGGTTTCTTGGTTCGTCTGCCTTGAATGTAGTCACTTACTATAGATATTTAGATATGTTCTCCTCTAGATTGTCATGGTCTATGGCGTGTAAACAATTAGCTGCTCAGGCGTCGAAAGCTATTATGCCTCTTTATAATTTATTCAGGAAAAATAGTCGTGTATCTTTTTTCACAGCATGTACTATTTTTTAAGGCAAAATGATGCCTATACTTTTGTATGGTTCTGAATAATGGGGTGCTAAGTATTACGCTGCAATTCAAAAAGTTCACACTTCATATTTCAAATGTTTTCTTGGTGTTGGTAAGTTTGCCTCAAATAAGGCAATCCTTGGTGAAACAGGCCGTAATAATATTTTTGTAGCCAGCCAATTAAGTATTGGATTAAGTTACTTAGAATGATGCCTGATAGATACCCATATCAGTGTTACAAAATGTTAAAGGTACTTGATAATAATGGAAAAAATAATTGGGTTTCATATGTGAGAAATCTATTATTTGTTAGTGGCTTTCCACGTGTATGGATTTCTCAAGATGTGGGAGATCCACAGTTATTTTTATATTCATTTAAGCAAAGACTGAAGGATATATTTTGTCAACAGTGGCACCGAAGTAATTCTGAATCACTTTATCTCTGCAATTACAGCAAAGTAAAATCATTGTTACAAACTGAAAGATATTTAACTTGTATAAAAGATAAAAGTTTAATCAGAGCTTCTTGTAAACTTAGAATTTCATTGTGTGACCGAGTTGATTTTATTGCTATTTTGTAAATATTTTAGTAAAGTCTTTTAATTGTCTTGTTTCTGTTTTAGCCTGTTTCTGTCTCAAGCTAGATTACTTGAGCAGTATAAAAACAACAACAATTAGACTAGCTCCAGTACTTACATAACTACTAACATAACAATAGCCACTTTCACCTGTACAGTCACCAACAGCACAAGCGTCTTGCTTTGTTTTCCTTCCCAGCTTCTGTATTATGTAAGTAAAAGGTTTCTCCTGTTTTTTTGCTGACTTTGCTAGATTAGTTGGTCACTTACACTTGAAGGAAATCAGTGGTTCGGTGGACTGGATTCAAATCAGTGGATGATTTATATTTGTTGTGTTCAGGATCTCTATAAGGTTAGTTTGTGTTTGGTTCATATTTATGTATCTTGTAGATATGTCTGTGTATTTAGTTTTATGAATTAGATGCATTAAGGTAATGCATTGATTGGTAATTATATATATTTTATATATATCTATATATGTTAAACTGAAAAAAGTTTAAACATAAACTAGTACTTCATAATAAGTATACATGTTATCTCGATATCTTCAGATATTCCATACCTTCCCTCTTAATTTGTTAAACACTTCAGTTAAATCTAAACTAAATCTATATTCAAATTTAACTATTAATCACTACTTAAATACCATCTAACTACATGTGTGAATGCAGTATGTATGTATGTAGATTATGATTGAATGGATACATATGAAAAGGTCATTTTACATATTCTTAATTTTATTGGCCATTCCCTTTTTCTTATGCGGCCTTATTGTTTCAATTTTTCTAGAATATGGCAATCGATGTTATTACGATGCCTGTGATCTGCCAACGCTGACATAGTTGCCAGCTCATTGCCACACAGTGATAAGTTATGTGTATATTTTGTGTATAATCTGTTTATATTATATTTATATCATGGCAATTTGTAGAGGCGGTATTTATGTAACCGTCATAAGTATTTTTATATGTAATTTGGCTTTGGCAAGGGTAAGTGTAACTAATGCTCAGCTTGTTTGATACATTAATGTAAAATATCAAGTATAAATAATGTTTATAGTATGCATAGCATATTACACTGGATGAGCCGTTTATGCATTGGTGTGTTGATACTATGTGATATGTTTTATTTCATCTATTAGATATTTTCTTTGTATTTTTATACATATTTGCAGAGTTCAGAAACAACTAGCGTGTGTGTGAATAAAATCAGCTGTCAACTCACACCCCAGTAGCCTGTTCTGTGTTCACTGCCCTAACCGGAGCCTTGCCCGCTACTACAATTGCATAATTTTAATGTAAATATATGTTGCCGGTCAAAAGGCGGTGATATTGTGAACTCTATTTGTACAAACTGTTCATCTGGAGAAGCAGAGGATGAATACCATGTCTTACTTATATGTGAAACGTATTCCTATTTAAGGTATAAATTTCTCCCCATTTTGCAAGGTACTTTTAAAGACCGTCAGTTAATGATAAATCTGCTAAACTCTGAAAATCCTGATATGATCCATGCTGTTTCTGTATTCTTTAAAATTAGGAATGTGTAACTTGATTCAAAATCTGATCATGTACATCACATGACAATGTTAATATCCAATCTGCATTGTACTATCGGCCTTGATGCCTAAAATACTGAATAAACTGTCTGTCTGTTTGTTGAACAGTTCCATATTCAGGTACACTTCAGACCTGGGATTACAGACACTCGACGAATAGATTTGCTACAGTCCACCTGAACGGTGGATCACGATTGTCAGTTCTAGGACTGGGCTACAGTGGCAGGAATTATGCCTTGGCATTCCAGGAACTGATGGGCAGGCATCGTGTAAAAGTGGCAAGAGCATTCCTGGATAAAGTAAGAAATGGCCTAATGCGTCCCATGACTTGGTTGCTCTAAGGGATTTTGTTGTCACACTACAGCAACTAAAGTACTTGTCTGATTTGGGTAGCTGAGAAATACTCCTCAAGGCTGCCAGGCGACACCCACAAGACAGGACGTCGAAGTGGAATTACAATCCCTACACAATCAACCATGTCAAAACTGTGACTACAAAAATCAACAAGCCCATTCATAGATGCATGCAACCAGACTACCTGTGGACAGGCAGAGTACACTTTATGCAGCAACCTCGCAGCAGTCATTCTCTCATCAATTGAGCAAGAACCCACCGAAGCCATCGTTTACAAGTGAAAACACAACTCCAAAACAGGTAGACACTCAAACGAAGAAAATTCCCTGTCCCCTGTGTACAGAGGCCCACAATTTGTAAAGGTGTCCACTCTTCTCAGATGAAACTGTCGAAGAAAGAAGACAGCTTATTAAAGACAACAGTTTGTGCTATAATTGTTTGAAACGAGGACACTCTGCATTGAACTGTGTTTCTTCTGTGCGGTGCCATGCTTGGCTCGCACTCATTGACATTAATCTCTCCAAAGAGCTTAGATTAAAGGGTGACCAACACTCTCTAACAGTTAAAACTCTGACAGTCGTGACAAAACATGTTTAAAGTAACATCAGCTTGAATTTCAGGAACAGGATGACTTGTACGGAATATCTGTGCATGTCAAAGAAGCATGGCCTGTGAGCTCCGATGCATTTAGTTGCCCACCGCAACTAGTTAGGTTAGAATGGCAGCATATTGCAGACTTCAACATCTCAAAACTTGATTCTCTCAGGTACAACTGCTCGTTGGTCTAAACATTCCCAAAGCACATCTACAGACTGACATCATAGCAGGTGAAGAAATCAACCCTAAGCTGTCTGTACCATGATAGGCTGGTCGCTCATTGGGGTGGCTCCAAATGATGATGAAACTAAAACGCATGAAGCTAGGGTGAATTTACTGTGACTCAAAATCAAGCCCTACAAGAGCAAGTGGAGAAATTCTGGAAAACGAAATCCTTTGGTATTGCCCATGAGAGCAAGCAGGCTCCCTCTGTAGAGAACAGATGGTTCTTGAATGCATGCTTGAAGAAACAATTCACCTTGTGAATAGACACCATGAAGTTGGTATGCTTTGGAAACACAAGAATGTTTGCCTACCTATTGCTACTATGCTGACAGGAGGCTCAGGTCTGGCTCAGTTCAGTTCTGCTGTTCAGAGTGTCCTGCATGACTTCTATGTCGATGACCTACTTAAATCTGTCAAGTCCATAGAGGCAGCTTACGTCTCTCTCTCGCAAGAACTTACCCAGCTCTTGCACGTGGGAGGATTCAAAATTCCGAATGGATGACAAATTCATGGTGAGCCCTGAACATATTACCTGAGAGTAAAAGAGCTATGAAGACTGACTTGGACTTTGATGAACTACCGGTGCAGGGTACACTTGCTCTGAAGTAGAATGTGCCTGATGACTCTTTTGTTTTCAACCACAAACTGAAGGACTTCTCACCCACAAAGAGAGGAGTAGTTAACATAGTCGGTTCAATCTTTGATCCATGTGGATTTTTAGCTCCATTTACGCTAAGAGCTAAGTTCTTGATCCATGAGTTATGGCTACAGAAACTTAACTGTTGCTGGGAAGAATGGCTTTCTGAGCTTGGACGCCTTGCCTCATTTACCCAGACATCATCCATGGCTAAGTTCTCACATTGATTGGATTGAGCATTATCTCTTTAGTGACACATCAGAGAAGGCATTTGGTGTGATGGCGCATCTGCAATATGATCATAGTCAAGGTATCTGATGCTCGATTGATGCTGCCAAGACTCATGTTGCTCCAATAAAACCTGCTCTGTCAATTCCAAGACATGAGCTGTAAGGAGCTCTTCACTCTGTCCATAGATGAAAGTATCATCAACAATTCCAATCAGGACTTCAACGTGCCTGAAGACATTATCCATCTTTTCTTGGAATACATATCTGCTAATAGACAAGCCAAATGGAAGTCTCATCCATTTATATTTGCCCCATGTAGTGCTAAACATGCTCAGTTTACTACCTCTTTACTTGAGATTAAGTAAGGATAAGAATTTGTGGATGAATAACTTCTTTGATAGGCTCCACTTAACTCCTTTGTTAAAGTCTCTTTGGTCAAGGCACATCTTGATCATACCGTTGGTTCGAGAAGTAATCACTGTAGAGTTTATCCATTGTGCGTTCTCATTGTCAGTGTTATGTAGTATACATCTTTCAACAAGGTCAGCTAACTCTGTCGTATACCCCACAGCGAGTCATGTTCCAACCTTGGCGACAAAGCAGCTGTAACATAAAGACCAACCTTGTCCAGTATGTACAGCAATTGGTGCTACCTTTTGGTCCAAAGTGCACAGGTTCATGTAGGAGAATAAAGTCTGCTTAATCCAAACCAATCAGGATCACTGCCTGTACATTGCGGACAGGGAAGAGGATATTCTCTCAACGTGGCCACCTAATCTGCAAATCCTTCACCAGATAGGTGTATTTCGATAGTGAGGCGATGTTAAGGCATTGGAAACAGGAAACTGAATCTGTGCAGAGTTCCCTGGTGATATGTAAAGGTTGACTTGACTGAATAGACCACCAGCTTTAGACATGATCTGAACCCAGTCCCTGAAATGAGGAAGACTGCAGGTTTGAATTGAGAGTCCCCTTATGACACCTTTCTTGATACAGTGTTCAAGGAAGCTGTCTCTGAAACTCCTTGGTAAGTTACTTGATAGTCTGTCCACATGAGAACCAACTGTCGCTGTCTAGAGATTTCAACATCCCAACCAGGGAATCCACAGCAAGGGCAAAGTTCTCAAATGCATCATTATCCCCAAACTGTACAAAGGGCATACTCAAAATTGCTCCAAGCTTTACTTATCTTTGAAGGCTTTAGAATAAGGCTGTGGTGCATACATGTATGCTTCTGTTAAACCCTTGGCTCTTCCCACTAGCCTATCAAGCAACAGCTGACACTGTTCTGATAAATGAGTATGGACATTGACCAGGTTATCCAGGGCCATTTTGAGGATAGCAGAGTCCTTTTCATTCTCACTGTTAAGGGCAGTGTAGGCCAAATTATAAGTTTCAGTCATATTTGGTGTCATAGGTGGACTGTATCCATGAGGGAAAAATGGCAGACCGTAAGTCTGCGGTCCCAAAGCTGCATTTCCAAAGGGAGGGTGAACTGGAGCACCTGGGAATAGAGCAGCAGCTATGTTCAGGAAATTTGTTGGAAAGGCTGGCTCATCCCGTTTCACATAGGTTGTCACTTGGGACAGGCATGGTATTATCAACAGAATGGTAGGGTTTACCTCGTGGTCAGGCTTCTCTGATAACAACTTTGTCTGGCTTGACCTGGTTTCCAACATTGGCCACTACAGCTGGGTGGCTTATGGTAGGCTGACCTTGACGTGATGTGGTAATGTGATGATGTGGTAGCAGTGGTAGCCCAGTGGTTAAAGCGTTCACTCGTCACATTGAGACCCGGGTTCGATTCCCGACACGGGTACAATGTGTGAAGCCCATTTCTGGTGTCCCCTGCCATGATATTGCTGAATTATTCAGCATTTCCTCCTCTGCTTCGTGACAAGCCAAATAACCTTGATCGTTTAACAGTCTCATTCCTTCATCAATTTTTGCATCCTCCTCAGCTTGTCTCTTCACTTCTGCTAATTCTATTTGAATCTTTTGTCTTGTTACCTCAGCCAATTGGACTTCACTAAGTTTGGAGCTAAGTGACAAATTTGACACATTTAAACGTCTGGATGTGAAACAAAAATAATATGTAGGACTACTATCCTTCATAACAGTGACGACTGGTCCATTGGTGTCAGCGACCTCAACGACAAGCTCTGTTGCACACTCACGTCCACGAATGTGCACTTATATTTTAATGGATGCGGATACTTACTCCATCATAGGCCTTCAGTCTTACTCCAGGTTTCTGGAGATTACAACCGTGCAGGTGGAGTTTTCAGAAGAATGAATAATATCTGCATGAAAACCACAGTCTATCTTACACATGGCACTGTGTCTTGTGAAGTTGATGACAGGCCGATTTCCATCAAAGATTTCCTTACAGGGGTGTCTGTACCATCGTTACTTCCCACTGGTTGATTCTCTAATGTTGCATCAATGGATCCAAGAAACATGTATTATTCCTTTCACCAATGGAAGTCTGTTCTTCTGCTCCAGAAGATCACTGTGCTCATCATCATCTTCAACTTCATCAACATATTTTTCCTTTCAATCTCTTCAGGAGACATGCTCTTGTGTAATGTCCCAGTTGTAACAGTTATAACATTTGGAATTTCTACCTGGTCACTGTGATCCCTCAAAGTGTTAAGTAGGCAGTGTCCACATATCTCTTAATTTTGCTTGCATGCCAGGCTTTTGTGGCTTCACACTTACCCCTTTGTAGTTTTCTTCATGTTTTTTTTCCATTTTGACTGTTTTCCTCAAGCTATGATGTTAACTTTGGCTGTGTTAATAAAATAACCTGCACTGAAGTTGTTTAGCCACTTCGCCATTCCAATCCCTTGATCTATCAGAGAAGTAAACCTCGTCTACAATGGACATCATGTTTCTTAGTGTTCCTTGCTGGTAGCGACTAAACTGGCGTGGTAGCACCGCTGAATTTACTCGCGTCTACCTGCACAACATGTCTAAATACCTGTATACCACAAATATTACACATAAGTGAACAACCAGCCAGACACTAGCATCATTACTCTCGCAACAAACTGGGAGAGGTCCAGGAGAAGTTTGACAACCTTGAAGATATGGGTGTTTTTGTGAGGCCAGAAGATGTCGGCATTCCTGCCGAATATGTGAACCCATTTTTCCTGGTGAAGAAGTCGAGAGGCAGTTTTCGTCTAATCACAACATTTGCCGATGTTGGGCCTTACAACAAACCTCAACCCTCACTCTTGCCAGATGTTGAATCCACATTACAACGGATTGCCTCGTGGAAGTATATAATCACAACAGATTTGACCCTCACAGTGTACGGGGTTATCTGTTGGAGGAATAAGTAGTTGCCAAACAGGCAGACAACCTATATTGTGGAGCAGACAACCTTGACGATCTTCATCAACATGACTTGTGTCTGGCTGCACACAAGACTCTCATTGGCCCTTAATCTGTCACAATTCTCGAATGGATATGGCAGGAAGGCACTATCAAGGCCAGTCCACATAGGACAGCCACTCTATCCCCATGCACTCGACAAGAAAAGGTTAGCAATCTTTGTTTCTGCACTATAGCACTATCAATATAGCACAAACTCAGTTATAGCTCAGTAAAGCATGGCTCCCAAATTTTACTAACATTTTTAATAAACTCAGGTTTTCCAATGACCCAATGTTTTCCCCCAACTTAGAAAACATTATCAGCTGATCACCGTGATCACGTAACTGAAGTACGCAATTCAATCCTTAATTATAATATCTGGTAATACAAAAATTATTCATTATTTATCTGGACTAATGTTTGCAATATATTTTATCAATTATATTCAAAATTTCATTCAATAATTTAATAATGTTAAAAATAATTTTGGCGAAATTGTATGCGAAGTGATCAGTAGATCGCACAACTCACTGTTATTTACAGCGACCACGGTCAGATTAACGCTATTGATGCCTTGAAACAGCAGGCAAGTGGATAAGATGCAGGACAAGCCCTCTTGGAACAGAATGGTGGTCTGACGATAGAGAGAACAATGCTTGACAGAGGGTAAAAGTTAGCTATTCCATGTCCGGCTCAAAAAGAGGGAGAAAAACGGGACCAAAACTTTACTACCTACCGACATAACAGTACCCAGCAACCCAATAGGAACAGCACAAGGGATCTCCCTCCTACAGGATACTGATCAACTGGAACAACCGGCAGAGGGAGTGACCAGTCGTCGGGCATATGAAAAAAGTCACTTCCGTCGCCAGTCCCCACTGGAAAAGCATCCAAGGTGGGGGGGGGTCTTGTAGGTCTGATTTTTCCTGGCGTTAGGGCCAAAAAGATAAGGACTTCTGCTTCAAACCAGTTCTGTTCCCAACATATGATTTTCGCTCCTGAGAGAACTGTGAAGAAAGGAGACGTTCCTTGTTACTTAGGAGACGAAAGTGTTGTTGATTATTATTCCAACACTGGGCCTCATTGGCAACAGTAGGGATCTGGCTGTTGAAGAGAGCCAACCCAGACCAAGGTTAGCGCATCAATTGCGTCTTGAACGACGGATCCCAGGAGGACTGTTTGAGCAGGGAGGAGCGTCCAGCGATGGTGATGGATCCAAGGCAGTATTGTAGGTAAGTCAACATGTGTACAAGTAGAAACTGTTGCCAATCCAAGAGAGAAAGAAGCTGGTCATTAGCCCCAGATGGATTCTTGTCTAAGCAGTCCTTAATGGCCGAGTTAGTGGAAGCCACCCCCGACAGTGGATAAGAGACTGACGGAGAGCAGCGTCCATTCTACCAAGATGCTTATCTGTCATCGGAATCAAGGTACTGGGCAAAAAAGAACCGACGAGTTCCGAACGTCTTCATCAACAGGAGGGTAGACATTGGCAAATTCCATTGAGTGGAAAGGATGGTCTTCCTTCCAAAATCTTGGAACCTGAATCGATGGCTGGACAGGCAGTGTTGTAAAAGCAGTGTCTAATGACCTGGCCTCATCAGCTACCAACTGGTCAAGTTGGAGAACTTCACCAGATTCCGAAACTTTGTGCTCCACCTGGGGGGAGGCGCCTTGCCCAGGCAAAGCACGAATGAGATGACGAAGCATAAATGAGATGACGAAGCACAAATGAGATGATGAAGCACAAATGAGATGACAAAGCACAAAGTAGGCGATGGTCAGCGAGACGAAAATGCATCATGGAAACATCAGAAACATTATTCAAATTTGGCCATGGACACATTAAGCAGCTTTAAAGTTCTCATGCATGTGAGGCGAGGTAAGGGGTGGATTGTGGCCAGCAATCTCCAACACTGACCAGTGAACCATACCATCTGTCACAGCCGATAAAGGGAAGTAAAGATATAAGACTTTGAAATACTCCCAGGAAATATAAAACACTTTCTGTTTAATGTTTTTAGCGTGCTAAACATGCCAATTTTAATTATTTACCAGGAGACAACATAAAAATTCCAAATTAATAAGTAAATTATAGGTTATCCCGACACAAAATGTCGTCATTTTTATTCACAATTAAAAGTCTTTGGCAACACCAACTTAAGAGACTATTTCTCTCCAATAATTTATGGGACTAAAGGAGACTGAAATATACAATGCATTTTACTAAACAGAGAAGATAATTTAGTAAAATGTCACACTCTTTATATAAGGTGAATTAGAAATGTTTCATTCCGCAAGAGCCAGTGGGTATTATTTTCATCTCTGGAGGTTCTAGGCCTGATGTATAGCCATTGCTTCATGTTTGGAAAAGTGAAAGGCTGCACAATGATGCATTGATCTTATGATGGAACTCAACAGTGGGGTCTTAACTGGACTGAGGGAGGTGGTGGGATTAAATATGTACTAAATGTACCTACATGTCGAAGTAATACAACTTCAACAAGGTGGTGGAGGGTAGTGAGGAAAAAGAAGGGTGGTCGATCATACACTGCAAACACTGGCTGATCCTTTGAACAAATTATGTGATTTCTACACAGGTACTTCATGCCCAGATATTGGTGTATTCCTACTGATCAGAGACCATATAATAGAGGGACGGCCCTCTAGCCTATGCGCGAAACCATCAGTGCTACGGCTTGTACTGCACAGCCTGTCCGGAAGCGAGCAGAAACGTGTTCACTGCAGTCATCATTGTCGCCTTTTTTTCCCATGCAAAAGATATATTTCACAATACATATTTACACTCATGTATTTCTTAACATTGTTAACATTACAACTGAGATTTGTTGGTGCCCTAAAGCATGTCGTTGCCGTTTGATGACTGTGATCACGCTTTGTCTTTGTCCGAGAGAACAAAATGGCGCACATGTAAAATCTGCAAAAGTGCAGATTTTGATTTTCAATAATTGCCTCTAATTCGCAATGAAAGTCCTTGGTTACCAAGGTGTATAAAAAGGAGATATGTTAAAAATTGGCTTGGTGACATTAACAAATTTAGGGCCGATGCGAATTTTCAGATTTTGACTCCAGAAATGGGACTAAATCTGAATTTTCCAGAAATAATTATACCCCAACTCTTAATTTTCGCATGCTTTCAGACGAATGTGTTCCGATTATCGGTCCTGAATTAAAAAGTTTTACATTCATCACGATTTCCCCTTTGGCTTGGTACCAAAGTTATTAAGGTATGATCAGTAAGTGTTTTTGCATGATTTTCGGCGCAAGGCCATATTTTACGTCACATATTTTAAGTTAAATTACCATATAGCAGACGACATAACATGCATTTTGTCTGTGATTATCAACCACATATATCGTTTGAAACATTCTACAAAGTGACTTATATTGTATGATATTAAAATTGTTTTTGTAAGACGCATATTTTTTTTACCATTGATTTCGCCATTTCATCGTAAGCTTTGTTTCAGTTAGGCTTCTATCACATATCGCACATATACTGCATACTACAATACTACTTATTTGTTATCTTCTGTAGATTTTGTCTGTATTAATCATGACTACATTTAATCAATTATTTATTTTATGCCATGTAAATATTGATTATGAGCTATATGATATGGGTCTAATCCCAATCATAATAATGTAAATATGATGAAGGTACTACTTACTTTGTGTATTTACACAACAATGAAAACATCATACAAAAATAAAAATCCGTAACATGAAATATTTGTATTATAAAATTATCATTTGCTTTGTAAATGCCAAGAAAGAAGAACGATTATATCGGCAGTCGTCGGGAGAGAAGTTCGAGACAACAAGGTCGAAGGTGTCATTCAGTAAAATATATAGATGGTCTATGGTCCTTTTCTATGAAAAATACATTTACATATGTCAGAGTTTGTGATGTTATGTTTTGTTTTAATAGTAATAGTTGCATGCCTCGTTCAAGGTTAGAGTTTGTTTTTCATTGATCAGATATAAATAGAAAACTATGATGAAACAATTTTGAAACTACAAACGTTACTACCGTTTACATTACTAGTATATATCTGGTACCATGCTCGTTGAAGCTATAGTGTTACCTGAAATACCTAATTATTTGTATGCTGAATCGGGTAATATTAAATAACGATTGTAAAATTACAATCGTCCTCTTTGCTTTGGAATTTAACAGAAGCCTCCCTTTGAAAAAAACTTATCTCGCTCCGGCAAACCCCATTATCACTGCTAGCCCCAAACTGGCATTAACCTATAACGTTTGATTCCTTCGAAGCACATTGTCGGACACATCGAAAATTCATTGAACAACGCTCATAGTTTAATGTGTATTTTTAATTCATTGGAACTATTAGCATTACAAAATAGTAGCGAATTTATATGAAATAAAAACATTAATATGGCGTTATTTGTTTCTGGCTAATAGTAAAGCATTTACACTAGTCGGTGATCATGCATTTTTGCAAGTAAATCTAGTCTGGACTTATTATAAGATATGAAGTTAATCTGGAGATATATTTTGTGAACATCAGGAATATGGTGATATGTTACAAGTGTCTTCCTTGCTTCTGGATGAGTTTTATTTACACTTCCTGAGTTCCTGAGCAATTTACCTGATCGTAGTTTTCTGTGGCGTTCTTAGTAGATTTGGTATATTTGATTATTTATAATAGTTCACAATTGCAGCATAAAATGAGATATATTAACTGATATTTAAAACAAATAGAATACATTATAAAATACTTTTGATATCGGAACGGCTTTTCCTTCACACGCCCTCGAAAACTTACGCTTGTGGACAGACGTCATATTTTCATTTCCTATCTTTTTCTTTGAGTGAAACCTTTTGGGAGGTATTTACCAATGGCTTGGTAGCGGTAACATCACTGTCATTCTATTTAGACCAAGAGTCATCCGAAACCAACCCCTGGTCGAAGAGTGGGAATTCTTCAAGTGGCATATCTAGGTCCAAGACGAAATCGTCCCAGTGAATGAAGTCGTCCATGGCTGTGGCGAATGTAAATTGAAATAAATGTCCCGGAAGAAACACATGTTCAGCAAACAATTTGCAGCCAACTGACATGTGCTAATGAGAGATATCATTAAAAAATCTTTGTAATCCGGTAAGAGATGACCTTTTATTGGATTGTCGCTGGTCGTAGTCGGAGAAATCTCAGTTTAGGGAATTAACTCTTACCCCGGATATTATGTAATATTGTTTACGTGGTTACCAGAATGGTCAGTCGTGAATGTCTGCGCATCTATTGCACATCTGCAGCGGTACAGGGAGGTTAACAGCAGGGGGTCGGGGTGTATCAGTTACATGCCAGACCGTAGCGCTGATGGTTTATGATTAACTGTTGGTGAGGGCCGTCCCTCTATTATATGGTCTCTGTTCTGATTCAGTAAACCTACACACATCACAATTACTTTTGACAAAGTTTTTTTTTAACTCAGCTGATCATTCCTCCCTTGCTTCACTGTAACGGGCGTGCATATTACATACCATACTTGTCACCCTACTTCTAATCTGGATTTAGTTTGAATAATTACCCCCAACACAGGAAATGCCTAATGGAACCTGTCAGGTAATCTGAGTCGTGCTACCACTAATCTCATGCTTGGATTCTTGACAATCTTGAGAAAGTCATCCAATTCCAGAGTCTCTGGGAACTGCGACCCATGCGTCTGATACAATCTTCTCTTCAAGTTCAGGAGAGGCAGTCTGTCATCATGTCGAAGTTTTTGAAGATTGCCTGAGGCACGGTCAATTATCCCTTGTGCATAACTCGGCCATGGGGAGAGTCTGATGGCCTGCAGTTGGTACTGCAAAAGTGAAACTTTCTAATGCTCTGTGTACTTGAAGAAATTTACAGGAGATCGCATATTCAGGGATATTTCTAACATATTGTTAAGTACCAGTAAGTGTATTTATCTTACCTGAACGGGCAAAACCTAGTAAGTGCATGGGAGTTTCTCATGTTATTTTTTCTCTTATCACTCTGCCAACATAATTTGTCGGTCACATGTGGTTTGCTCAATTTAGCCCAGTTTCCCTGGCTGAGTCTTTTTATAAGACTCCACTGTCAGAAACAGCCTAGGCCACTCACTCACTGGCAAGGAATGTCCAGATAGGTGCCTACCTTGAGTTGCAGCTTTAAGAATGGAGAACCGATCAATATCCTTTAATAGTTCCTCGACAAAACTTCTTACCCTTTCGAAGGCGTAAGTGAAAATAAGCAACCATGGGGATAGAAAAGGCAACATCACCATTAGCCACAACTTCCGAAGCAGATTCAGAGAATCTTTTGCGTGGAAACTTCCAGGCAGTGAGATTTAGGCTGGGAAGATTGCAGGCTGATGCAGAAGGTCTTGACATGGAGGTTTTGGGAGGGGATCTGTCCAATCCATCGACAGAGGGTCGATCTGTAATGCCCTTGGGTCTGGTACTCGACTAACATCAAGTGAGAGCTGATGATTCAGGCAAGTCGCAAACAGATCAGTTGTGGAGTTTCCCATATTGACTTGATCCAGGTGAAGATGTCTTCATGAAGGTTCTATTCCGTATCTACCATTCTACATCTTGACAGACTGTCCGTGAGGATGTTCAATTTCCCAGGAATATGTCTTGCTTCCATCCAACAGTTGTATGTGTCGGCCAAGTCGTATCAGCAAGAAGTCTCCATCATCAGAGAACAGGACTTGGTCCTCGCTGTATCCTCCAGTGGCCCTGATTTGTATATACTCCAGTGGCAGTGATCATATCTTCCAGTGGCTGTGATCCATATCCTCCAGTGGCTGTGATCTGTATACTCCAATGGCTGCGATCATATCTTCCAGTGGCTGTGATCATATCTTCCAGTGGCTGTGATCCATATCCTCCAGTGGCTGTGATCTGTATACTCCAATGGCTGCGATCATATCTTCCAGTGGCTGTGATCCATATCCTCCAGTGGCTGTGATCCATATCCTCCAGTGGCAAGGATCCATATCCTATAGTGGCTGTATTCTGTATCCTCCAGTGGCTGTGATCTGTATACTCCAGTGGCTGCGATCATATCTTCCAGTGGCTGTGATCCATATCCTCCAGTAGCTTCATTCCATATCTTATAGTGGCTGTATTCTGTATCCTCCAGTGGCTGTGATCTGTATACTCCAGTGGCTGCGATCATATCTTCAAGTGGCTGTAATCCATATCCTCCAGTGGCTTCATTCCATATCCTATAGTGGCTGTGATCTGTATACTCCAGTGGCTGCGATCATATCTTCCAGCGGCTGTGATCCATATCCTCCAGTGGCTTCATTCCATAGCCTATAGTGGCTGTATTCTGTATCCTCCAGTGGCTGTGATGATTGAACAAGAAGTCTCCATCATCAGAGAACAGGACTTGGTCCCTCCTTGCTTTTGTATATGAGCCATTACCATGGTGTTGTCAGTGGTGATCAGGAAGGAGAAATTGAGGAGGAGATATTTCCAACTCTGGATTGCATAAAAAAACGTCTTCATCTCCCTACAGTTTATATGGAGATCCTTCGTCGATAAGCCCTGTATCTGGAGATCATCCATGTGGGCTCCCCAACCCGAATCCAAGGCATCCTCAGAAGTCAGATCCTAGAGACAGAGAATGCCCTTGTGAAGAAGGAAATGGGCCCCGATGTAAATAGGTGTGAGTTCTGACTTGGAAGAATGAATGAGGAATCCGAGGCATGTCATGTCAAGTTTGATTCTGCTACAGTTGTACTTGTTCAGGGATGCTGTCCGAAAATCATCTAAGTATCCATGTGGACAAACCAGAGAGAGATGGGCAAAACTGATTACTGGTGCCGTCATTCTGATGAATGACCACAGCGCAATCAAGATCCTGAACGGGAGAACTTTTAACTCGTAACAACATCCGTTTACTGCAAAGCTGATGACTGATTGATAGGCACATGGAGAAAGGTACCTTGTAGATCGATACTGAACTGCCAATTTTCTTGTCTTAATATTGAGCAGATTCCATCTGGAATCATGGGAGAAGGGATCAAGAATTTGTGGCTGCGATACATATCCTCCAGTGGCTGTGGTTTGTATCCTCAAGTGGCTGTGATCTGTATCTGTGGCTGTGACCTGTAACCTCCACTGGCAGTGATCCATATCATCAAGTGGCATCATCTGTATCCTCACGTGAATGAGATCTGCATCCTCCAGTGGCAGTAATCCACATACTTAAATGGATGTCGCCTGTATCCTCCAGTGGCTGTGATTTATATCCAGTGGCAGTAATCAGTCTCATCCAGTGATTGTGATCTGTATCCTCCAGTGAGTGCGATTTGCATCCTCCAGTGGCTGTGATCTTATCCTCCAATGGCAGTGATCCGTATCCTCCAGTGCCTATAATATGTATGGTGATCCATATCCTCCAGTGGCTGCAATCTGTATCCTCCAGTGGCCATAATCTGTATCCACCAATGGCTGTGATCCACCAATGTCTGTGATCCATATCCTCAAGTGGCTGTATTCAATATTCGTAAGTGGATGTGATCTGTATCTTCCAGTGGCAGTGATTCATATCCAAAGGTTTGTGTGATCTGTATCCTCCAATGGCTGTGATCTGTATCCTCCAGTGGCTGTGATCTATTTCGCCAGTCCAAGTGATCCATATCCTCAAGTGGCTGCGATCTGTATCCTCAAGTGAGTGCGATTTGCATCCTCCAGTGACTGTAATATATATCCTCTAGTGGCTGTGATACATATCCTCCATTGGTTGTGATCTCTATCCTCCAATTGCTGTGATCTGTATACTCCAGTGGCTGCCATCCATATCCTCCAGTGGCAAGTATTCATATCTTCTAGAGGCTGTATTCTGTATCCACCAGTGGCTGTGATCTGTATCCTTCAGTGTCTTTGATCCATATTCTCCACTGGCTGAGATCCATATCCTCTAGTGGATGTGATTTCTATCCTTCAATGGCTATGACCTCTATCCTCAAGTGGCTGTTATCTGTAGCCTCCAGTGGTAGTGATCCATATCCTCCAGTGTCTATGATCTGTATCCTCATGTTGCTATGATCCATATCCTCAAGTTGCTGTGATCCAAATTCTCAAGTGGCTGAAATTAGTATCCTTTAGTGGCTGCACTCAGTACGGATGTGATCTGTTTCCTCCAGTGGCTTTGATCTGTATCCTCCAGTGGCAGTGATCTGTATCCTCCAATTGCTGTGATCTGTATCCTCCAGTGGCTGTGATATGTATACCCCAGTGGTTGCCATCCATATCTTCCAGTGGCAAGTATTCATATCCTCTAGTGGCTCTATAAAGTATCTGTCAGTGGCTGTGATCTGTATCCTTCAATGGCTCCAATCCGCAGCAATCCATATCCTCCAGTGTCTATGATCTGTATCCTCATGTTGCTATGATCCATATCCTCAAGTTGTTGTGATCCATATTCTCCAGTGGCTGTATTCCAGAAACTCCTGTGGTCTTTGATCTACATCCTCAAGTTGCAGTGATCCATATCTTCCCGTGACTGTGATCAGTATGCTCCAGTGACTGCGATCCACCAATGGCTGTGATCCATATCCTCAAGTGACTGAATTCTGTATCCTCCAGTGGCTGCGATCATTTCTTCCAGTGGCTGTGATCCATATCCTCCAGTAGCTTCATTCCATATCCTATAGTGGCTGTATTCTGTATCCTCCAGTGGCTGTGATCTGTATACTCCAGTGGCTGCGATCATATCTTCCAGTGGCTGTAATCCATATCCTCCAGTGGCTTCATTCCATATCCTATAGTGGCTGTATGCTGTATCCTCCAGTGGCTGTGATCTGTATACTCCAGTGGCTGCGATCATATCTTCCAGCGGCTGTGATCCATATCCTCCACTGGCTGAGATCCATATCCTCTAGTGGATGTGATTTCTATCCTTCAATGGCTATGACCTCTATCCTCAAGTGGCTGTTATCTGTAGCCTCCAGTGGTAGTGATCCATATCCTCCAGTGTCTATGATCTGTATCCTCATGTTGCTATGATCCATATCCTCAAGGTGCTGTGATCCATATTCTCAAGTGGCTGAAATTAGTATCCTTTAGTGGCTGCACTCAGTACGGATGTGATCTGTTTCCTCCAGTGGTTGTGATCTGTATCCTCCAGTGGCAGTGATCTGTATCCTCCAACTGCTGTGATCTGTATCCTCCAGTGGCTGTGATATGTATACCCCAGTGGTTGCCATCCATATCTTCCAGTGGCAAGTATTCATATCCTCTAGTGGCTCTATAAAGTATCTGTCAGTGGCTGTGATCTGTATCCTTCAATGGCTCCAATCCGCAGCAATCCATATCCTCCAGTGTCTATGATCTGTATCCTCATGTTGCTATGATCCATATCCTCAAGTTGTTGTGATCCATATTCTCCAGTGGCTGTATTCCAGAAACTCCTGTGGCTTTGATCTACATCCTCAAGTTGCAGTGATCCATATCTTCCCGTGACTGTGATCAGTATGCTCCAGTGACTGCGATCCACCAATGGTTGTGATCCATATCCTCAAGTGACTGAATTCTGTATCCTCCAGTGGCTGTGATCATATCTTCCAGTGGCTGTGATCCATATCCTCCAGTGGCCCTGATTTGTATATACTCCAGTGGCTGTGATCATATCTTCCAGTGGCTGTTATCCATATCCTCCAGTGGCTGTGATCCATATCCTCTAGTGGCAAGGATCCATATCCTATAGTGGCTGTATTCTGTATCCTCCAGTGGCTGTGATCTGTATACTCCAGTGGCTGCGATCATATCTTCCAGTGGCTGTGATCCATATTCTCCAGTAGCTTCATTCCATATCCTATAGTGGCTGTATTCTGTATCCTCCAGTGGCTGTGATCTGTATACTCCAGTGGCTGCGATCATATCTTCAAGTGGCTGTAATCCATATCCTCCAGTGGCTTCATTCCATATCCTATAGTGGCTGTGATCTGTATACTCCAGTGGCTGCGATCATATCTTCCAGCGGCTGTGATCCATATCCTCCAGTGGCTTCATTCCATAGCCTATAGTGGCTGTATTCTGTATCCTCCAGTGGCTGTGATGATTGAACAAGAAGTCTCCATCATCAGAGAACAGGACTTGGTCCCTCCCTGCTTTTGTATATGAGCCATTACCATGGTGTTGTCAGTGGTGATCAGGAAGGAGAAATTGAGGAGGAGATATTTCCAACTCTGGATTGCATAAAAAAACGTCTTCATCTCCCTACAGTTTATATGGAGATCCTTCGTCGATAAGCCCTGTATCTGGAGATCATCCATGTGGGCTCCCCAACCCGAATCCAAGGCATCCTCAGAAGTCAGATCCTAGAGACAGAGAATGCCCTTGTGAAGAAGGAAATGGGCCCCGATGTAAATAGGTGTGAGTTCTGACTTGGAAGGATGAATGAGGAATCCGAGGCATGTCATGTCAAGTTTGATTCTGCTACAGTTGTACTTGTTCAGGGATGCTGTCCGAAAATCATCTAAGTATCCATGTGGACAAACCAGAGAGAGATGGGCAAAACTGATTACTGGTGCCGTCATTCTGATGAATGACCACAGCACAATCAAGATCCTGAACGGGAGAACTTTTAACTCGTAACAACATCCATTTACTGCAAAGCTGATGACTGATTGATAGGCACATGGAGAAAGGTACCTTGTAGATCAATACTGAACTGCCAATTTTCTTGTTTTAATATTGAGCAGATTCCATCTGGAATCATGGGAGAAGGGATCAAGAATTTGTGGCTGCGATACATATCCTCCAGTGGCTGTGGTTTGTATCCTCAAGTGGCTGTGATCTGTATCTGTGGCTGTGACCTGTAACCTCCACTGGCAGTGATCCATATCATCAAGTGGCATCATCTGTATCCTCACGTGAATGAGATCTGCATCCTCCAGTGGCAGTAATCCACATACTTAAATGGATGTCGCCTGTATCCTCCAGTGGCTGTGATTAATATCCAGTGGCAGTAATCAGTCTCATCCAGTGATTGCGATCTGTATCCTCCAGTGAGTGTGATTTGCATCCTCCAGTGGCTGTGATCTTATCCTCCAATGGCAGTGATCCGTATTCTCCAGTGCCTATAATATGTATGGTGATCCATATCCTCCAGTGGCTGCAATCTGTATCCTCCAGTGGCCATAATCTGTATCCACCAATGGCTGTGATCCACCAATGTCTGTGATCCATATCCTCAAGTGGCTGTATTCAATATTCGTAAGTGGATGTGATCTGTATCTTCCAGTGGCAGTGATTCATATCCAAAGGTTTGTGTGATCTGTATCCTCCAATGGCTGTGATCTGTATCCTCCAGTGGCTGTGATCTATTTCGCCAGTCCAAGTGATCCATATCCTCAAGTGGCTGCGATCTGTATCCTCAAGTGAGTGCGATTTGCATCCTCCAGTGACTGTAATATATATCCTCTAGTGGCTGTGATACATATCCTCCATTGGTTGTGATCTCTATCCTCCAATTGCTGTGATCTGTATCCTCCAGTGGCTGTGATATGTATACTGCAGTGGCTGCCATCCATATCCTCCAGTGGCAAGGATCCATATCCTCTAGCGGCTGTATTCTGTATCCTCTGGTGGTTGTGATCTGTATCCTCTGGTGGTTGTGATCTGTATCCTACAGTGGAAGTGATCCATATCCTCCAGTGCCTATGATCTGTATCCTCTAGAGGCTGTTATCCATATACCCTAGTTTCTGTGATCCATATTCTCAAGTGGCTTTGAACTGCATCCTCAAGTGACAGTGATCGATACCCTTCAGTGGCTGTGATCCACCAATGGTTGTGATCCACCATTGGCTGTGATCCATATTCTCAAGTGGCTGAAATTAGTATCCTTTAGTGGCTGTACTCAGTACGGATGTGATCTGTTTCCTCCAGTGGCTGTGATCTGTATCCTCAAGTGGCTGTTATCTGTATCCTCCAGTGGCTGTGATCTGTATCCTTCAGTGGCCGTTATCTGTATCCTCCAGTGGCAGTGATCTGTATCCTCCAATTGCTGTGATCTGTATCCTCCAGTGGCTGTGATATGTATACCCCAGTGGTTGCCATCCATATCTTCCAGTGGCAAGTATTCATATCCTCTAGTGGCTCTATAAAGTATCTGTCAGTGGCTGTGATCTGTATCCTTCAATGGCTCCAATCCGCAGCAATCCATATCCTCCAGTGGCTGTGATCTGTATCCTCCAGTGGCTGTGATCCATATCTTCCAGTGACTGTGATCCAAATGGCTGTATTCAGTATCCTCAAGTGGCTGTCATCCTCTAGTGGCTGTGATCTGTATCCTCCAGCATCAGTGATCCACATCCTCCAATGCCTATGATCTGTACCCTAAAGTTGCTATGATCCATATCCTCCACTGGCTGTGATCCATATCCTCTAGTGGCAGTGATCTGTATCCTCCAGTGGCTGTGATCTCTGGTGGATGTGATGCGTATCCGTCAGTGGCTGTGAGCCATATCCTCCAGTTCCTGAGATCTGTATCCACCAGTGGCTGTTTTTCATATCCTCCAGTACCTGTTTTTCATATCCTCCAGTGCCTATGATCTGTACCCTAAAATTGCTGTGATACTTATTCTCCTGTGGCTGTATTCCGTATACTACTGTGGCTTTGATCTGTATTAATCAGTTGCTGTGATCCATATCTTCCAATGACTGTGATCCATATCCTCCAGTGGCAAGGATTCGTATCCTCCAGTGGCAAGGATTCGTATCCTCCAGTGGCTGTATTCTGTATCCACCAGTGGTAGTGATCTGTATCCTCCAGTGGCAGTGATCCATATCCTCCAGTGCCTATGATCCATATTCTCCTGTGGCTGTATTCCGGATACTCCTGTGGCTTTGATCTACATCCTCAAGTGGCTGTGATTCATAGCCATAAGTGGCTGAATTCTGTAACCTCCAAGTGGCTGCGATCCCTATCTTCCAGTGACTGTGATCCAAATCCTCAGGTCACTACATTCTGTATCCTCCAGTGAGTGTGATCAGTATCCTCTAGTGGCAGTGATCAGTATCCTCTAGTGGCAGTGATCTGTATCATCTAGTGGCTGTGATCCATATCCTCTAGTGGCCGTGATCTGTATCTTCCAGTGGCTGTATTCCATATCCACCAGTGTCTGTGATCTGCTGCAATCCATATCCTCCATTGGCTGTGATCTATATCCTCCAATGAAAGTATTCCTATTCACCAGTGCCTGTGATCTGTGTCCGCTGGTGGCTGTGATTTCTATCCTCCAATGGCAGTGATCAATATCCTCCAGTGGCTATGACCTGTTGTATTCCATTTTCTCCAGTGGCTGTATTTCATATCATCAAGTGCCTGTGCTCTGTATCTGCCAGTGGCTGTATTTCATATCCTCCAGTGCCTGTGCTCTATATCTGCAAGTGGCTGTGATCCATATCCTCCACTGGCTGTGATCCATATCCTCTAGTGGCAGTGATCTGTATCCTCTGGTGGATATGATGCGTATCCATCAATGGCTGTGATCCATATCCTCCATTGGCTGAAATCTGCATCCTCCTGTATACCATATCAGCCAGTGGCTGTATTCCATATCCTCAGGTAGAAGAGATCTGTAACCTCCAGTGGCTGTATACCATATCCTCAGGTGGAAGAGATCTGTAACCTCCAGTGGCTGTGATCTGTATCCTCGAGTGGCTATGATCCATATACTCCAGTAGCTTTATTCAGCATCCTCCAATGGCTGTATTCCATATCCTCGAGTAGCTGCTCTGACATTACCCCAACCTCAAGCAGTTGCACCTTACAGACAGTCAATAGATGCCAATGACATGCTATGACATTTCCCAAACCTCAAACAGTTGCACCATACAGTCAATAGATGCCGATGACATGCTATGACATTACCCAAACCTCAAGCAGTTGCCCCATACACAGTCAATAGATGCCTATGACATGCTATGATATTACCCCAACATCAAGCAGTTGCCCCATACAGACAGCCAATAGATGCTGATGACATACTATGACATTACCCCAACCTCAAGCAGTTGCACCATACAGACAGTCAATAGATGCCAATGACATACTATATCATTACCCCAAGCTCAAGCAGTTGCACCTTACAGACAATAGATGCCGAAAACATGCTATGACATTACCCCAACCTCAAGCAGTTGCACCTTACAGGCAGTCAATAGATGCCTATGACATGCTATGACATTACCCCAACCTCAAGCAGTTGCACCTTACAGACAGTCAATAGATGCCGATGACATACTATGACATTACCCCAACCTCAAGCAGTTTCACCATACAGACTGCCAATGACATGCTACATTACCTAAACCTCAAGCAGTTGCACCACAGACAGTCAATAGATGCCTATGACATGCTATGACATTACCCCAACCTCAAGCAGTTGCACCTTACAGAGTCAATAGATGCCAAAAACATGCTATGACATTACCCAAACCTCAAGCAGTTGCCCCATACAGACAGTCAATAGATGCCAATGAAATGCTATGACATTACCCCAACCTCAAGCAGTTGCACCTTACAGAGTCAATAGATGCCGAAAAGATGCTATGACATTACCCCAACCTCAAGGAGTTGCCCCATACAGACATTCAATAGATGCCGAAAACATGCTATGACATTACCCCAACTTCAAGCAGTTGCACCTTACAGACAGTCAATAGATGCCGATGACATGCTATGACATTACCTCAACCTCAAGCAGTTGCACCTTACAGACAGTCAATAGATGCCGATGACTTGCTATGACATTACCCCAACCTCAAACAGTTGCCCCATACAGACAGTCAATAGATGCCTATGACATACTATATCATTACCCAAACCTCAAGCAGTTGCACCATACAGACAGTCAATAGATGCCTATGACATATTATATCATTACCCCAACCTCAAGCAGTTGCCCCATACAGACAGCCAATAGATGCCGATGACATGCTGACATTACCCAAACCTCAAGCAGTTGCCCCATACAGACAGTCAATAGATGCCTATGACATGCTATGACATTACCTCAACCTCAAGCAGTTGCACCTTACAGACAGTCAATAGATGCCTATGACATACTATGACATTACCCCAACCTCAAGCAGTTGCACCTTACAGTCAATAGATGCCGAAAACATGCTATGACATTACCCCAACCTCAAGCAGTTGCCCCTTACAGACAGTCAATAGATGCCGAAAAAACATGCTATGACATTACCCCAACCTCAAGCAGTTGCACCATAAAGACAGTCAATAGATGCCGAAAAAACATGCTATGACATTACCCCAACCTCAAGCAGTTGCACCATAAAGACAGTCAATAGATGCCGAAAAAACATGCTATGACATTACCCCAACCTCAAGCAGTTGCCCCATACAGACAGTCAATAGATGCCGAAAAGATGCTATGACATTACCCCAACCTCAAGCAGTTGCCCCATACAGACAGTCAATAGATGCCGAAAAGATGCTATGACATTACCCCAACCTCAAGCAGTTGCCCCATACAGACAGTCAATAGATGCCGAAAAAACATGCTATGACATTACCCCAACCTCAAGCAGTTGCACCATACAGACAGTCAATAGATGCCGAAAAGATGCTATGACATTACCCCAACCTCAAGCAGTTGCCCCATACAGAGTCAATAGATGCCGAAAAAACATACTATATCATTACCCCAACCTCAAGCAGTTGCCCCATACAGACAGTCAATAGATGTCGGTTACATGCCACAACATTTCCCCAATCTCAAGCAGTTGCACCATATAGACAGTCAATAGATGCCTATGACATACTATGACATTACCCCAACCTCAAGCAGTTTCACCATACAGACTACCAATGACATGCTACATTACCTAAACCTCAAGCAGTTGCACCACAGACAGCCAATAGATGCCGATGACATACTATGACATTACCCCAACCTCAAGCAGTTGCACCATACAGACAGTCAATAGATGCCTATGACATGCTTTGAGTGAGTGAGTGAGTTGGGTTTAACGCCGCTTTTAACAGTATTCCAGTTATATCACGGCGTGTCAGCTTAATGTGGGAGGAAAGCCCGAAGTGATGCAGGTCTCAGGCATTTACCACTTCGGTGAAACCCACGAGCACGGGTATGGTGCTGACAAACCTAGAAACATAATCGGGGCGAACTGGGATTCGAACCCACAATCATAGGTTTCTGGCGTGTCCAAGGGACGCAACTCTGCACAGCGAATCGCGGCGCTTTAGACAACTGGGCCACCCGTGCCCCCGACATGCTATGACATTACCCCAACCTCAAGCAGTTGCACCATACAGACAGTCAATAGATACCGATGACATACTATGACATTACCCCAACTTCAAGCAGTTGCACCATACAGACAGTCAATAGATCCCTATGACATACTATGACATTACCCCAAACCTCAAGCAGTTGCACCATACAGACAGTCAATAGATGCCGATGACATACTATGACATTACCCAAACCTCAAGCAGTTGCACCTTACAGACAGTCAATAGATGCCGATGACATACTATGACATTACCCCAACCTCAAGCAGTTGCACCTTACAAACAGTCAATAGATGCCTATGACATACTATGACATTACCCCAACCTCAAGCAGTTGCACCATACAGACAGTCAATAGATGCCGATGACATGCTATGACATTACCCCAACCTCAAGCAGTTGCACCATACAGACAGCCAAAGGATGGACGACATGCTATGACATTACCCCAAGCAGTGGGGCTAATAATGGTTTCCAGCTGTTGCTCAACTGGAACTAGATGGACAACAGTCGACACACATGCAGCACAACGCTGTAATAAGTTAACACACTGTCAAACAACATGTCCATGTTTTCTACTGGGAATGTCGTGGATGAAGTAATGTGAAGTTATTACAGCCTAGATGATGTTAGTAAGAACTCGGTTAGGTGGAGGGTGGCAAGTCATACGACTCACCTGCAAGTGTAAGTGTAGGTGTGACCTTGGCCAAATAAGTTACACAAGCTCGACATCTCTCCCATCTCTACAGGGACGGCTTCAGTAAGTTATTGTGACCAAGTTGTGGGCAGCAGTTAGTACAGTTAGACGTGTCATTGTCTGTAAATGGCAGTAACAAGTTAATAGATTCACATTCCCCCGGAGGACTACTGACTGTATGTGACATTAAGTTGCCATTGCCATAGAAATGTGCTGTATCTCCTGCCTGAAGTTGTTACAGCATAGCAGGGTGTATTGGTAGTAACAAGTTAACAGCCTTCCATCCCCTCATTGCCCTGGGGACATGTGGTCTGGATGTGACAGTATTAAGTTGTTATCACCTTACAATCATGTATAATGTTTTGGCTAGCTCTTCTGCCCAGTGTAAGCTCAAGCATATGTGAGTTTGTACTGTGTGTTTTGGCCACGGTAAGTCCATCAATCTTCATACCTGACAAGATCATCCAGTATGAAGATCAAAGCAGAAGTTACCGTGACCAAGTTTCTGCTTGTGACATTACTGTGTCACACATGCAAAAATATACTTCATACCTTCACCTGTGTCTGTACCTTCACCTCTGCTGCCCTCGACCTTGTCTGTGTCTTCGTCTGTTGTCTTTGTCCCGTGTGTCTGTATCTTGAGCTGTAGTCTTTGTCCCGTGTGTCTGTATCTTGATCCGTTGTACTTGTTTCTGTGTCTGTACCTTCACCTCTGTTGTTCTTGACCTTTGTTTCTGTACCTTGTTTCTGCCCTCTTTACTTGCTTTGACCCTTGTGTCTGAACCTTATGTCTGCCCTCTGTTCTGGCCTTGATTCTCGGTTCTTGGCGCATGGATCTCCATTTCCTAGTAGCTTATGGTCTAATCTCTTCACCGGAAACCTGTGTTGGCACATAACATGATATGAGAACACTGACCTTATCAGTAAAATAATAGTATCACAGCACTGGCTCACCTGGATAAGGAGTCAGCAATTCAAATTGTCAACAAAGACAACCGCTAAACAAAAGTTGACAGCATTGATATTTTAAATATGTTTGGCATAACGCTAAGGAGAAATTAACAAGATATGTCATCTTTAGGAGCACTATAAATGCGAAAGTTCAGTTCAACATGTGTTAATTCCAAAAAAAAACCAAACAAATAATAATATACAAATAACAAAAATAATTGAGAAATGGTCATATATAGCCACACAAGATGCTCAATATCCTTATCCTAGGTCTCGTGGTTTGTTTAATACAAGAAACTTTAAACAGATATTTCATAATTTCTTCAAAATGTTTAACACAGGTAAATTTTCAACAAAACATAAAAACATGAAGCAAATGTTGATGTCCACTGCCTCCTTTCCACATACACGTTTTCTTCTCAGTTCATGCACATATCATCTTCCATGGACTACTCTCCTTCAAGCAACACAGTGTAACAATATCAGCACCGGGCATTCTGAGAAGAGTGAGTCATTGAGTGTGTTTTACTTTGCATCAGCAACACTTCAGTCATAGAGAGATGATAAATTATACATCCACTGCTTATCACAGATCTAGATTCAAAATAAAATATACTAGATAGATAAAAGTAAAACAATCATGTAGACAAATACACCTGAAACTCCTTAATGGCAGTTAAGTATGGCAAAGTTATACTGCCAAAGTATGGCAGTTATGATACATGTACCCTTCTTCTGTCAACTAAGGTTCGTTTCAAGGTGTCAGTAGCAGTAATATGATGGTGGTTGCTGTGAATAACAGTGAGTTGGTAAAGCGGACCTGATGGAACGGGAAGTTGTACAACTGGATGCACTTTGAAATTAATGTAAATATTAGTGATGAAAGTTGTATTAAAATTAATAAAATGGATTACGTATATTACAAACATGAGTTCAGATATACAATTAAACAGTTTTTTATTACCGATGGTATAACAGCAGTATTAACTTGCGTAATTCAATAAGGATTTGTTGATATTTTTATTTCCGATGACAGATCATGACGAGACATAGTTTCAAGTTGGTGGTCCGGCTTATCTACTGCACATAACATTTTGATACAGATTTCAAGAATTAAGTTAATACCTAAACTAATAATAATAACTAAACCTTAGACGCCTAACAAAGTTGATGGTCAAATTTGTTTACAAATTGTTTTTAGCTGATGTTTTCAGCTGATGTTTCAGCTTACAGAGCATGCTGGAGGAAGAGCTGGAGCAAAGAAACATTTTAAAATCATCCAAGGGAGGTAACTGTGTAAAGACAAATGTGAAAATTATCTCCCCTTTGACTGCATGTGCATTTCAGAGTACCACAGAAAGGAAAAGTGTCACTGTATCCACAGAAACTTATTACGTGTCAAGAATCACTGTCATTTTCACATAAAATACTGTCACGAACTTCAGTAATCTTCTCTGCATCCATTACTGATATCAAAGTCATTGTTTTTAGAAGAAAACCAATTAAACCATAAGGAAAATACCTGAAGTGAGTCAGTAAGTGAGGGTTTTTTCAGCTTTTTGCTGTATATTACAGCCATACCACTATTCATCACGGTCTTCAGACGTCAATATATCCTGTGAGTGCCTATCATCATCAAATCCACCAACAACCCTAAAGACTTAACGCCAACTTAACCAAACATCACTAAAGTTTCCTCTACTGCCTGACAACCCCCCCCCGCCTCTCACCCCCAGCGTCTATAGCAACCAGCAGCCATTGGTATTCAGCACACACACATACACACACCCCTCAACTCGTACTCTTCTTTTTTTTACTGCCACCTTTATTTCTTTCTTTATTTTCACTCTACTAAAGCCTAGTTGAAATCTGAAATTAAACAATCAATCAAAATTCAAAATTTTCAAAATCATATTCAAAATTCTAAGTCTACCTGGATTAAGACTTTATTTAATAAACCAATCTATAAATGCCACAACTTTAACAATTCAACCTTTTTTGACAAAATGATTGTAGCAATACAAATCTAAACTATAATCTATATAAGCAAAGAAGACATCAAAATAGGAACTGTTCAAACTGCCTCATTCCCCAAAGAGGGGCGGTCGGGTAGCCTAGTGGTTAAAGCGTTTGCTCGTCATGCCGAAGACTCGGGTTCAATTCCCAACAATGTGTGAAGCCCATGTCTGGTGTCCTCCGTCGTGATATTGCTGAAATATTGCTAAAAGTGGCGTAACCATACTCACTCATTCCCGAAGACCTAGACCAAATCTTTAACCACTGACCACTTTATAGCACTTTCCACTCTCAACTATACCACTTCATCCCATCTCACTATCAGCACAATATTTCCTTACTATCAACCCTCCAGCAATATGAGACTTAATTATCAATTTCATTCTTAATGCTAAAATTACTGACAAATTTTAGAACATCCCAAACAAACTCTGCTTCAAGATCTCAGAAAGTAAACAAACTATTTCCATTCAGGATCGAAACATCCAGCATGGACTGTCTTCTACAACGTCCCCGCGCGAAATCTCACTTATCCACAACACTATGTAGAACATCAATAATCCATCCAACTGCTAATAACAACACCTCTAACTGCCAGCAATCGCCTTCCTACATCGCCACCACTTCCCGACCCAGCAATTATAGACTTAGACTAGGCTCTTATTCCCTTTTCTTTTTTTAGTAGGCCCTATATCTAATTACAGCTTATCTGTAATAAATTTATAACCCAATATGCTATACTTTATATATATATATATATATATATATATACATTTCCGACGTCAGGGTGACATATTCACAACTTTAGACACAAGATGGCCGGCGAGTAAGACGTGCACTGAGAGCTCCGGAAAGAAAATCAAGTTTTGAACTATTTTCTTAAAGATGGCACACCGTTCTGAACAAGGTATCGACATTCTAAAGGTCTTTACATGTCAGTAACTCAAAATCACAATATGAACTAAGAGTTGGTATATATTCTTCAATGCCCTAACACATCAAACAACACGGCGCCGGAGACCACTGATTGATCATCACAAGTCTGCCTACACCTGGACTAAAGAGAGTTTATCTTAACCCAGCTACAACAAATACAAGGTACCAACACTCCAAATACCATCTTCAACATTAATTACCCAAAGTCACTTCTCTTTCTTTGCCCCTATCATCTACAATCAACACGAGAAGCAACATGGCGGCGAACACCCCAATCACTCCGCCATTACCCTCGACTGGAGAAAAGCGTGGCAAACACAGTAAAGGTGATGACCAGCCTCCAGCACAACGACAAAGAAGACCTATTCTATCCAGTGGGGGTGAGTCTCTCACTGAGGACGAAGCATCACATGCTTTAACTCCGGCAGTTGCCCACGAACTTTTTATGGCAAAGTTGTTACACGTCATAGTGCAAAATTCACAATGGAGTAAGGAAAACACCTGGAAAAAGTTGTTGAGCAGGTCGTTAAATTGGCAACAAGTACCTTAGTAGAGTGTGTCAAAAATCAAAATTCAGTTATAAAAGCACAATCAGACCTGATCCAGCAACTTCAAAACAAAGTTCACAGGGTTGAGGATAATCTGACTAAGGCTCAAGTTCACATCAAGGAACTTGAACAATACACACGACGCAATTCGTTGCATTTTATGAATGTGCCTATCGATGATGTCGATGCCCCAACCGATGATAAAGTCATTGGTATCAGTCATACATACTTAAGTATAAAACTAAATAAGAATGACTGAGATTGCTCGCATACTGTGGGTATGAGCCCAAGTACTTGTCAAATTTGTATCCCACAACACGAAAAATGATTGTGTACATGTCCAAACGCAAGCTTTGGTCAAACCCTGACAAAATCTTTATCAGTGAAAACTTGACCAAACATCGCCATTCACAACTTAAAAGGCTTCTACGTAGAACTCAAGAAAGCCACCTCAATGTACTCATTTTGGACCTGATGGTAGGATATCTGCATGAAAACAAGGAGGAAGGTGATTTTGGATCAACTGTCTTGCAGACATTGATGATTTGATAAATTACTAAATGTGTTGTGACTTCCTACTACCTACATTTTCCTACTACAAGATGTCATTAATCAGATGGATCTTGATCACAGTTCCATACAAGCCGACAAAATCAATTTGTGGCAACACACCCCTCTTGTTGTCATTATTATGTTTCAAATGGTACGCATTTGTATCATATTTCCTCTATTCATTTTGAACAAGACCCAGCCTTTTCCTGGATCTTTTCTATGTTACTTGTACATAATTCAGGCGTTTGTCCTTTGTTCACAGACTACAGTTCAACACTTTTGAACATTTTGTACTACACAATCAAGAAGAACTTATATATTCTTTATGCCTCTACAGCGTGCTTAACATTCGATTAGTCATATTCACCAAGCCAATTATCAAACACTTTGACAAGACGTTCATCATTATTCTCCCCAAATTAGGCGATGATTGACATCATGACGTACAGGGCGACGATTGGAATATTTTATGATAGATGTGTGCCAACTTACCTCAGGTGTCAAGCTTTTACCAGTAAAGTATATATCCATTTCAAAATGCATTTCACAATGTACAAACTGCCCTTTTGTCTTGTCTTGACGTATGGCCTTTGCGTAAACATGAAATTAATCTCTCTCCTTCTGTTGGTCATTGCTGGTGATATTCTTCCAAATCCCGGCCCAAAAGAATATAACACAACCAATGATATCAGCATACTCCACTTGAATATCAGAAGTACCCAGCATAAATTGACTAAATGACTGATGATATCTGCGATTTCAATGTGTTATGCTTCACTGTAGTTCACCTGGACGCCAACATTGAGTCAGCCGACCTGCTCCTTGATCTCTTCCATGAACCCCACAGGAGGGACAGGGATTGTTTCGGAGGTGGTATAATGGGCGATCTTTTTGTTCCAAAGGGCAATAACACTCCTTTTGAAATGATATAAGCGACGGACCAAACTGTCGGTTCCGGTCTGGTTCCTGGATCTATGCGTGCTGCGCCAACTACTGACATGTAGAGACGGAGCCAAGCTAAAGAGTTATCCTGTTGCACCTTCGTTCAAAAACGGTCGTTTACAACTGAATATTTTTAACTAGCAAATATTTTGTAGTGATTATTAGTTTATAATATCAACATTTGTTGAGTCTTCAACTACAAGACGAATTGTCACTATGGAAGATAGCGAGGAAAACGTCATGAAAAACGGTATATTGCCACGGTATTTTCTACGTCAGAAAACAGCCAGGCATTCTCTCAGTCTGGGCTAACATATTGCATCGATGAAATAATGCAAACTCATTTTATTTATCAGCCTTTGTGTTATTTCCCACAACAATTCAAGCATTCAAATCTCAACAAATACTACCATGGACTTCAATTTAATAAAATCAGTGATATGCCTACATTTGCAGCACACAGACATCTTTGACAGGGTTTACCAATGATCTATATGCAGTGGTCCCTCGCTACAATGCTACCAATGGGGTCCAAATAATTGGTGGGCATTATAGAAGATGAGCCGTTTAACCGAGGCCGAGGCGGGGGAGCGCACTCGGCCAATCTCACGATCTTCGCCTAGTCTCGCACATTGCAATCATACAAGTTGTTTACCGTTCATGGTGTTAAAATACATATCCATTATGTTTTCGCCGTTTGTTATTATTTACAAGCCTTAACTGTCAGATTCAATGTGAATGTAGTCTACTTACATGAAAATAATGATTGATAATGATAGTAACAGACGCTATGAGTGAAGAGCCAATCACAATTCATTACACAAGTACAGAGTGTTTCAGTGGCATTGATTAGTCATGTTGTTTAAAATACGGAAAACGAGAGTTTTGACCAGCACTATGCGCATTCATACAAATTCATACAAATATAGATACAAATTCAAGCCAGATTAATTGGTTTGATACGGTTACTTGATCCGAATCAAAAGGAATGACCGCCGTGTTGTGACAGCAACTACATGTGAGTTGACAGTGTCGCCTCAAATAGGATTGCCCACTAATTAAGAATATAAACTTTGCTTGTGGTTCTCTTTTATTGCATGCATGCGCTTCTAAGATCAAAGGATGTACAGTGTGAAAAGTTAACTAGTAGGACAATCTTATTTCCGGGACTTGCCGTGGATGTTTTCAAACAGATTATTAGAACTCCATTCAGCGATAAACGGTTGATTATGCAATGAGAAGCGTTAATTGCAAATGAACAACAAACAACAATACAATCATGTCTGTGTAAAGCTCTCAGTATTAAAAGTGTACATAAATTTTGGGAGCCATGCGTTACCGGACGTAGTAACCGAGGTAGTCCTTTATCGAAGAGCACAATAGCGAGGGATCACTGTAGTAAGTATACATCCGTGCCTTTACAAATATTTTAAGAAGAAATAACGTTCAAAATAATAAAACAACTGATTTTAAATGTTACTTTTTATATCAAAAATAAAGTTGCATCTGAATATTTAAATTTATATTATTTTTTAGAAATAGGCCAAATGAAAATCTACCATGCATCTATTAAGCACTCAGTTACAATATACATACTAGTCATCATACTCTGAAAAAAGAGATTTACCCATATTATTCTGCCCCTTATAACATGTGTCCCACCATTAAGTGCTCTGAGTCATCATAGGTATTAATTCATTGATCCATCATTTCTTACAGAATTCTGATACTCATGCTCTTAAAATAGTAGTAAATTACAGAGATTTGTCCCAACAAACAACAAATCATACTGACTACCCCACAAAATGCGTATGATGCATAAATAGAACTAAATCATAGTTTTATCTTCTTGTTTTAGTAACATTTTATTTATTTTAATGTTGACAAATTATTTCCCATACATACCAACACACTATTCTGATGTATCTAAGTATCCTGATTTTCATTCAACAGTATTTCAAAACACCTGTAATATAAAGTATATTTTGTAGGTATTATTATCATATAGCAAATATGAATTTAGAAAGTTTATCATCAAATCTTCTGATGGTTAAATAAATGCAAATTGAACCCCACAATCATTCCATGTAGATAAATGGATTTATTTATGTTATTTGTTTTTGCATACAACAGATTATACTTACATATGTTACAGTCAGTGTCTATAAACAGGCCCAATATGTATATTGACTGAAATTTTAGTCACTGTGCATATTGACTGATTCACTCAGGCAAGGTATATTTTTTCTTAAATTTTCATTTATTTATTATTGCCTGAAAAATAGGACCGGATTTTAGAGGGACTGACTGAAATGAATTAGACTGCATAATTTAATCTCCTCAATTTAATTTGGATCTATTTTGATCTTATCAAGATCAAAGTAACCTATGCAAGAAATTAAAAATGTTTTCACAATGAATTGAATGATTCTCCAAACATGAAAGAATACCAGAGTCCTTTTTTTATGTTACTTATCTTTATTAGCATAATATTCAGTTCAGAAACAGATGACTGCTGAAAAGTCATGCATGTGTAATCAAATACTAGTAGACATGCACAAGTGTGCCAAGATATTAAATAAAATAATAAGAGTCATTGTGCAATGCAGATATCTGTTGGTGTGAATAGAAAAAAAATAACATTGCTAATTTGTTTTGTTGGAATTTGAAACATCAGTTTAGAACAAGGAAACATAAGAAGCAAGGCCTAATGAAGTTAAGAATCAGTTTTAACTGTGTCACAATCATATGATTATTTTCAATTCAAACTGGATGTAGACACTGCAGTGTTAATACAATCAACATTATAGAGATTGACAATTAGTATGAATATATGTTAGTATTAGTATGTTTTATTTTATAAAAATTGTAGTTGGTACAAATACTCTTGAATATGTATTTAACTAATATATAGGGTCCTCTGTGTCTGAACATTATTTTTTTCTACTTTGTAAAATTCAAAAAAGGCCAAAATAATACATATCTTTCATTGATCATACTGGAATATAATAACAGCTACCATTCATATACATAAAATCCTTTTATACAACATGCACTAATTAACCCTTAATATAAAAACTGATTTCAGTGATTTCCATTACTTTTGTTTTGAACATTGTATCATGATATCTAGTTGATGACAGTGCCTGTTACTCTTACAATTTCTTGAGAGCATTTCTCATTGCTCTCTGTTATATATCTGACAAATACTTACATGTCACATGTGTTGCTGTCAATATTCACAACATTGAGGCTACGGGCAACTTTACGTTGCATAAGACCTTCACATTTAGCGTACCGCATCGCCCTATAAGGCTGTACATACTGAAATGCATGCATATAATGTAGCCTGCTCGGCGATACTACAACATAGATATAGGAACGTATACAAAATCTACTTAACTTTCATATTCATACATCAAGGGCAACACTTTCAGTACCGATTGCAAAACGTCAACAAAGCGACCGGGGATGAACAATCAGCTGATCTCACCGCATCGCTTCGAGAGCCTGTCTAGTGGATAACTATACAATATGATCAGTTGTGGTCATCCCTGATCATTAAATTAAAGAACATTTATTTCCGGACATGGCAATAGATAAATCATTGTTTAGGCGAAAAGAAAAAGGCGTGACCGTTGCTGACAGAGGTGAAGGTTATACTAGTTAACTGTCTATAGGCGTCATAGTAACATGTAGTGCTCGTATCGCACATACCCCATGCGCAGTCAGTTTAAGGTTGGACCGTCCGGGTCAGCGCTCCTAGCGGGTTAGTGAAGGGAAGATAAATTGAAAAAGATTGCCAATTGTATATTTTTCTAATTCACTTAGTGTCAAGCATAGAACAGACTTGGAAGTAATTAATTCTGAATGAATGTGGTTTCAAGTTAATTCACCACAGCGCCATGTTCTGCTTTATGTCACCTATCGCGCACCCAACACCCCTACCGCATATTGGACTGATCTTGAGCACATGAGAGAACTGCACTTGATGTATCCCATGACATTGTCCTTGTTGGTGACCTAAATGAAGATCTTTTCAATATGAATATTCACCACTTACGTGACATAATAACACGTAAGAACTTACACAGTATCATAAATGAAGCAACACGAATTATAACACAATCGGCTAAACTTATTGACCCTATATTAGTAAGTAATGATTGTAATTGTTCCTTATCCAGATACTAGATTCTAGAAATGTAACATGGCAACACAAAGTTATGGGAAACACATGGTTTGTATCATGATTGGTCTCTCTTTTAGAAAATTAGTTATTGTATTAACAGTGATGCTCGTCTCATATCAAGCTCCCAAGACCCACATATTTCAAGATTTCTTACATGAACGAAATAGTCGGCTTATTTCGTTTTGAAGGATTGTGCTCATGGGGTCCAGACAGGAGACTACGCTTTTCGTCTTGATCGTTGATGTACATGCAAACAGCTTATCTCGGCGCAGCCTGTTCATTCTAGTTCTAGATGTACATCTAGTCGATCAGCAGATAGGAGGACAGAGGGGACAAGTAGTTTATTTACCACTTTGGATCGGATCAATTTACCACTTGTCACTTTCAGATAGGCCGTATATCCAGGAGATATGAGGGGCAAGTTGTTCTTTGGACTGAGAATTCTGCGTGAACAAGCTGACAATGTAGTATATTCAATTTGAATTTTGGAAATCACTGACATTCTACAAGATCTGAGATTATTATTATATATATTTATCCTACTAGGCCTATCTATTGTGAAAACAATATACACTTACTCATTGTATAGAAACAGGCTTGTTGATTCTAATATTTCAACCCCACACAAGTACCAGCTGATGCTCTCAAGAGTTGGGTGCAAAAACGATCTGATCATGCATACACTAAAGTTGACAGAAGCTTTAATATTTGCTCAAACATATAAAAATCAGAAGGAATGTGTGTATCGTCTGAAATGCGACCATTTAGCGCCTTGAAGTGTTACCATGTAGTTTGATTGTTATCGTCGTTAAACAAAGTACTACGTGAATAAACAAAGGTCCGGGTAGATATAGTACTGTGGGTACCCGTACATTCATTCAAAGGAAAAATGCAAACACTAAGCATTAAAGAGGCACTAATCTCTGGCTTCTTCCAGGCTGTCTAACACTGTCTGGTAATCGTGATGAATATGCATTTCTGAACACTGATTTGTTACCTGTGATCTATGGTTCTGATAGTACAAAGGGTGCATGTTAATTAACTTCTTCAACCTAAACAAACCCACAAAAACAATGGTGGTGGCTCATAAGATGCTGTTGTATGGAAATACCCTTGATGATTTTAGTGAACAAAAAGTATTCCTGCAGTGAATGCATTTTTGGATTTTAGATTGTGTGGAATACAATTGCTAGTAACTCCCTTGTTGTCATTCATGTATCCTGGTATAACTCTACACCTGCGTATTTGTTGTCATTCATTTGCTCAGTTAATGAATTTATTGCAGGTATAATTAGTGGTAGCTCCACTCAGATTACCTGACAGGTTCCCATTTGGCCTTTCTTGTGTTTGGGGTAATTATTCAATCTAAATTCAGGTTTTAAATGGGGTGAAATGTATGTTATGTCATATGCATGCCCGGTACAGCGAAGCAAGAGAGGAATGATCACCTGAAAAAAACACCCATCAAAGGATTAACCGAAAATACGTTTACTGATCAATCACTGTTATCTTGCACAGTGGATATGTCAAAGTGTTTACATGTGTAGGTTTACTAAATCAGAAGGAATACACCCATATCTGGGCATATAGTGCTCATGTAAAAACAACATACTTTGTTGAAAGGATTAGCCGATAATATGTTGATTGATTGCTCATTGTTATATACCTCAATGGATTTATTTCAAGGACTGTGGACATCATGAAAATAGCTGTCACATGTGCTATCTCAGCTGACCTATGAGATTTGACACCTATGTGAAACACCGGAAACAAATTTAAACGTAAGTAATCAGTTGTGTCTGACTGTCCCTTACTTTTCCACTCAACAACAATCTTTGAGCACATCGTTTATTGTTTGTCATTTCCTGGGCTTGACATCCTCAAACTGTGGGAACTTCAAGATTATGTGCACATCCTATTATGTTTTACAGCAATATTTATGTAAATATATTATGTCATCAGACATCTGACATGTACTTATTCAGTTTATTCATCGATGTTTCATCTTTGATTAATTTATGGGACAAGAGTACAACTTTATTTTGTCTGGTGCAACTAGGTTCTCATGTCAACATGCACCTGGAGCAAGTTATATGAAGTTCCTTCACCCCTATCAGGCTAGCGCTATCCTTCCTTGGTATGAAGGTTTGCTCAGTCCTTAGAGGCCAGAGCATATAGTAAACATTTCATGCATAATGTTACAAGTTTCCATGTGTCCTTTTCTCACAATAGGAATATGAACATAGCCTTGTTTCTTGGTCTACAAGAGGAGAGCCCCCTCCAGGTAGATTTACCTCAAGTTACGGTCCCCTGCCTTTTGAATTTGTTGAAACTGATGAATTTGACAACTGATGAGGATAAAGTCACCACTGCCACAACAATTTGTGTGTCTGTGTTTATCACCTGCTGGACAAGTCACATGATACTGGTATCATGAGTATGGAGCATGTACATTGCCGACAGCAGAAAATATCACAAACCCTCCTACATGTATTTAGTGTAAGCAATATAGCATTCCATCAAGTCTTTCTGCTAGGGGCCTTTTTGTGTATTGGTGATCCAAATTATCATTTATATTTCTAAAAACATTTTTTTAACTAACATGATGTTCAAATAATCATTGTTTTCCCTCAACAGCTGTCTCCTGGTTGTTATGCCCAACATGGTTTGACATACAATATTGTCTTAACACTGTTTTTAACCTTTAGCATGCCTGATGTTGACTGGGGAGGTATATGTGCGCTCATGCAGAAGAAATAGAAGTTTTCACATCCAGTCTGGCATTTGGAGAAGCCATCTGAAGTCTGGTGTTGGCAGTGTGTGATCCACATCCCTTGTGTTGCCTCGCTGCGCTCTATTACCTTGTAGAAGTTGTGGAACTTGGACATGCAGGTACATTAAGTACATTTAAGAACCCCAGTTCACTTAAGGCATCTCTGTTGCTCACTATCAAGTTCCATCATAACATCACCCTCATGCAATAGAAATTTCTGACAGTGCTCCCTTAATGCCTCACTGTGCAGTTTTTCAGTTTGCAAACATGAGGCAAGGGCTATACACCACCCTATATTAAAACTTAAATCCAACTTGTTGTCATGGAAACATAAACAATAAAAAGTTATAAAATTCCTATATAGCAAAAGGCACCAGTTCGGTAGACATGCAAAGTTTTGTAAGAAAGTATTTAACAGTTTTTGAGTTACGCTCCATAAATGAACACAACCCTTATAGAACCTAAGTCCAACTTGTGGCCATGAAAACGTAAAAAAATATAAATTTCTAAAATTCCTAAATAGCAAAAGGCACCAGTTTAGCATGAGTCTGATAGACATGCAAAGTTTCACAGAGAAATATTTTACTGTTTCTGAGTTATGCTCCGGCAACAATTCCGGGACACATGCACACACGGACGCACAGACGGAACTCATTTCAATATCCCCCGCCAACTTCGTTGGGGTGGACGATAACTAAATAAATCAAGAGAGTTAAGTGAAATTTCCTTTCATGTTGTGGTTTCAAAGAGCTTTCTTCTACTTAAGGGGCCATTTCCATTTCTAGGCTTAAATAGGCAGTATGGTTCACTAGTCAATGTTTGAGATTGCTGGCAACAATCCATCCCTTTACTTCATATTTTCTGGTAAAGTCCATAAACCAGCCTTACACATATGATGACTTGAAAGCTGCTTAATGTATCCCTTGATAATTGCTGGGCTGAATTCCATGCTCTGTCCAACTTTGAATAAAATTCTGATTCCTTTCCATGTGTACTTATGTCACAAGCTTCTGTCATAGGTGCTTATACTTTTGATTTTTTTTAATAAATGAAAGCTCAAACATTTGTGATAGCCGCTCCATAGATGATTAACCAAATGTAATGACAGTAATTTGAGCGTTTAATTATATAAACAATGCAGGGTGTAAGTTCAAGCAATCTCGAACAATATCAATCACATCATGCATATGTCATGAGTGTCAAAACCATATTCCATGAATGTAGAAGACTCTGCTATATTCTGATGATGTCAGCAGAGGAAGGCTAACAACAGACCACTAATCAATTTTAAATATGTATTGTTATTGGTTTTGAGGTTTAAAGATTTGTAAATTTTGTAGTTGAAAATATTTTAGGGTGATATGATCTATGCAGCCTCAACCATGTATGGAATTGACCCTTGACCCCCTTCTTTTATGAAATATGAATTGACTCCCATGGTCAGTGCATGAAGGTAGAATTGTCTTTATTAATACAGAAATACATTTAGTAAAACATCGATAAAGCATACATCATTAAACTCTTACAACTCTTTCGGGCGGTGCATCAAAACTATGTACAGTCAAGTCCTGTTAATCCGACATTGTTGGTTGCATATGATTATGTCGGAGTAACGAGTATATCGGATAAACAAAATTAGGTAGTATAAACGTTTGAGATCGAAAATTGGACAACACGATAGATAACGATACGAACACGTAGGAAAATGAAAAATGATTAGGAAAATGGATTAAGGAGACTGAATAATGAGTGATTTCAGCAATTCGTTGCATCAGTCGGAGTGCGAGACAGTCTGATTAACGGGTCTAAATAGCACTGATTTAATTGGTTCCCATCTTTTATGAATGAACACACACACGCACGCACGCACGCACGCACACACACACACACACAGAGTATTGGAGAGAAATACACTTATAAGCTGGTATTTCCAAACACTGTTAACTGTGAATAAAAACCAGTATAACCTGTCGGGGTAACCTGTATACTTCCTAATATGGAATTTTAGCTTTGTCTCCTTCAAATTGGCAAATAATTGAAATTGGCATGTTAAGCAGCCTACAAACATTAAACAGAAAATGATTTAGATTTTCTGGGAGTATTTCAAAGTCTTAAGTAAATGAATCATTAAATATAAGTGTAATTTTCTTTCATGTTGTGGTTTTAAAGCGTTTTCTTTTACTTGAAGGGGTTACTTCCCTCTATCGGCTGTGACAGACAGTGTGGTAACAATCCACCCCTTTACTTCCTCGCCTTACATGTATGAGAACTTTAAAGCTGCTTAATGTGTCTCTGGCCAATGTTCTGGCCAATGTGGACAGTCATTGGGTGTTGGATAGTAGAATCAATGCAGGGATAAAAACTCCAGTAATCTCGAACTATATCAATCATATCATGTCATGACTGTCAAAACCAAACTCTGATATTATTTGATGATAACCAGCAAAGGGAGGCAAAGGGAGGCAAACAACAAATGAATGAATTTGAAATATGTATTTTTATTGGAGTTGAGGTTTAAAGATTTGTTTATTTTTTATAGTTGAAATATTTTTTAGGGTGAAATGATCTAGGCAGCCTCAACCATGTATAGAACTGATCCATGAGGCCCTTCTATTATGAAACATGAGTAAACTCTCATGGTCTGTGTTTGATTGTAGAAACTTCTTATTAATACAGAAAAACATATTGTAAAACATCAATGAAATATACATTGTATATCATTTAACTCTTACAGCTCTTTAAGTACATCAAAACTTTGTATTCGGGTGCCATATAGACATGTTGGATAAGTTAAATCCAATTTTCATTTTTTTCGGAGAAGCAACATATATATATATATATAGAGAGAGAGAGAGAGAGAGAGAGAGAGACAGAAAACCTAAATCAACTGTTTTCTCATTTGTCTGCAGGTCCTACAACACCAAATCAGAATCAGTCGTTCAACAAGCAGATTTCATGGAGAGCCTTTTTTAATTGTCTGGCAGCTGTGAGTGGATGATTGTGTGTAAGATTTCAAGTTTGGGGGAATGTACTTCCATCCAGTGATTAAAACTGACCATGTTTTTTCTATATTCAGCGCCGTCTTTTTTAACATTATGACTTATGCTGAATGTGACCACAGATATTTTCAAGCAAGTGACATTTGGTGCGGAACTGGGGGTAGTGTGTTTAGCTACCTGTACTCGGAAAAGGAGCTGGCTAAGCTAGTCAATTCTTTTTGTTTTTCTTGCTGCTTTGAGGCCAATCTGTGCACACATGTGCATCTATTAAATGGCTGCTGAATGCATAATTATTTAAAACATTGTTTGATAGGCATTACTTAGAAGTTGACAGATGACAAGGTAGACACAATTTTATGAATAACAAGTTCTTTAATACTGTAAAAAGCGACGTTTTTCGGTATAGATCCTTATACCGTTGTCAAGCAAGACTGAGTGAGGGCCTTTGTACAGAATATATAAAGCAGGTGGAGGATTAACATTAACAACAATTGCATGTATGAGTGGGATATCATAGGTAAGGTGTTGACAACAAGGGGATAATACTGTCACAACATGTTGGACAGAGAACACATAGGTGGCAGCCAATGGGACATGAAGCCAATTAAACAGAATTAGTGATTATTGCTTGATGAGTTCATAGTAGGCGGATGGGATGAAATAAGCTTGATCTCTGTTGATTGATGGCTTGTGGCGGCGAATGTGGATTGCTTCTGTTAGTTTTCTTTTAGCAGACCTCTTCACCAACGTATAAGTATGATAAAGCCCTGCTGACACACAATCCAGCAAGTCCCCAAGTCCCCTGTGTGTTGTGACAAGCCATAACATGCTGGCAGTCTCTCCGCCCTAGATCATGATGGATCTGGACATATTACTGGGGTAATTGATCCCAGTTCAATTAAAGAGTTTTTCTGGGTTCAGACTGATGGGACTGATCGTGTATGGGTCCTATATGTATGAAACCTTTTTCATCATTATTTCCACAAAGCTCAACTGCTGCCTGTACTTAGCTTAAACCCCACAGTATCGCCGAGTCAAGTTGAAAGTAATGATCAATGTTACTTCAGTAAACACTACACCAGCTCACCATCCATGAGACAACACAGACTGATCTAGATCATGTCAGACGCCGATATTCCCAACCAGGTCTGCAGCAAGCATCAGCACAAGTTCCCACATTTACACCTTCCCCAGTCCATGCTGTCACAGTAGTACTAATGTTGTGGCTGTGTGGGTGACTTGTGTTACACTGAGAACAGGGCCAGTGAAGAGGAAGAGGAATCATGATGCAACGATACAGTGTATAAATACCCCCAAACTTGGGAAAATATCAACTGTAAAATAATTCCCAATTTGAACAGAACAAATATTTTCCCCAATTTGCCTCCCAAGGATACTCAGCTTTGAATACAAAATAACGCCCTTTACAGGGAAAACATATATGGTAGATACAGAGCACCAGGATAGGATTCTTGAAGTTACATTTATATTTGTATTTGCAAACAACTTTCTCACTGTATATTGCGTTGGATTGGCATAAATGGGAATTAATTATTTTATTTCACAATTAATCAAACAATTCTACTAATTGTTTAAATTATCACTAAACTAAGTCATTATTATTCAAGCAAAAGCGTTGAGCCTCATGGGGTTTACATGTTTTTTCAATCACCTGTGGATACACTGCATTCAGGGGAAGTAACTGTGGAAATACAATTTGAAAATTGTCTCCCCTTTGACCATATCTGCAGATTGGTTACATCAGCTGAATATGACCACGTCAGATGGGAATTTTCACCATCTAGCTACGGGTAAATATCTATTAGCATGCTTAGACCTGCATAGCATCACGGAAAATCAGTAAATTTAATGTGCAGGTCAGGAAGCAGACTTGCAGCATCATCAATCTCACTTATCTTATATTACCTTCTGGCTATTCTTCTATGACATTCTACAGCATTTTTTCATCAAAATTATCATAAAGCCCTGTTTGTGTCATTTTCACCCTTGCCCTTTCAACCTTACTTTTGATCATAGTGCCAACCCATGTTGAGCTCAGTTGTGCCAAAGCATGCATAAGACAATTTTTATTCCCAATATATATTAAAGGGACACTGATCTAACGCAATTCCCCGGGACTGGTTGTTGCTTTTGCTATTGTTTTTTCCCAGTGAGTACCCGGATGTATAGCAGAAATCTTAACCAGTTCGTGACCTCTGCTGCGCAATTCGTAAGCGCATCAGTCACTTTTATGGGTAGTAATAAGGGCGTATGGTCACTTTGATCAACAAAATGAAATACAGTTTTCGAGATAATAAGGAAATGTAGGTATCTTTGTGGGTAGCACCGGTACTGGTGACGAAGTTTTGATATGTCACTTGCTTGGTAATTTTGCGATTTTCGTTTACACTATTTTGACTTGAAACACAAAGTAAATATTTCACCTGAGCACTGTTTTTTTTTTAAAGTGTGTATATATTTTTACTGTCAAAATGTGTAACATTTTCAAATTTATTAAAAGTCTAAATATTCAGTTATTTTACAAAGTGACTGACAAACATTTCCATCTGTATTATTATGATAACAAATTCCAAACATTTTTATGTTTAATGTCATCACAGGGAGACTGAAAATGTTACGTTGAAAAGTACATGTTTATGTTGTTAGGCTTCTAATCCTACATAATAATCTGTTGTGATGTTTGTAGGCCCTTTTGATCACCTTAATCAATCTGGACAGATTTTTTAGTCAATATGACTGAAATATTTACACATTTTATAAATTGCCTGAGAGAATCACATTTTACAAACTGACGGTAATATATACATGCTTACAAAGGAAAAGACCTGTGAAAACAACGTCTATCGCGCATTGAAGAATTTCCCAACCAAGACGTAGAGAAACAAGAACGAATCGGTTAAAATGAAGGAAATCAAAATGCAAATACCATAATTGCAACCTACCAAATTTATGTATATAAATTTTAGGAGCTTCCTTGTTCGAAGAATGTATCCGTGAATATCCACACAAAGGAACAATATCCCACTCGTCTGCAGCTGTACAAAGAAACTTATTCGATGTGTCGCGTGTCTCTGTAACAATCAAATATTTTAAAAGATCTATATCGTTTCGGTATATTATAACCCGCGTTCGTTTCTCAACTGATCACTTGGATTGTTTCAGGTGTTTCACATAGGTGTCAAGTCTCAAGGGTCGGCTGAGAAAGCCCACGTGACAACTATTTTCATAACGTCCACGGTTCCTAAAAAATCCATTGAATTATAGATAACAATGATCAATCAATCAACGTATTATCAGTTAACCCTTTGAACAAAGTATGTTGTTTTTACATCGGCACTTCACGCCATGATATGAGTGTATTCCCTTTGTTTTAGTAAACCTAGACATGTAAACACTCACATATCCACTGTGCAAGATAACAGTCATTAATCAATCAACATATTTTCTGTTAATCCTTTGATGACTAGGAACGATCCGTTTATTTACAAAAAAAGTAAATCAACTGATCATTCATCTCTTGTTGGTCTGCCACGTGCATATTACATAACACACATTTCACCTCACTTCAAACCTGGATTTAGATTGAATAATTACCCCAGACACAATAAATGCCAAATGGGAACCTTTGTCAGGTAATCCAAGTGGTGCTACCACTAATTGTACCTGTAATAAATTCATTAACTGAGCATCAAGTGAATGACGACAAATACACAAGTATAGGGTTATACGAGAAAACGTGGATGACAACAAGGGAGTAGTAATCGTATTATCGACGCAATCCGAAATTGCTTTCACTGCATAGATACTTTTTTTAGTATTAAACTATGACCATCTGGGGTATTTCCAAATGACGACATCCGATGAGCTCCGCCGTTCTTTTTGTCTGTTTGTTTAGGCTGAAGAAATTAATCAACATGCGCCCTTTGTCGAAATCTTTATAGTTCACAGTTAACCAATCAGTGTTTATGCAAAAATTCGTAAAGCAAATATTGCCTCTAGCCTCCAAGTTTATTTAGCTGTCCTTGCAGACGGTAGCCCAGTCTCTGGTCACGCTCAGTTGCATTGCGTATCATCCGGGTACTCAAGGGGGAAAAAACAATAACAAAGGCAACAACCAGTCTGGGGAATTGCGTTAGATCAGTGCCCCTTTAAGGATACAACCCGCTAATTATGCCCATATAAATATACATATATATATGTACATCCTGGTCACATTTAATAGTGTGTTTACTATGATTATTCTGTTGATATATTTGTCTAATTCATGTCTGAAGGAGTGCTAAGATTGTGCTAACCCATGTACTCTACCCACTGAACCTCTTCATCTTCCTCACAGTTTGACCTGTCAAGGTTTTACAAATGTCAGGCATCCAGATCACAATACAGGTACAATAGCCTGTCACACAGAACATATATGGTCCCACATGAACATTTCTAGGCAATGACAAATATTTAAACCAAACAACTTTCATTTATATATATCGCACATTGTCATTCTGCTGAACATAATTGAAATTAGGTGACAGACATTTCCACTGACAGACGAGCTGTGCATGTTGTGTTTCACACTGACAACAATCGTACATGAAGTGGGTACTGAGCCTGACTTTAATCCAACAGCCTGATGCAATGATGCCGTGGGCCCATCCCAGTTTCAATTGTGTTTTGCAGCCATCTTGGTGACAAGCACTTGGTGACAATTTCTTAATTCTGAAGCTTTCAAAGGATTGCACGCAGTCACTCAATCAGCTCCATCACATAATCACTGAACCACCTTATCAGCTCTCAACATGACACTGACTTGGTGAGGAACATTTTACAGCCAAAAATCTCCAGGTGAGGTGAAATGGGGTTTAACATCGCATCACGTCCAAGATTATTGCAATTACATAGTGTGCATGTGTGCAGGGCAACAGGCAGGGCAACAACATGTACCATATCTTGACATCTTTTGGTATGATGTGACCCCGACCTTCCACTCTCCAGACAGTTGCTCTACCACTACACCACAGAGGATGTCACTCCAAGGTAAAAGAGATCTCCTTCTTGGTTCCATACATCCCCCTGAAGGCTCCCTATACTGTGATACCAGCCTACTTACTCACATGGACCTGGACATTATTCAACAGTTTATGTAGGTATGGTCATATTTTTGTAATGATTACATACATAGACCAAATTTCAGTTCCAAATCTGTGAACAATTGTGATTGTATTCCCCATTATCATATGGCCAAGAAAAATTCCAACTTTCAACAGTGGTGGCTGGTTTTCATGAAGATATTAAGGGAATAATTATTCAGTTCTATTTGATAGAAAGACTGATTAGGTAATCTGAAAATGTCCTGACATTGGTACAAATTTCCATATTCGTCAGCCAAACATGGGCATCAAGTCATAACAGCTTGATCAATCCCTCTGATGACATATTTTTGAAGCGAGACATTTAGCATGTTCAGGTGATTATGGCTGCCAGTGTGTCACTGTGACTGAAGGTGAATCTGTTTGATTTGGTAGAGTAAGGACTGCTAAATATAGGTAGGTCATTATCAAAGTTGGTACTTTTTATGGTCAGTTGAGAAATTCTCAGAAAATGACAATTTGTGTGGAAATTGAAAATAGATTTGATTACTAAATTCATTCGTTTATATAAGTAAACAAGATTTAACTCCTCTTACATAATTTAATCGTATTAACAAATGTTCAAATAATTCCAAATACAGTATTTTATCTTGTCAGTGCACTGTGAAATCACTTAGTGTTTGCATTTTTTCCTGTTAAATGAAATGTTTTGAACAATTTTATAATTCATATATGGCACATTTATAATCTCTTCATAATACCTTGTGAATCACCTGGTGTTACAGTCTATTTAAGTTACACATATATATACAATTATATGCTTGTCCAAAAAACACTTTCAGCAGTGTAACAAATCATAAATAGCCAAATTAAAAGTAATCACCCTTTGAAAATTGAGAAGAAACTGAAAGGTCCTTTCTCCTGGTCACTTCCTGCGCATGAGGCCAAGTAGCCGACGCCATGAATAGAAGGCAGCAGATCAGTTGAAAAGAATCCGTTAGCTTGACGTCTTTTTTTTCTGTTGTTTTAAGTGTAATATTGTTATCTATCACATGTGCACTGATTCAACATATTTTGTTTGTTTGATTCATAGAAATTGTTAATTTGTTTTTGTGACCACATGCAGAGGGAGTAGTTGTTATATTAAAAATGCATTACACTTAAGGCAAATGTTGTTACACCACTGACCAGAACATGATGAATAGTTCAAAATATCATGTTACTGATAAAATAGTTTAATTATAGTTTAATACACATTTGATTCATTTCAAATATGATCAAGTCCTGAAAGGAAACAGAAAAAAATTAAACATTCAGCAAATTGAACTTACTTTTTTGACAAACTTGGTTACACATGACACAATTCAAGCCCCCACTGACACTTTAGCGACATTTCGTCATGTGCTTCTTCTATTAAAATAACTCTTTGTACTTATTGTCATGGTTAAGCTTTTACAAACTGAAATAAGTTCTTTTATAAAAAACATCATAAACATATATGAAAAAGAGAAATTATGATTACCACACAACACTACTGTTATTTCAATGACTTAATTTGTTAAGCCACTGATATTATGAAATAAGCAACCCTTTTATGAAATGAAAAAGGTAAATCTTATTCAAATGCTTTTTTCGTGTATCACAGAAAATGGATTTTAATTATTTTTTGTAAGAAGAACATCAAAACACCATAAAACGTATGTTAAATTAGTGTTACACCAATGACAATGTGACATCTTACATTTACATTAATTCCATTGCTCTGATAATTTAGTAATTGGTCTTACAGCAATATATCATTCCAGGTTTATTAGTTATTACCTTAGTTGTAGAACTACCTGCAACCATGCCTGCGTCTAATGCAGAGATGTGGGGTAACGACAAGTGTCAATGGGGTAACACAAACATAAAAAGAAGCTTGTAAAAAGAGTTTGAGACTTTAATGCATTAATGTTAAGAAATCCAATTTTCATTGCATGAAAATGACACTAAAATATGATGTGATTTGTAATTAAGTCCCTGGTCAACTGGTGAATCTTCCGTGTTAACATTATAATGTAACAGCTGGGGGCCCCAACGTTTTGGATTTTGGTAATAGGGTGCATATATTAGTGGCGGGACGGTTAGATTGAAGTCAGAAAGTACAGCATAACCTCTTGATAATATTTCATTCCGAAATAAATCCAGGATTTATCAGTAACAAATTAAAGAAAAATAAGCCATGGCCACCAACACTGTAACCTACCTAGTCTACATTAAAGTTTGGACATATTATTACTGCACTTATATAGCATGTGTGTGTGGCTGCTTGTACTTTCCGGACTAATGCTGAGGTTATAGTGCTAGCCCACCGAGGTACCATGCCGCAGTTTAACATGAATACCCCACTCAGACACAGTATACGGACTCTGAGCAGTCTAGTCCTTGTCTTATCCTCTTAATGCCAAGCGCAACCAGGGCAACAACAAGTACCATCTTTTAACACCTCTTGGTATGACGTGGCTGGGGATCGAACCCACAATCTTACGCTCTCCGGGCAGATGCTCTATCCACTAGACCACAGAGGCAGTCCGGAATCTGGAGAAACTACAGGGATAATTATTATCATAAACAATAGACAAAGATACTAAAAATCAGTGTCTAACTGGGACGTTTTTCACAGGTTTTGGTAACTTTGGACAAATTGCAAAACAATTATTGAGGACCCTTGCGGGACCTCTGCAGCATGGGGCCTTTTCCCCTATTTACTTCAGCTGGATTGGGTCGAAATATGTCTGAATTGTTACATTGTTTCATTTTGTCACTGTGTATATCTGTCTCTGCACTTTGTAACATAATGACAGCACTGCTGTGAAAGGCAAGTAGAAACTATGTGTAGGCAATTGTTATTTTACCTCTATGTAGTTACATAGACCACTGTCTAAGAAACAGGTTTCAGTTGGAACTATATTGACTGTGGTCACTGTCTCTGACTGACACATCACTGATCTTCTGACATCATATATTTTGATGACCACATTGGAGGGAAACTTGCAATGTTTAGGTAATGTTTGAGAGAGATGCCAACAGTTTTTCCACGACATAATTTAAGACTGACAAGGCTCGCTATATACCATGTTTATTCCTAATACAGGATATTTACCATCCCCAAACACACTAGCAAGATAACCTCTATCAACATTGTATATACAAGTATAGCTGAGCATGAAAAAGCAAAACTATAAAATGCCTCATTCATTTATGCTTTCTTTCATTCATCCATCCACACATGCTTGCTAACCTTACTGCTTATATCACAGATAAATCCCTGTGATTGATTTTAGTTAAATGTTGATTAAGTTATTATGAATTTATGGTAAGTATTTGGTTGCTTAAAGCAATTTAAATAGCAATCACAAATCCACAGGAACGTGTATTTATTTTTTATATTTAGTCTCTGTTACAGATAAGACCTGACACCCTACGACGGGTGTGATAATGGCCCGTCATCAAGCAATATGAGGGCATTATCAAGTCACAGTGGCCCGCTGATTTCTGATAACATGCGGGCGGTTTAATGATAATTCTATCCATTTTAGCTAAAGTTTGTGGTAGCACCACTGAGATTACCTGACAAAGGTTCCCATTTGCCATTTCTTGTGCCTGGGGTAATTATTTAATCTAAATCCATGTTTGAAGTGAGGTGAAATCTATGTTATGTAATATGCAGATGGCAGCGCAGCAAGGAGGATTAGAAGCCAAAACTATAGAAATGTAAGTTGAATTTCGTTTTCTTTTAATCCTATCATTTTCAGTCACTGGGTGGTGAAATTAAAACATAAAAATGTTTGGAATTTCTTATCATAATAATAGACAGACAGATAGACAGATTTTTCAGTCAATATGTAAAATAACTGAACATTTAGGCAGTTAATAAATTGCCTAAGCTTTTGAAAATATCGTGTGGGCGGGCAGCTTTTTTTCTTGCTTTTTTTCAAACTAGTACAAACTAGTAAGTATCCAAATCCGTATATTGCTAAGTATAAGGCGATTTTATCATAACTCGAATTAGGAGGCTTTCAAGGGGTGGGGCTGGAGGTGGAGGTCGTCTTATACACAGGGTTGAAGAGGATTTTTTTGTTTTTTTCCCCCAACGCAAACACATTACTGTGAGCATGTAGCAACAGAAATACCCTGTCAGCAAATCTGTGCTGAAGTACACAAATTAATCATGTAATTACACTGTCTGCTTGTAGAAAGAGTTCATAATATTTCTGGATTTATATTTGTAATCTATTTTATTTATTTTATTCAACATTTCATTCAATATTGTTTCAATTCATTTTGGCGAAATCATATGTGAAGTGATCGGAAGATCGCACAACTCACTGTTATTTACAGCAACCAGGTCATATTACCACTATTGATGCCTTTAAATGAACTTTAGTGGATAGAGAATAGAGATAGAGACTATTATATGTCAACATAAAGTTTTCGCAGTCGCGGCTGCGGGAGCATCGACAGTGATTGGTCAAATTCTTCCATACAAAAACATATCCAGCAATAGCGATCAGCTGGATCAAAGTGCAACGCTTATGGCTATTAATGTATTTCACATGTATATAGTAAAGCTGTAACTAACATGATATTGGAATAAATTATTCCTGATAAAATATTAGTTTCAAAGACAATTTTCCGCTCGTTGCATCAAAATTCTTTAAAGTTATATTATTTGGTATACGAGAAATGTGTGTACAGCTGATTTCTACTTCCAGCTTAGTTTACGAGACAAGACACACAGTAATCTTAATCTCTGCATATAAAACAATGCCAATCAGAACAGGAAATACAATTTAATTGGTAAATCATCATGTCTAGTGAAGTTTTATCTCAAATTTCAAATTTGTATTGGCCAAGTTTAATTGCTATGATCTGTTCGTTTTCCTGAATTCGCTGAAGGGATACGATGTAATTTTTTCTGCGGAAGACAAACATGTTTTTCTTGCAAATGAAGGGACTTTGTATGTACTTGTGATGTGCTTAATTCCGATTCACTTTATTGACGGGGTATATAAATTAGCATCGATTTCCCACTTATTTTACAAGACAAATACACATGTAATTGTAAATCTTAACCTCTGTGTATCAAACATTGTCCCTCATACAGTACACAAATACCATTGAATTTGTACATCATTATGTCTGGGGATGTTTTATCACAAATTTAAAGTTTTCATTGACCAAATTTGTACACAGCAAAACAAGCACACAAACTCCAATATTGCCGCCATGACCGTAACCATGATAACACACGAGATGTGCAGTAAAGCAGTGCGCATGAAAAGGGAAGCAATTGCACATTGGATCGCATTGTTTTTAAGTACTGTAGTATATCACTTTTGGGGTCGCGTGTTCGAGATGCGGAATATATATGGATTTTTAGAAAATGGAAATAAAAACAAAACGAGCGGTGGTCTTTGTGATGATGCAGGGGTGTCCAAGAACCAAGGATATTTTAGTTTTTTAGCCTTAACTATAAAAATATACAAACAATAAAATAAGCAATGTTCAGGTGAAATCGTTACTTTGTGTTGCAAGTCAGAATAGTGTAAACGAAAATCGCACATTACCAAGCGACTTGTCAAAACGTCGTCACCATTACCAATGCTACCCACAAAGATACCTACATTTCCTTATTATTTCAAAGACAAAACTGTAATTCATTTTGTTGATCAATGTGACCATACGACCTTACACTGTCAATAAAAGCGACAAATGCAGCACGAATGGCACAGCAGAAGTCGCAAAGTAGTCTAGATTTCTGCTATATCATCTTGGTACTCACGAGGAAAAAACAATAACAAAGGCAACAACCAGTCCAAGGGAATTGCTGTAGATCAGTGCCCCTTTAAAGTGATTAATATTTAGGGCTGTTTTCAAAACTTTACATTTATAAATGAAGAATTTAGCCAAAAGCAAGAATAAGTCAAATACATCACCAGTAAATATATTCTCCTGCAAACCATCTCCTTCAAACCAAACAGAACAAGCATGAAATACTCATATCCCCCGCCAATGTGACATGTCCGGTTGTGTGCAATGCATTAGCTCCTGTGAACTATGTTCACTGGGCCTTTTTGTAAATGGCCAAATTGCAGCACCAAAAAAAGTTATTACTGGTGTTGTTTTGCCATCTGCAGTTTATGATAGAATATGTAACTGTATTTGTAATGAGTAAGGATGAGACATATGGACGAACAACTTCTTTATTACAATTAGGAGCGATGGTTTTGGTGTAGATTCTAACACTGTTATCAAGCAAGTGAAGTACAGAGTATGGTTGACAAGAATATATACAGGATAGGAGACAGCGTTAATACAGTTGAGTAGGTTTAAGATCAGTTACACTGTTGTATTTGTAATGAGTTGTGTTTCTGCATGAAGTTAGTAAGTGAATGCAACAACCGTGTCCATGACACACAAGAAATGCAGAGCTTACCAACAAGAATGGAAATGTATTCATAACTGCAAGATGACATTATGTGCTAAGTTTGGTGAAGAAATATGGTACGGTTTTCAAGATCTGCTCCAGAAACAACGACTACCGCCATTTTCAGTCTAAGTCAAAGTCGTTGCCATGGAATCTTGAAAAAAAGGTTTTTTTAAAAATCCCAAACTATCAAAGGGCACCAGTTCACCACTAGACCTATCTATGTGCCAAGTGTGGTGAAGAAATGTGGTACGGTTTTCAAGATCTGTTCCAGAAACGAGGACTACCGCCATTTGCAGTCTAAATCAAAGTCGCTGCCTTTCTAACTCGAAATTTTATTTTTTTTAAATCCCAAACTATCAAAAGGCACCAGTTCACCACTAGACCTATCTATGTGCCAAGTGTGGTGAAGAAATATGGTACGGTTTTCCAGATCTGCTCCAGAAACGAAATGTGATGGACGGCACCCATTCCTATATCCCCCTTCCACTTCGTGGCGGGGGATAATAAGCTGAAGGTCAAATTTCAAATGTAAAGGTGACTATCAGTATTCAATACAAAATAATAACACTTATGCCTCTGAACTGATAGCAATTTTTTCACAAGAGGGTTATCATCCAATTGGGCAAAACATGGTTTACTTATTTTCAACATATCTTGTTACTTCATTATAGCTCTGATAAACCCGTAATTATGAAGGAAGTTGACATCAAGTCCAAAGGTGTATTGGAATTGCTCAAGTGTTAAAGCCCAGTACTTGGCTGACACCTCTATCAAACCATTTAGAATAGAACATAATCTCTCTACCAATGGTGATGTCTTTGTAGTAAAAGATAGGTTCTGTAATAAAGTCCTGAAATGATTCGGACTGTATTTTCTGTGAAAACCTATCAAAGGCAATAACAATGTCCAACCAAAAAACATTATTGATTTCTTTGAACGTTTTTGCCTGACAACAGTACTGTGTATTACATACAAAGACAGCTACTATATTCCTACAAAATTGGGAATACAATTATAGATAAAATACTCAATCCAACAATAAAAAACTAACCTTGGAATATGAGCCAAAGAACCAAAGTTATTTCCTTGGGATTCACAATTCCGATTAGAGATGTGTGTATATCTCCTTAGATGACTATGTGGAGTGACCCCTTCCCTTCTGAGGTGTCCAGCACACAGCCCAGCTGAAGACCCAAGCTGGCCATAAAGACAAAAGGGCTGAGTGGGGAAAGGGCTTGGGCTATTGTGTCAGACAGTGCACAGAGAGTGAGTTACACAAACTGATCAGCAGCAAGCATGCTCAGTGCAAGGGCTGTGACTAATAGTGTATGTTTGATATAGGCTGAGCAATATCATAAAACAAGATGACTAAAACTGTGAATGAAAAGCATTTATTTATTTACATGTACTGGTGGCTCTGATGTACAAAGCAACAAAACTAAAATACTTAGGTCAAATACAAGAAATATATAAAAAGTGTTACTGCCACATATAGAATTTATAGATGTTCAGATTGGTATTCACTTGCATGTTCTATATGAAAAATTAGATAAATGTTTTAACTGGTTGTCATAATTATTTATTTTTTCTGTAACATGTATATTGGTTTGGGAATAATAAATTTTGTAAAAAAGTGTTTCTTTCACACATACAGATCTGGTATTTGTATTGTTTGTTGTTTGACGCCACACTCAGCAATATTCCAGATGTATGATGGCGGCCTGTAAATAATTAAGTCTGGACCAGAGAATCCAGTGAATGACATCATGAGCATTGATTTACATAACTGTGATACAATAACACACAATCAATCTAGTCCCCAAACCTGACCACCTGATCCATTTAGTCCATGTTGACCAGACAATCCAGCAATTGATATCATGAGCAACGCTCCACACCATCAGGTCATAAAGTAGAAACTTCAACAATACTATAACCAAACATTCAGCACTTAGGGACAAATAGTGTCATGACCCAAGTAATACAAAGTGCCCTACCCTGATATTACAGTGTAATTTACATAACAAAACCTGGTTAAACATAACAGAATCTACCGCAATTCCTAAAGATCCTTTGATGGACAATGCAGCATATTCTAAATACTAAAAGGAAACTAGATATTTCACTCACAATAACTTTTAAAGATGTCTACTTTATACTTATAGTTTTTCTCCTTTATTTGCATACGCAAGAAATTAAACCTGAGGACAACATACAAGCCTCATTACAGATCCCATGAAGGCAAGTCTTCTTACATCAAAATATTTTGATAAATGTCACTGGGAAGTCACATAACGTAGAAATATGAAAAAATACTTGGTTCTCACATTTAGACAGTCGTTCAAACAGTGGCACAGTACATATGACCTTGACGTAAATTTCAAATCTAAACAATTTTGCCATATTGTCTGCAATAAACAGTCTAATTTAAAGCAGCGGCATATATAAAACCTCTTCAAACGATTACTGTTGCTTTGGTTCAGTTTACTTTAACTTATTGACACTAATGTATTCCATATTGAATGTGTAATTTACGTAGTAATTTACATCACTCTGAAAACTGTTGGTTTGCATTTGAAATTACTTCCTAAAACAATTGTATTTGAGTGTATTCTGACCAGTGATTAATTTTACAAATACAATTTACAATTAACCTCGATTATATTTAAAAATACAGCTCCTAGCAGTGGGTTGTTTGAAGAATTCCGCACAATAAATGATCTGTCATTGAATTTGACTAAAAATGATAAAAACTCTATATTTCAATTTAACCTGGCAGGTTATTTAAATTGATGACACTTCTAAGCACAAAATAAAAGGAAGACTTGTCAGATTTTATAAAGTTAGATAGCAGTAAATGAAGATTCCCATCACAAGAAATGTACGTCACAGAGTTTGTAAGTTAGGTTATACTGAACAACATGGACAAGCCAAACCTCCAGATGTATCTGGTGACATCAGAAGGTGTGATGCAATGGCCAGTGGTACAAACACCTGTGTTTAAACAGTCTTTGGGGTTTAAGAGCTCCAGATAAGCTTTTGGCGTTGTGGGTATTTTACCCATGCATTTTAAAATCATTGGGTATCAGTAATTCTATCTGGGTATTCAAATTTTTGTTACCCACTAGTTTTTACACATGTGGGTATTTAAGTTAAATATTTAAAAACACTATTCATCTAGTCCCTGCAAACTGGTGTAGTGTGGGTTCCAGAGCTTTATAGGACTCAAAAATACCACGATACTTCCACAAGAAAGTGTGATGGCAAATGATCATGATGTAAGTGTCATCGTGGAGTTTGGCAAGGTTGATGGAATGCCGGTTTATAATTTCAAAATAAGTTGCTGATTTGCTTATCTTATACGCAGGGTTACTTCACAATATTTTGATGATACGCACAAGTTTTATTTTTGTAGCGTATCTGTAATGTTCGTTGCGTATTTGATACACTTTGATGTTATTTGACTGCGTATATCTGCATTTCTGATGCGTATTTCACGCAGATACGCAGCTTATCTGGAGCTCTGGGGTTTGCATTTACTACTAAACAGGGTTTTTTTTCAAATGCCTATCAAACATAAATTTCTGAACGAAAATTACATCTGAACTTCAATGGTTCAATATCCATATATAAAAGCTGCGGTTTGGCGCTGTTCTGTTCCGAAACATTTGTGGATATAGTAGCCCTGTTCATGACGATAGGCTGAAACTAATTCAGATTCACATTACCTTTTACTAGCTGTCACATGTAATTACATCCTTAAAAATCGCTTTGAAAATTCCTCATTAACGAACAGTTTCTTACCTACTATAGCTTTTGTTGTATTTTACAAGTAATATACTTTTTGTATGTTTCTTCCAGCTTTGAATAAACCTGTTTTGGTTGCAAAATGTGCAATTAACAATTGAGCTAAACATCATGAAAGTTAGCATAACGTGAATTTCCCAACATCTGCTGACAAAATATTTAAGTATATTTGACAATTCAATTCTGGCTCACATGCAGGATTTTTGGCATTGAAATAAGAGGACTGTACTGAATTTTTTTCAGAATGATAGTTAGTATTTCTGACATTGTCACATATATTTAGTTTAACATTTTCTTAATGGAAATATTATTCACCGACAATTGAAAAATGGCACCCCCAAGCTAGGAAATAACATCTGTGAATTATTTGCACATGTATTATGTGTTATTTCGTTTCGAATTAAGTTTCCGGTATACTAAACTATATAATGCGCAGAAATTTATCTTCAAATACACTACAATTTAGGCATAAATCAGTGTCATATCTGAGCGACTGCATATGTACCACTTAACTGAGATTGACTGTTATACATCCCATACCTTCTCTTGTTTCCTTGTCATCATCCTAAGACTGACCAGATTCATGACGTCAAGTCCAAAGGACAAGGTCAAATGACACGTAACACTGGGAAAAGAGATGTAGTATGGTACGCTGACTTTGTGTGCTGCCAATTTGGTGCCTCACTCTGAGATGTGCGGGTTCGAATCCCGGATGGGACTCAACCCCCAAAAGTACGAGAATTCTTACTTTACTAAGAAAGTGTTATCCCAAATGTCACATTTGTTGCTTGTGTGTTATACTACAAATAATGAGACTATTTGACTCCCTGCAATTATACAATGTGTGGTAAGATGAAATGTATGAATGGGCAACCCCAGTATATTCATAGTGTACTGTCAAGGTATTAACCAAACGGGGGGGGGGGGGGGGGGAGGGGGGAACTTGTTATGCAAAGGAAAACAAAACAAAGTGAAGAGACAATATATTCCAGCCCCAGATCCCCCCTCCCTCCCCCAACCCCCTCCCTCCCACTGAGGTCAGTACATGACCTCACATGATGGATAAATACTGGCACATTTTCCATTTTTTGCAATACTTTAAATGTTGACCTTCATTCGTTTGACCGTTTAATAACTTTGACCATTTTGAAAACTGAAAGTTCGTATTGAGCCATTTTCTTCTCTGTCCAGGTTAGAAGTGGTCCCCAGCAAACCGGTGAGGTGAAGTAAGGTATCAAGGTGGCCGGGCAACCTGACACTGAACAGTGCAACCTGACATTGACAGCGAACAGCGAGGCTTCCACAAAATGAAAGTCTGACAACTGGTAGTCTAGATCGTATACTTTGTGTACCCTTCTGACAAGTGAAGATTGGCATGGCTCCCATGGCCGAAAGCTACAAAAGCCATTTATAAAGTGGTCGAATGTAACAAATGTTATATTTTGGAATCCTCTGTGGCTGAGTGCGTTAGATCGCTGACTTTGTGTGCTGAAGATTTGGTGCCTTACTCTGAGAGTATTGGTTTGAATCCTGGGTGGGACTCAACCACAAAGTACTAGAATTTGTACTTTACTAAGAAAGTGTTACACCAAATATCACATTTGTTACATTTGTCCACTTTCTATCCAGTATTGTGCATTCAATACACAAGCAGTTAGCAATCACTGATTAATGCATTGATTGCTTGGGTTCGCTCATTTCAGTGGGAATGTTTCTATCACGAGGCAACAGCTGTTATAAGGACATTGATAGATGTTTATCATTTCTAGCGCCGAGTAGAGTACTTCCGCTAAAACAATACATGTCGCAGTGGCTAAGAACAAAGACACCATGTTGCGTGGGCCGCGTCTGTCTGGACTTGCAGGTGTGATCAGTCATGACATAAATGAGTAGAACTCTTGTCTTGAACCCAGCAGTGATAAATCACAGGATGTAATTAGTGTTTGAATGACATTGTTTATATACTTGTTACAGGTGCTGCTAAAAAAACAGTGATGTGAAATACATAGTAAACTGTTGTTTGTTTTCAGCGTTTGTCTAAGTTGGTATTTCTGCTATCCAAAATGTCATACTCATGATATACATATGTGATGTTTAATAATGCAACCAAAGACCACTTGCATTTTCCGCATTTAATTCACGCTCGCGTTAATTTCAAGATTTACAGTACACAGTCAAGTCTCGTTTATCTGACACTCTTTATTCCGACAATAGAGCTTTATCCGACACCAACGATGGGAACTGATTACATCAGTGCTCTGACACACCTAATTTTCAGCGAAATGCTGAAATCACTCATTCATTACTCCGACACAGGTCATCCGCCCGCGAGTACACAGCCTGTGTTTTGATGCGAGACGAGTCAGTTAGCGGCTGCATATTACCAAGGCTGCAGAAAATCTTGTTAAATAAACAATTAATCCTTTAAATAAACAACATAGGAATAATCACATGCCTCGATTACCTCAGACTCATTAAATCATGTCCAAGTTCTCACTACTGCTGAGGATATCCCATATTACAGGTCACATCACAACCACCTTTCACAAACTTTGACCAACCAATGAAATGACAAACTGGAAGTCAACATTAGTCACACAAAAAAGTGGCACTAGTTTTAAACTGGCAATTTCCATTCCAGACTTTGCTTTCAAAAGTATTTTGAATCAGTCATTCAGGCAGTTTGGAATGCCCTGTTTTAAGTATTTCGGGGTTGCATGATAAGAAAAGATATTCCACTAACAAAATAACATAAGATGAATTTTTCCTTTTCTAATTATTTTATTACAACATACTTGTTTCATTATCTATCATGTAGTTGTCCGATTTTCAATCATGAATGTTGGTGCTACATCGTACTTAATTTTGTTTATCTGACATACTCATTACTCCGACAAAATCATATACAACCAACCATGTCGTTTTAATGGGACTTGACAATTTGTTCAGGACAATTTGTCAAGAATGAAAACAAATGTCATCTCAAGTTTACTGAGAAAATGATGTGTGACATAACAGACTTCCTCACTGAAAACATCTATCTGAAATGTGCAAGTGAGAAGTAAAGCATCACCATGGATACCAGTTGTGCTTCCCTTCCTGCTGAACTGTTCCTTCATGCAAACTAGAGCTGGGACGAGTCCGAATTTACTACCCGGGTACCCATCCCCGTATTACCCGACCCTACCCGGGCACCCACGGTTGGTCTCAAGAGACAGGTACAAATGTCCGATTGGGCATTTTTTTACCATAGCACTGGCAAAACGTATTAAGATACATGTATTAAACAATCTGGTGATGTATACACCGAAGTTGACTCAAGTTATATCTTTATTCAAAGATATGAAAAGGAATGGGTGCATAGTCAGAAAGAAATGCGAACATTTGTGACTTGTAGTGTAACCATAGAGTTCTAGATAAGTTTTGTCATTAAACAATATATCACGTGACAAACCACGGGTCCGGGTAATCCTGTGAGTACCCGGATCCTACTCAGTACCCATCCGACCCGGCTACCAGAGTTACCCGTCCCAGCCAAAATGCAAACGTCAGAATTTCTGCTTGTATTGGCAATATGAAAACAAGACAGTTTAAGCAAAAGTTTAACTGAGGCCTCAGGTATATTGATGATCTGATATCATAAGGGTCAAATAGCCAATTCCCTTCTACTAATTACTCCAAATAAAGGAGACCAGTGAGACCGCTACATCTGTTGCATATTTAGATCTAGGCATAAGATTCAGAGTGACAACAAACTATCCACAAGACTGTGACAAGAGGGGTGACTTCAACTTTCCCACAGTCAAACTTTCCAGCAGCTCCAGGCCTTGGTGTCTACATGTCACAACTTTTTAAGGACAATTGAGCATGCTCTTTCTACCAAGATTTTTATAAATGTCAGAGGACTCTTGCTCAAAAGTTGTATGATCAGAGTTACGGTGCTGGATGTCTAAATGAAACTTTCCAGAGGTTGTATGGTGGACATGTGGAGCACATTTCCAACTTTGACAAATCAGTGACAAAGATATGTTTGGTGCAATTTCCTATTTTCAATTGTTCCATATGTTCCTGTGTTTTTTAGCTGAACACTTGACTTTCCTTTGCATGTGTTTGCGACAGGTGCCACCAGTGGGGCAGGATTTATGCTCACCTTTTCACAAACACCTGGTGTCATCACTATTTAAGAGTTATTCAAAAACATGCCTAAACAAGAGTTATCAGAAAGATGACATATCCCCCCGGCAGCTGTCTGTAAAATAACCACAAGTAAATGTGCAATTCTGTATGTAATGAATCAAGAGTTGAACGTTCTTGCAGAAGCAGACATTGTTTACCAACAAAAGATCCACCTTGGTGGCATCCATATGAAATGGAAAGTAAAACAAGTGTGTTTCTGTGGGTTATTTTTATGCAAACAAATGACAAATTACAAGAAACAATAACTAAACAAGCGTATAGTCAACGAAGTCATCTACATCCCCCGCCCATTTAAACATGTTATGGTCCAAAACCAGGTAACTGATCCAACATTTCTCTTAGCCCTTGTCAAAATAGCTGCAATGGAAATTCTAAAATAAACATTTCTAAAACTCCTTAATATCAAATGGCACCAGTTCAGTATGTGCTTTATATATAGACATGCAATGTTTCGCAAGGAAATATTTAACAGTTTATTTGTTATACTCCATAAATGAACCCACCCTATATTAAAACTTAAATCCAACTTGTTGCCATGGAAACGTAAAAAAATAAAAATGTCTAAAATTCCTAAATAGCAAAAGGCACCAGTTCAGCATGTGTCTGATAGACATGCAAAGTTTTGTTAGAAAGTTTTGAATGGGTTTTGAGTTATACTCCAGAAACGAACACCATCCTTATAGAACCTAAGTCCAACTTGTTGCCATGTAAATGTAAAAATAAAAATGTCTAAAATTCCTTAATAGCAAAAGGAAACCGGTTCAGTATGTGCCTGGTAGACATGCAAAGTTTTGTAAGAAAGTATTTAACATTTTTTGAGTTACGCTCCGGAAATGAACACCACTCATATAGAACCTAACTTGTTGCCATGGAAACGTAAAAAATAAAAATTTCTAAAATTCTTTAATAGGAAAAGGCACAACTTCAGTATGTGTCTGATAGATTTGCCAAGTTTCAATCAAATACACTGAATTCATCCAATAGTTTGCACGTGCCTCAAGCTGGTGCGCCACACACCTGTGTCAATCCTGATTTTGACACTTTCAAGGAAGGTCTATTAATTTCTGTGGATCATTATTTCTGTCAATCTTATTGATTCTGCTTATCTTACAGTTGTGATTTACTTGATTTCTTTATTGTTTGTGTATTAATTAGTGTTGCGGCAACGCACCGACTCTACAGGCTATTGGTATGCCGAAAACTGGCAGAAGTCAGCGTGCAGTGGCCAATACGTTCAATGTTTCATAGTCTGTGATTAGCAGAATATGGAACAAGTATGAACATACCCAACATGCTGACGATCAAACCGGTTCAGGGCACCCAGGTCAATGACATGAGTACAGGATTGACTGATCAGAAACCATTTTCCACACAATTAAGCTCAAATGGCAAATCAAATTGCTGCAAAGTTGCATCACACTATTGTTGTACAAGTTACAGGTCAGACGATTTGAAATCATCTACATGCAGCGCATCTCCCACCACTCGATGTAGCTATATAAACCACGCACCGGTGCAGCCTATTATTGGAAAATGCAACCTAATATTTATGTCTTCATGCACCATGTGCATGGCAAAAACTTTCCCAACATCCAAACAACATCGGTACACACTCAATACCTCTAAGCTTTATCTCTAATCCCTGTGCCAAGTGTAATTTGTTATGCTTTTGGGGCACCAGGGGCAAGATAAAGCAAGATTCATAAGTCGAGCCCTGTCTCCATCATGCTCAATGGCCAGATGTTGTGCTGCACCTTACAAATTGTCATATTGCCAACAGACGTCAAAGGTGTACACATCAAACAGGGAACTGAACTCAAAATACATTTCTGTAAGGTAGCTTACTCATCTCCCGCCGACATCTGACATTACCGAATGTTATATATGTAGGACTCTGATCTATGGCGGGACTCTGATCCATGTCCATTCTCAAATCTAGTGGAGATTCACAAATGAAATGGGTACAAAATTTCTGATATTTGGCCTCTGGATGATATTCACATGAAAAGCCATTTATTTGGCATTTGTTGTAACATAATGAAATTAATCATAAATAGATCTAATAACTTTGGAAAAATATTTGATTAATTTCAATCAAATGTTTCTGAACTATGTGTGTGCTTGTAAAAGTGCTGGGGCTAAATGGGAAAATAACATAGAATATGTTCATAATGTTTCATTAATATGGTACAGTGGCATACACATCCATGTATTCTTTTTCTCTCAGGATGATGCAATAAAGCCACTGGGGAATCTGTGTACAGAACAACATGAAGTATTGTGCATACCATTATTATTGAAAAATAATTTTCATTATAATCATCATGTCAGATGAAATATCTGTATCCGGATTATCTATCAATAAACTGTGCAATAAAAAGAATTAAGTCACATTATTGTTCAAGCATAAGAAAAAAACAGCCTGGTGGTTATACATCACATAAAAAGTGCACAGAACATGCAATATTTGAGGAGCATGCTGTTGAATCTGTGTGCTCCACACTCTCAAGCTATAACAGTACTGCTTCCATATCTTGTTCAACACACAATCAGTGACTTGGCTTCCAATTCAGGAAAATTTGTACTGAACTTAATGATCAATTTTGCATTGTAATTTTCATACTAAAAAGTTCCAAAACTACTTTTATTAATTTTTGTTTTTGCTTTTATTCAGAGCATCAGCTTTGCACGTTTTCACATTGTTCAATTTTTAGTGTAAAACACAAGTTGGCATTTCCCCATATGTCTGATTGTTTAAAAACATTATGGAAGTAATGCAAATGGCGAATAGATACAATTTACACTTGTCAGAAGGGTACACAAAGTATGTGATCCAGACAACCAGTTGTCAGACTTTCATTAGGTGCCTCACTCTGGCAGTATGGGTTCGAATCCTGGACGGGACTCAATCCCCCAAAATATGAGAATCTGTACTTTACTCAGAAAGTGTTATCCCAAATATAACATTTGTTACATTTGACCACTTTCTAAATGGCATTGTGTCTTCATGAATGGATACAGTTTAAATAACAATTAGCTTTAATTTGCTTGATAGTTATGGTTAGCGGGGTTACTAGCATGAGGCTGGTTACTTATAGGGAGAAATGTGTAACTTGATTTCACAATCTAATCATGAACATCACATGACAAATGTTAATATCCAATCTGCATTGTACTATAGACCTTGATGCCTAAATTACTGAATGAACTGTCTGTCTGTTAGTTGCATGTGTGTTCCTTAGAATGCATTATTTACATTTTGATAATAAATATTATGTACATGTTTCATCATAATTTTGGTGTCCCCCACCAAAATGTATGCCACTGATGTTTTATAGATGGGAACATTATTAAATTTTAACAACTGCTTTGTTTTTCACCAAACATGTCTTTGATAAACTACAGCCCTTGGAAGGGTGAGTTTTACCCATGGTTTCCTCTGGTGTTCTCAACAAAATCAGTAGGACACTTTCAGGACAAACTGGTGATTTGTCATTAAGTTATCTACAACCTCATGATGAAGTGTCTTCAGTTGATTTATTGCCACACCATGACTACTGTTATATTTTTTATGGGCAATGGCTATTGCATCATCTGGTCAAAAAGAGAATACACATGGATGTGTATGCCACTGTACCAAATTAATAAAAATAATGAACATATTCTATATTATCCATTTAGCCCCAACATTTTTACCCACAGTTAAAAAATACTAGAGGATTTTATCAATTATTAATCAATTATTTCTTCAAATTATTAGATTTTATCTACGATTAATTTCATTATGTAATCTGAAAGCAAATGCAAAATATATGGCTTGTTATGTAAATAAAATCCAGAGGCCAAATATCAGAACCAATGACACACCCTATCATTGAACACCATTACTACAGATCAAAAGTGTTTGTTTTTTTCTAGTTAGTATAATGGGCGTTCAGTATTTCTGCTAAACCCACCATACAACAATGGGAGAAAACAGGGCATAGTCAGCAACATTTGTGTGGTCAAACTTGCTATAAAACAATACTAATGGTATTTCATTTAGACAACAGACCCGATCTTCCCGAGGCAAGGGAGTTAACTGACTGTAAAAGGCGAACTAAGCTGGAAATTCTGGCCTCGATCGTAACACAACCAGTGGCTATTACTAGTTATGTCCCTTCTGTGTCCCTCCTATTGACCAATCAGATTCCACCTCTGATCACTTACATTTGCTTCAAACAAAATGGCAGCATCCAGTGAAGACAATCTGATCGATAATCAATATCTATAGTGTAATAAAACAGGTCTTTCTTCGCTAAGTGCTTCAAATCATGAAAACCCTTGAGTAAAAACATGAAAAGATTTGGAAAATGTTTGTTGACGCTTAGTTGGCTGTTCACATATTTGTAAATCCTGCAATCGATCGAAATCTGAACAGCAGTTTCCGAACCGGATGTTGATTTCATTAGGCGATTTTAAATATGCATAAACTCGTTAGTCCAGACAATACATACATCCATAATTCCAGCCTAGTTCGGCAAGGGTGGAAACTGGACTTTTATAGTCAGTTAAATCCCTTGCCTCAGCAAGATGGACAACAGAGGGATGACATGAAATATTAACACACAAATCACTGTTGAAAATGAGGTGTTTGTCATTGTTTACATTTCGCCAATGTGGCAACGACTTTTGAGTCTTGAAACAGCTAAATAATGTTTTCCGGCAGTAGAATAACTGGATGTTATTCTCTTAACGTAGCCATTGCATCAGCATGTGTATGAAAATGCTAAGAAACAATTCTCTCAGCCTTACCTCTCAGTTATCTTCCAACACCATCCTCTTCCCTCAGACACAGGGAGACTGCCATCATCCTCTCCCCTCAGACACAGGGAGACTGTCACCATCTTCTCCCTCAGACACAGGAAGACTGTCACCATCCTCTCCCCTCAGACACAGGGAGACTGTCACCATCTACTCCCCGGGACACAGTTAGACTGTCACCATCCTCTCCCCTCAGACACAGGGATGACATCTACACCCTCGATGTCCTGTGTAGCCTGGAACATGATGGTGAATGTCACAGGTAGATGGTCATGCATGTTCTTTTCCAATAATTAAATGCATATAACATATGATAAAAACACTTGAGTTAATATTTATTGCTTTACATTCAAATACAAAGACAATACAAAGACAATGCCATAAACGTGCATATCATAGCCAGACTATATCCTCTCTGGTGTGTGTGTGTGTGTGTGTTGGGGGGTGGGGGGGGGGGGGGGGGGGGGGGGGGGGGGGGGTGTAAAAATCAACACCAAACTATCATATTTGAATACTCATGTATCACTTGAATGTTCAGTTCATTATAAATCTCCCTGATAACGATGCCTGTAATAAATCTGTGGTGGTGTACTCAACACTGAGAATATAGGCACTGAGGTGTGGTGCAGAGCATGTAACACTCGGTCAGTTGGGGCAAGGCGGCTACCATCAACTGGTCCCGGGTACAAGCAATCGTTCCTGGTATCTGACGCTCTGTGACAACTTATCTCAGAGCAAACATTACCTTGATCATCTAAATATAGATTTCATCATTTGAAATCACCTGGTTGTGTTGAGATATGAATGCTTTCCCGCCAACGGAAGGTAACAGGTATTAATAGATCACGGGAAAACCCAAGTTTTCTCCAAATCGCTATTCATCAACATTACATAACAATTCTTACCAGTCGATCGAATCTTTCGTTATCGATACTGCCAGCTGGGGATAAGACAAAACATTTCACAAGGCAGTCGTACGATGGTACTCGCCGTGACAGCCATATGTCACGTGTTCCGTTAGTCCACACATCGCCACAGAGGAAGCGCTTGGATTATACAGCTCAAACCTCGTCTGCCAATAAACCCACATCGTACCATACATTCCAAGCTGCGTTTATGATTAACTTTCGGAACAGTTAGGGACAGTCCTATAATTTCAAGTAATTGTTTTCTAAATTTGCACAATATTTCGGGATGATCATTTATTATCGGGGTGTGGGAAAGTGCCGTGATATGTTTCACTTATGTTGGGGTACCTGAAAAGCAAGATATGACACAGTCCAAAAAACATCCTTGCGGTCAGCAGTCCTATAATATGAAGACCTATATCATAGGCGGATCCAGAGGGGTGGTCCAGAGGGTCCGCATGTACACATGCCTTTGGATATCAGAGATGTAAATTCCAATTATTTATTGTTTTAATTTGGAAACATTAACAGAAAATATTATAGAGTAGAATGTTGTAAAGGTAATATATTTGTATTTAGAAATCATATACGTTAAAAGGTACATACAGTATATATTTCTTCAATAATATTTATAGTGGATGGGGATTACCTCTACATACATTGCATCACTCATTGTACAGAACAGTTTAATAAACATACTTAGCCAAATAGAAGTGGTATTCCAATAAGTGTTATAAAGATAAATATATACACAGACATAGACATTCCCAAGTTATACAGATAATTAATTATACAGCGAACTATAGATGTCTAACTTGTGTATCACGTGTATATCACCAGTTTAAATCCACTGAATCAGCAGTATGTTCCAACAAAACAACTCTAATAAGATGAAACATTTCTGGTTCTGGTCGTAGATTAACATATTCAATAAACTTTGTATTTCCTTATGAAACCGTTTGAGATCACATCCATTCTTATAGAAGTAGGAATTACATCTAATAACTGTAAACTGGGGGCAAATGAAACATAATGTAAAGCATCTTCACAATGGTGTCCGCATAAACAATATCCTAGCTGAGTCATCTCATATTCTATCATATCTAAGGCTTTTCAAATCACTGCACCTCCGGCATATATCTTTGCCGGCGATAGGCGACCGTATGTGCTGTGAAGGTTATAGCATGTATTCTCGCCAGCGACAATTTACGCCGTAACACCCCTCCCCTTTAAATATGCAGATTCTGCCCTTGTATATGAAGCAAGTTTCGATTTTCGACAGCATCTGAATTCCCCATCTCACTGGAGCGGCTTTATAATGTAAATTGAGTTTCTATTAAAATTATACATTTTTGTTAGTAAGCATTCGTCGGTAGCGACGGTGTTGGGCTCCCGGAAGGCTTCGGCGACGAAGAGTTTCCCCGCACGTTCTTTCATCTTAGCTAGTTGGCACTCTCACCATTGCTTTGGTAACCCACAGGTATGGCCGACACTTGTTTGTGAAGGGTCACACAAGGAACGAGTAGTGAGCACGAAGCAGAGTGACGTTACTGTTGACTGTGGCGTTATGTCTTAATATGTTACTGCGATCGTGAGAGTGTACACAACTCGATGCTAAAACGGCCCGGCTTTGGGGTGTGTAAGAAACAGATGACTGCACTCTGCACTCCTGCCTGTCCTATACCATTTATCTTACAACTCACGGTAATATAAATGTGGCTGCCCTTTCTGTACGCGACTGTGTGAATTGTTACATTAGAAAACATTACTTGATACCGAATGCGATACCATGGGAACACGTGTTTGAAAATTTAGGAAGCGGTAATTATCAAGCGATATGTTAGTCAATGTGTAAAATCAGACAATGTGTAAAATGTGATTCCGTCTGTCAGTTTACAAAGTGCCTAAATACTTCAGTCATTTTACAAATTGTTAGAAAAATCTGTCCATTTATTTGACAGAATGACAAAAGATAATAAACATTTTCAAAAGGGCTGAAAAATATCATAATAAGACTTGTTATGCTAGCATTAGAAGTAAAATAAAATATTTTAAAAATACACGTTGACTTTCCTTTTCTTTTCACCCAATCATTTTCAGTCACTGCGTGATGGAATTCAACCCAATATGTTTGCTTTGTTTATGTTTGCAATTCGTTATCACACTAAAGTAAAATTGACATATTTTTCAGTCAATTGTTAAAATCAGTGAAAATTTTAGGCGTTTCGTAATATTTCCCAAACGAAAATTTCAGTCATTTTCCACATTAACTGTAACGTAAACACACGGCCTTGCAGCTGATGGACCCGGGCCTGTGGCCAGGCAGTCAAGTGACTATTTCAAAACCCACGCATTTACGCAGCTTTTGAACAAGACATGAAAGCCGGATACTGCCCTGTCTCCCCGTCGCCTGGCCTCGCGACAAGGCGAGTTCGCGGGCTGACAACGGGAAGGGTCCAATCTACCACTACCTGGGGGAGGATGGCCCTGTGACGACCTGTTTGTCTGCAGTATCAGCTTATATTTAATCCCATGTTACTTCTGGCTATGTCAGTACAAACACATTGTAACATCGTAACATGTCTTCATACATGACAAGTTTCAATTTCCATTTGCTTCCAATATTTCATCAGACAAACACAATACATCAACATGTTTTGATATTCCTATTCATGTTTGATAAATATTTGTTTTCCCCCAATTAACGCGTCTCCTAATATGTATTAGATTTCTTTCAAAAGCTTGTCATACGTCGACACAGACGGATTGTGGAGGTAGGTGGACTCGTCCAGTGGAGGGTGTGCAGGGTGTAAAGTAATGGGATGCGGCACACAGCACGAAGACGACAGGACTGTTCCGGGATCTGTTGGCCGGCCGTTAGACTTGCACAAGTCTCTATGGAAATTATTTTTAGTTTTAATAATTTTTCCTACATTATAAAAAATAATGTAAACAAGTTGTCCTTATAACAGACTAGACTTATCGATTGAAAGGATATTTAATTACTATACACCCATGGACTTATCATTCAGTACAACCTTGAAGCAAGGGCTAGCCGGTCATGAGATATCGTCAACAATAAACGCCTGTTTGATTCTACCTGTGACTCGGGGCATGTTGTCACGTGACTGTGACGGGTGTCTCTATCAAAATTATATTTCTGTCACATGTACTATAACTTATTGGCGAGGTCAGAGGTCATCTTATCACAACTGATATCCAGCAACAAATATATCATGCCTACTTCGAAATCTAACCCGCAGATAAGGAATAAGTTACTTTATCGTTGTTAAAAGTTTTTGTACCGTGCCCACGAAATATTCTTATCCATTTTTCTTGTTTCGTCTCTAATGCTGAAGTGCAATACGTGTAGGACCAAGCAAACAATACTCTCACCAAGTGTAGCTGGGGGAAGTCTAATAATTCAAAATTTATAAGGGACTATAGTCACATATTACACAGTGCGTGCGTGTGTGTGTGTTGGCGTGTGTTAGTGTGGATGGGTGGCGGAGAGAGACACTGGTCTTAGGACCATATATGTTATCATGACTCCGCCCTATTTTATGTAATCTTGCTTTAATTCGTGATCATCTATATCTCGACTATACCGATATCCTGTAAATGTACAAATATGCTTAATGTAATGTATGTGTAATATAATAATATAATTTAGAGGCAAAAGAACATTAAAATTGAAACGAACGTTAACATTATGGTGTAAAACTTCGCCACTATGGGGAACCGAGCTGCGTTTGGTGAGAACAAATGACGTCATGTTTGGTATTAATTGTTTGTTTGTTGTTTAACGCCGCACTCAGCAATATTCGAGACGGTAGTCTGTAAAATAATCTGGTACAGACAATTCAGAGATTGACATCATGAGCATCGATCTACGCAATTGGGGTACAATGACATGCACCGACTCACCGGGCCTGCGCTCGCCATCTCCTTAATCGCCTCTTACGGCAAGCATGGGTTGGTGGAGTCTATTCTAACCCGAATCTTCACGGGTATGTATGGTAGTAAATACGGCCACAACCAGCGTGATATTCTGGATGCGTTTTAACACAGAGCACATAGCATATACTAAATGACAAGAGAGCACATACGCATGTCACGCTGGAGTTACCTAAAGTGGTACGGATGCACTAGACTTTTAACACATAGCATATACTGGGTGTGTCTTGGTGGGACTGTTCACTCCGTGCTGAAACTCTACAACACTGATCTTTCGACCACGTCTCTCAACACGCGGTTTCTGCAGTCGGAGCTGTCTGACATCTTTTGACTTCTTTAGTCTCTTGACTGACTTTATGCTCCTGGCGTGCTGTTGAAGCAGTGTTGCTGCCACTGCCTGATCTCGCTGGAATCCCTGTATAGCAATCCAGACAGAGGGATGTTGAAGCAGTGTTGCTGCCACTGCCTGATCTCGCTGGAATCCCTGTATAGCAATCCAAACAGAGGGATGTTGAAGCAGTGTTGCTGCCACTGCCTGATTTCGCTGGAATCCCTGTATAGCATTTAGTAAAGAAATCAGTTTTCTTAATTACTACTCTGAATCTCCCCTCATTAATGGTTGATTTTACAAGTCGGTTAAACCTGTTGGTGGTCTTTTATTTAATGTTGTTAGTAAGACATTTACTTATATAAATTGCAAAACAATAGCTGATAGCTCATGTAGGGGCTTTTGACCCATTTGCCAAATAAGGGGTTTTGTCTTAAGGGATCATGTCCATGGGGCCTTTTGTCCTCGGAAAAGGTAGTGATTCGATATATCATAATTTATCCATTTTTTTAAATTTAAACAAGGCTTCAACGTTACAATTAGATCGTACACGCCGTGCACTGCAAACAAGCTTGTACATTCTTTGTATAGATGAGATATCCAAAGCCCAAACAATTTGGAAAATATGAGATATACAAAGCAAAACCAATGTTGTAGAGACAGTGTTCACAAAGTTGTTTTTCTCCGATGTATTGGTAAAGGGAGATAATTGCTATATATTGTTATATTATTGTTCTGCATGTGCAAAATGAAGTGTTTTAAAGCCGACCACTATTATTAGCATGTTTCAAATAAAACTGACATAGTGGAGTGTAGCATTGCTGGAATTTGCCCTTAAGCTTTAATTAGCACTCCACCGTGTTAGCGGGATTACGTACTCTCATCACAGGGTCAATTCTATTATGACTACAGAAATTACTGTAGGCACATTGGGAACTGAATCACCATTAGCATTATTATTGCTAAGAGATAAAAATTAGTTTGTCAATATCTGTTGCCCAATCAAGTCAGGCTTTTGCTGTTGCAGATTCTTGCATAAACTGTATACGCAAAAAAAACAACTGACCACATGAATTAAATACTTATTACATGTACTGTATAAATAACAACAAAAATGATATAGACCCAATCACATCAAAATTAATTACTTTTAAGAACAATGGCATTTACGTTTTTATCCATTAAGGAACAAAACTTGCTTGAAGTTTAAAACGAATTCCCGATCTCTATCGTGTAATGCTGTGGTTATTAAATCCAGTACCAATCCAAGTGAACAGTATCCAATCAAAACCATCAACACTGAACCGATGTGGTGCAAAGCAATCACATAAAACGTCTAAACTCATAGTTACTAAGAATCAAGGTCCCGTTGCACAAAGCGATCTTAGCGCTGCGATTAACGTGAGTCGGTGTTAAAGTATGGGAGTTACGACCATCTAAGACTGCCTTGTGGAACAGGCCCCAGGACAACATAATAACTATATCAGTTGGCACACTCGTGGTATTTGAAGAACGAATGTGGTATGTTCATACTTCAAAATGAACAGTTATTGTACTGATAACACGTTACTAAAGTTGTGGAAAGGGACATTCTGAAGTTTTGTTAGTAAACGGTAGCCGACACCCCCCGAACTTACGCGGCTCTGATCGCTTTATTCCGTTTCTGCTCCAGTGACCACACTGCGGGTGTAGGCGCATCACATGACCGGACTTTTCTCTTGTCTGTGAACAAGCGCACTTCTTCTAAAAGAATGCGCTATGCCTATTGTTTTGCATAAGCATATACACTTACTACGACAACTGCGATAACGAGGTGCTTGGCAATATAGCTTTACACATCAGGACGTGGAGATAAAAAGCGGAAATGGTTTGTCCACAGACGTATATATGCGTCTTTGGTTTGTCACGTTTCAGGATATTTTCTCAATGAAAGTTAAAAATTTCATGACGTCCCGAGCAATATTCCAGCATCTCCAGCCTTTCTACATTTCTACCAAGATTTCAAAAGCGATATACTATGCCCAGAAGTTGTTTGGTCGAGGTTACAACATTCAAGGCTTCAGTAAAGCCTTCAAAATGTTTTCTGGTAGACATGCGGAGAACATATTTGGCGCATCAATGATGTCCGATGCAATTCCCTATTTTGACTTGTACCATATGTTTCCGTGTTTTGTCAGGTGAACATTTGACTTGCCTTTGCATGTGTTTGTGACTGGTGCCACCGGTGGGGCAGGATACGGTCACCTTTTCGCGAACACCTGGTATCACTACTATTTGATCTCCATTCATAAACATATGCTCATGATGTAGTCGGAATCGTACAATCGACTCTGCTTTCTGCAGAGATATCTATTGGATATGGAAAAGGTTTTGTCACGATGTAAAATGTGTAGACACATCAAAAGAGGAAAAACACAGTAGTGGAACGAGGCATATTTATAGTGACCTCGGCTTTGATAAACACTGGCTCCTAATGTAATTAAGCGGGCAATTAGTATGTTTTAACTCCAGTTTCCCTCTTTTGAAAAAACAAGAATGAAGCCAGTTTACTCTGCGCAACGCCTGCTTTGTCGGCTTCACTGTACGGAGCTCTATTGTTTTGAGAACAGAATCAGGCATGTGACGTCACATTCGGAAACTACTTCATGCATGACCACACACAGAACCGTCGACTTACTGTCTCTTTTTAATACAATTAAACCTTGAAACTGCGCCAAATAATTCAAAATATCTTACTCAGGAGTAGCTTAGTAGTAAATTTGGGGAAGCAGTCTGACTAAAACAACAATTATTCAGAACCTCAAACAGAGGGAAAGGGAAACAACACTCCAACTTTCAGTCGTCTCGTCGGCGCCATTTTAATTAGCCCGCGTAATCGCCAGAAGCCAGTTAGCGTCAGCGACCCAACGAACTGGGCTTCTGACCAGGGAGGGGCCAACTGGGCCTTTGAATCCCCGTATTTGAGTGACACGTTGATTGATAAGTCACTGTTATCTTGCACAGTCAGTGTTTATTTAATAATGTGTTGGTGTACTTTAGAAGACGGTTTACACCAAGATCTGGGCGTGAAGTGCCGAAAAAAAACATCCTTTGTTCAAAGGATGAGCCGATAATATGTTGATTGATTGCTCATTGTTATCTAATATAAAAAAAAATTAAAACCGAGGACCACATGAACATAGTTGTCCCGTGCGCTATCTCAGGTGACCAGTGAGACTTGACACCTATGTGAAACACCTGAAACAAATTTAGTGATCAGTTGAGAAACGAACATGTGTCATAAAGACACGTGACATCGGACAAGTTTCTTTGTACAGCTTCAGATATTGTTCCTTACCGTGGATATCTGCGGATACATTCAAATACGATTTTTGGATTTGTTTTCATTCATTTGCTGTAGCAAGAACGCGGGATGTTTCAACCGTGACTGATAAAATTGTTCCATGCAATCAGTTGTTCCAAAGTGCTACGCTTATGGTTATTATTTTTTTACTTATATATCGTAAAAGCTGCAAAAGAAATAGCTCGATGTTGGAATATTTTATATCTGAATAATAGTTTGAGATACTATTCATCCTATCATTGCATCAACATTCTTTGAAGTTTTATTTATTGTGTATTTTGTAACCGAAACACCGGTAGATTGGTAGAAGATGTGTACACAACTGATTGCTATTCCCGGCATAGTTTACGAGATAGTACACACGGTAATCTTTATTTCTTCATATAAAACAATGCCTAGCAGAACAGAAAATACAATTTAAATAGTAAATCATGATTAATGATAATTTATCCGAATTCCACAATTTTATTAATCAAGTTTGTTATCACCTGCTCGTTTACCTGAACCTTTTGAGCCAGTATCATTGGAAATAGATGGGGCGTTAGACGTTGTGTTGGGTATATTTCTAACGTTTTACTTCAGGATGACGCAGTTAATTGGCCAACTTTGCTTTGGAATGATAAGGGTAATGCAAATGAAAATAAGTCACGTACTTACAGAAAATATAACTGTGCACCGCTGTTGATTTATTTGTAAAAACCTTATGTCTAATGACCATCGCCATATGTTTTTAGTGAAGCTTAGATGTGGAATTTTACCTTTGTTGAGACAGGTATATTCCAAGCTTTCTATACGAATATGGAGAGGTTATGTAGATATTGTCATTGTGGTTTTCATATAATAAATATATTCAACTCTCTCTTGCGCTTCTTTATCTTATTTTACAGTCTACTATGTTTCTGAAGGGGTCAGCTTATTACCTTTCCAATCACGAGTGCATAACTTTGATAAGACTGTATACGAAACTAACTGTACCATAACTTTATTGTTGAGTCTGGTCGACTTAATTTAAATATTTGAATATTTGACTGACAGTGATGGGTCATTCGTGACCAACTCGTGTTATTCCTGGACAAGCCGAATAGCGACTCGTGCCCCTCTCATGGCCATTTTTGCGACCGGGTTCCGTCTTAGCGCAAACGGGCAAACCTAACACAATTGTCAGCTCGTTGCGTAATGGTTCACATATATTTCCCCATATATTATATATATTTCAGATGCAATTTAAAGCACAGCTGGACATGCTGAATTATACAGTATGATTTAACACATTTAACTGTGTCTGGGGTATATTTTTATATGCAAGACATATGTAAAATAAAATAAAAATATTTCTGAGGGATTCTCTGACGAAGAACTTGAAATCATACGCGCATTCTGATTGGTTTGTCGTATTTTCGCACATAACATTCATCGATAGGAGGACGAGTCTTCTTGCAGATTACGGAAAGCGGCGAGTGGTGACGAATGAGTGATGGGTGACATTGATCAGACTCCTGATGTATATATATTCTGTTCATTTCAATTAAACGCCTAAATGATAAGACTCAAGAGACCATATTTTTGTACTACATACCCAAATCACCATGTCATTATTGATATTTGTATTGTGTCTTCTGGAGCGGCATTCAAACAGTTCGGCTTGTATGCCAATCCAGTTTCTCTGGAATCCTCTGCGTAATAAAATTATATTTGATTTCCCTCTCAACCCCCCCCCCCCCCCCCCCCCCCCCGTTTGGACAGCATAACCAATTATCTATTAGCACGTTCATGAATGTCAAAGAACAAACAGCACAGGACTAAGTGGAGTGTTTGTTGAATGTAATTTCGTGAATACACCAATTCCGTAACACCGTCTCTGAGCACAAACCCGAGAATGTATTGCCACTACAATAGCCCCATTATGTCAATTGTAAGTCATGTAAAACAACGTGACTAGTGAGTCCATGGGTCTGTAACTGTATACATGTATTTCCCTTTTCATGTATGCTCACTGTTTTACAGGACTCGGTGATTTAACTTTCAAACTTAATCATGTTTTTAGATGATTTTTTTTTACATACGCCTGTTGGCCGGGTGCTTTTAATTTAATTTAAGATATTTCTCAACCCTCCAAATATAGTTGTCATAATGAACAAAGTATATTAAACATTATTGTCACATACACAAGAGACCCATCAAGATCCGGGTTAGAAAAGGCGGCTATGCTTATCGTAAGAGGCGACTAACGGGATCGGCTGGTCTGGCTCGCTGACTTGGTTGATGCATGTCATTATATCCCAAGTGCGGAGATCGATGCTTATGATATCAATCAGTGGATTCTCTGGTCCAGACTCGATTATTTACAGGCCACCGTCATATAGCTGGAATATTGCTGAGTGCGGCGTAAAACAACAAACAAACAAACAAACTGTCGTAAAAGGCCACTAACGGGATCGAGGTGGCCTGTCATGTCTCAAGGTCGAGTTAATGGTTGCTTACTTTGAAATTCTCTTGATTCGCCGAAGAACATTGCAACAATGTTACATGGTCGGTATTTGCCGGCTCTCAGTCACATACTTTCCACAACACATACTCAGTTACGCAAAAAAAGAATAGTTCGTTGAATATATACAACCTAAGCTGAAAATATGTCAACATCAATAAAATTTTATTCTATTAAAAAAATGACAGATAATAATTGGGTTTAATCTAATCTTTGAAAAAGGTAATAGGAAAGTAAATAAAAATATAAACATGACTCGATGCACTGAGGTAAGGTCAACCTTCAAGTGCGTATTTGTATATGACGTCACAGAAGTTTGTAAAGAGGTGCATTTCGAGTCGAACGCGAGCATGAGGATGACATTTATTTACTGTTGTTTAGAGTTAAATTATGGAACAGTTATTGAAAATACGCCATTGCCTAGAATGCACGGAGAAGGTCGGACCGGAATAGTAATCTTGTCAACGGATATTTTTTTCTTCTTCGATGACCAGTCTGAAAAACAGGTAGGCAATTATTTTTATATATTAAAGTTTCTTTCCTTACCGTTTAATGTCTTATTTATTTAAAAGCTCGATTAATTTTATTCGGCTCACCATTTGACAGTTTCAGAGCCCATTTAGTGTTTTTCATTGTAGATTTGCTGTGTCTTGGTTCCTCCAAATCTTGGAGGTTTTCCTCCGATACAATAGTGAATCGGGTTTTAGTTTGGGGTTGATCAGGAGCAGTCGCGTTGATCTATGTCGCCGGCCACATCTGACAGTGTACAACATTGCTTTTAGTCGCAATTGTTTTTGTGCTAGATTCCTTAGTCATTTCCGAAAACAAGGCATCAAGTCAATATCGCTCAATAAATCAATTTCGTTCACCTCAGTGATTTCATTTGCATTACGATTATTCATAGATAGCCCTTCCATATCAAAATCACCGTAAGGACAATCCATTTTGTTTCATGTAGCAGACGACAACAAACAGAACCGAAACATTTGATTATTTTTAAGTCAGATAAAATGTAACGAGACCTGGCAAAAATATTAAATTTATCATGGTGCTGATAAATGCAGGAATTAAAAAAAAAGAAAATAAAAAAACGAGTTGATTATAAACACCGAGAGTTCTGTGAACTCCCAGAAAGTAGTTCCTGCAAAAGTAAGCTCGATCGATTTCACAAAAAAAATGTCTACATCGTGTGAATTTTGTCAAATATTAGACCAGGTGACTACCCATTCAGCCAAAAAGCATGAAATAAACAGTGTACACTTCAAAGTATGACACCAGAGACCACATAATATTCTTTTATATTATATTGGTCTCTGATGACACTATTACAACATGACCGATTGGGAATTGTTTTACCGTAGCCCTGCCAAAAAGTATTTAAATACTTGTAAAAAACGATCTGGTCATTCATACACTGAAGTTGACCGAAGCTTTAGCTAATTCAAACACATAAAAGTCAGAAGGTATGCGTGCATAGTCAGAAAGAAATGCGAATATTAGTGACCTGTCGTGTAACCATGGAGTAACCTAAGTGATGTTTTGTCATTACACCATGTACAGCCAGGGTATCTGTATAAGCAGAGACCATATACCGAGGACGCTATACAGTCTCTGGTATAAGACACATAATCCGTCCTATACCATGCACAGGTGTCTCACAGACGACTGCGCGGCCCGATTATGGCTGAAGCAGCTTCCCGCGCCAGGGTGAATGTTATCGCCAGCAGACCGCGATTGAGCGGGAGAGTGGGAGAGCTGTTAGCCTTGTAGACTTGCACGCCTCCAGGGAAATAGTTATTAGTTATTATTTTAAACCACAATTCTGACCCTGTAAATAATAAGAGCAAGGTGTCCCCCATAAAATACAGCCGTCCTTCCGCTTATCTAGACTTGCCTGTTATATATTATATTGATATAATTACTAAACATCCATGGAGTTATAATTCAGTAGAGACTTGGAGCAAGGCTATTCACTTGGTTGCTGGTCTGGACACCACTATTGAGCTGCTGATCAAACGCCTGAATCATATCCCTGCAGACAAATATTTTTTTCAGAGCATCCAGCATATCCATTGACATGAGCAGCTGTTAGTTTTCGTGGCGTAAAACCTGAGTAATACATTTTCTGTACTAACACACAAACGACCTCTTTCCAGCTGGTGCTCTTTCCCGCCTTATGGAACCTGGAAGGCCTCGTCAATATACCCACGAGGGTGCGCCAACACTTCTGTCACATGCTTTTGAATAAAGAAAAACCCACTACGCATTAAATCTGGGATTTGTATGCGTAAAATATTTATATCAGTACCTTATGTGATATAGACACGTAAACGCTTTCGTAAATGTGTAAATATTACAGACGTTATTGGATGTTGCTGTGAACTACGAACATCATGTACTCAATGAAATAATATCGATGGAAGGTTAAATTTTAACCCACTCACTCACTAATAAACGCAATTTGGATACGATGATATAGCAACTATGTTTGTCGTAAGAGGCGACTAACGGCCCAGACTCAGTTATATACAGACCGCCGTCAGATAGCTGGAATATGGCCGAGTGCGGCGTTAAACAACAAACAAATAAACTACAAACGATGACATGTATCAACGATGTCAGGAGCCTGACTCCCCCGATCCCCTTAGTCGCCTCTTACAAGACACACAGTGGCCTGTTATGGCAAGCATGAGTTGCTGAAGACTATTCTAACCGGGAACTTCATGTCTTGAAATAAAGCAAAATAAAATGAAAAAAACAACAAAAAACAAAAACCGTATCAGTTAATTTCATCAAGCAGGACTACAGAAGTAAACAATAACCGTGGTTACTTCTCACAGCACAGCAAGTCAAACTTCTCGTCTTGTTCAAAGAGACTTGGTTTTAAAGACCACGCTTATGTGGGCTTTTTGGTCTACTGCAATACCTGCTGTTTTGTGCGTGTTTTCGTCAGATGTCGAGTAACCGTGTCGTAACATCAAGTCTACGTTTATGATCCAGCATTTGGCCTTATATGTAGATTCAGTATAAACTGTTCAGACTACTCTAACCTTGTTAACTAATGTACGCAATGTAGTAGTATTCATGTGTCAAGCACATGAGCCAGCGCTGTTGTTGAGATTCGTCTCGGCCTCAGCGGTCTATTTTTAGCGCACCTGTTGCTCGGCTTGTGACAGCGAGCCACAGCCAGAAGGCTCCTGCAGTGAGTGGTGGCCGACCACACCAGGAGGTCTGTGAGAGTGTGCGCTACGGAGGACATCGTTGACAATGGAATCGGAGTAGAATCAAGACACGAGTAGTGTATTAAAAGTAGGATATATCTTTGTCCCCCCACACGAGCACCACCCATTAAAACTCGGGTTTATTTCAACTCTATATTTAACATTTTCCATGCACACGAGTGAAACCTTGTCACCCGTCACCCACATCCCGGTGGAAGGTCTTTGCACCAATACAACATAAAATTATGTTTAAAAACACAGAGACATATATTGCTGATAAAATAAATAGTAGGTTTGATGCTATGTACAGTGGCTAGACAAATGGCAGTGTGGGTACTGCCTATTGTGTGTGAGTGATTCGGGTGAGTCAGTGGACAAAACGTGTTGGTGAGTGGGTGTCGCTGCGGAGAGCTCAAATTTGATATTTGATATTATTTTTTATAGGCACGTCAGGCTATAATGTTTAAAATGGTAAAATGTACATATTCATATCAATGTTCAGACCACTGACCATTCAGTGAAGACGTTCAGAGACGTAAATGTTTAATTAATCCATGTTAAGTTAAAAAGGATTAAACATATTTATATTTTGACTGAAAATTTTAATACGTTGCACTATATATAATCAAGTAACAATAGAAAGTCATGTGACAATAATTACACAAAATACACTTTGGTTGTCAGTAATCAACTGAAACATAATCAACAGTGTCGGTTTTGATATAATGATGGGATAATACGTAATATTAATTACAAGATACTAATATAGTTTATGTGTGTGCTTAGAGTATTTATTATGTTTAAATCTACCAGAATTTGTTATGAAAGTATATGGACAGGTAAAAGAATTTGTTGATTTACTTCAGATGATAGTCCTTCGCATCGGTAGAGTACTGTATTAATACTATATCTTTTATATAACATAATAAATTGCATCTAATTTGATCATAATTGCGACAAAGAAAAATAGTGTTGCGGGTCTTCATAGTAGTGACCACAAGGACAGCTTGGCCGAATTTATGTCTGTTTAGGTCACTGCACCCGAGTTGGAGGCAGCAGTGGATAATTTGACAGAATATGGTTCTAAAATTTGTTTTAAAGAAATGTTTGTAAGTGCATGATAATGCATTTCAAAAATTTGAATATGAGCCAATTGATTTAATTTCTTCAGACAGATTAGTCCATAACTTTGGAGCATTAGGTATAAAGGATATTGCATAATGTTCAGTCGAACATCTAATTCTGACGATTTTTTCGCTGGTGCTAAAGTAGTTACCACTTTATTTTCAAACCATTAAAATAATGTTCCCTTAATACCGCAAGTCTCTTTGTTTACTAATAACTAGTTATGTGTAAATGTTTAAAATGTTAAAATGTATGTATTCATAACAATGTTCAGTCATGTTTTGCTTTATCTGTAAACACATCCACATTGTGAGTAGACTCACTGCCTGAAGTTTATAATCTTGTGATTTGTTTAAATCAATTGTATTTTGGTTTTATGAATTTTATGTATTTGTACTCTTTCTGGATAACTTGTTTATATCATAAAGCTTATAACTGCTAATGCATTTCAGAATTCATCTCTATTGCTGCAAATACTCCTCGTACTGCTTACAGTAACATTTACCTCACATCTCTATTGCTGCAAATACTCCTCATACTGCTTACAGTAACATGTACCTCACATCTCTATTGCTGCAAATACTCCTCATACTGCTTACAGTAACATGTACCTCACATCTCTATGGCTGCGAATACTCCTCATACTGCTTACAGTAACATGTACCTCACATCTCTATGGCTGCAAATACTCCTCGTACTGCTTACAGTAACATATACCTCACATCTCTATTGCTGCAAATACTCCTCATACTGCTTACAGTAACATATACCTCACATCTATATGGCTGCAAATACTCCTCGTACTGCTTACAGTAACATATACCTCACATCTCTATTGCTGCAAATACTCCTCATACTGCTTACAGTAACATGTACTTCACATCTCTATGGCTGCAAATACTCCTCGTACTGCTTACAGTAACATGTACCTCACATCTCTATTGCTGCAAATACTCCTCATACTGCTTACAGTAACATGTACTTCACATCTCTATTGCTGCAAATACTCCTCATACTGCTTACAGTAACATGTACTTCACATCTCTATTGCTGCAAATACTCCTCATACTGCTTACATTAACATGTACCTCACATCTCTATTGCTGCAAATACTCCTCATACTGCTTACAGTAACATATACCTCACATCTCTATTGCTGCAAATACTCCTCATACTGCTTACATTAACATGTACCTCACATCTCTATTGCTGCATATACTCCTCGTACTGCTTACAGTAACATGTACCTCACATCTCTATGGCTGCAAATACTCCTCTTACTGCTTATAGTAACATGTACCTCACATCTCTATCATTTGTCTATTGCTGCAAATACTCCTCATACTGCTTACAGTAACATGTACTTCACATCTCTATTGCTGCAAATACTCCTCGTACTGCTTATAGTAACATGTACCTCACATCTCTATTGCTGCAAATACTCCTCGTACTGCTTACAGTAACATGTACTTCACATCTCTATTGCTGCAAATACTTCTCATACTGCTTACAGTAACATGTACCTCACATCTCTATGGCTGCAAATACTCCTTGTACTGCTTACAGTAACATATAGCACTAAAACCGGCATTAAAAACCACATTCACTCACTCTTTCTTTTTGTAACAACATTCTAATACTCCCTCCCTCATACAGTTTCTCAGTATAATACAGTAGTGTTTTGGTTAAGAGAGTTACAAGCTACAAAACATCTTCCTGATTATACAGGCGATCTTTGCCAAAATCTCACCTCAGCAATTATTGCCGCAGCTGAAAAATCAATTTAAAAAAAAGACCACAAAACTGGCAAAACTCCGGTACCATGGTGGAACAGGGAAATAGCAAAAGCTAGGAGAGTGAGAAAGAAAGCCCTAATAGGTCAAAAAGGGATAAATCAGCCTTCGCCCAAGTCCGAGCAGCCAGGACAAAAGTAGGACAACTCATAGACGATTCTAAAAAAGAGTCACGGCAGACCTTGTGCAAATTCCATAATGAGAAAACAAATGCTAAAACAGTCTGGAGCAAAATACACGCAATCAGGGGTAAGCGTAAACCCACAAAACTTCCCAAGTTAGCCAACGCCCATACAGTCAAAGAAAAGGCCAACATTCCAGCTGAGCACTTCTCATCTGTCAGCAGCAACACAAATTGCAGCGAAAAATTCAAACAGGAGAAAATGCTTATGCTTAAGATCTCAAAACGGCCGCAAAGCAAGCATCTGGTATACAATATACCATTTACTGTGACAGAGTTTGATGATGCAATACAACATAGAAAAGGCACAGCACCCGGTCTTGACACAACCAGCTATGAGATATTGAAAAACCTACCTGATCAAACCAAACCTTACTGAGTTGTATAACATGATATGGTCCAAAAGGAGAAGTCCCAAAAGCATGGAAACATGCTGCAGTTATCCCGCTGCTAAAGCAAGGGAAAGACGAAGCCCTACCAAACTCTTATTGACCGATCTCACTCACCTCAAACATGTGCAAAGTCATGGAAGCCATGGTTACGAAAAGGCTCATGCATCACCTTGAAACTGGCAACCACATAAAACCTGACAAAAGTGGCTTCAGGAAGGGACACTCGTGTCTAGATCATATTCTAAGACTGGAAAATGAAATAAAAAAAGCTCAATTAAACGGACAATACCTAGCCGCAGTATTCCTGGACTTCAGCAAAGCCTGCGACATGGTATGGCATGACGGACTCCTCTCAAAACTAGCACAAAATGGAGTAGAAGGGAACATGGCAAACTTCATAGACAGCTTCCTGCAAGACAGGTCGCTATCAGTTAAAATAGGGAACAATCGATCTGATCCTATGGCACTGGACAATGGCACGCCACAAGGCAGCATTATAAGCCCAACCCTGCTTAATATTATGATCAACGATCTTTTTGACCATGTCAACTCTCCTACCCAAACTTCTAAATTCGCTGATGACAGAGCAATATGGGTAAAGCACAGAGATATTTCACAAATCAGAAAAAAACTCCAGTCAGCCCTGGACGGGGTAGATGAATGGTGCAATAAATGGGGATTCACCCTTTCAAGTGAAAAAACTGTTGGAGTTCCATTCAAATGCCGGGGGAAAGATGCTATGATACCCCGTGTCTCCATAAAAGGCAAACCAATCAAATTCGAAAAATCTGCAATATTTCTTGGAGTGATCCTTGATCAACACCTCACTTGGCGCAAACATATAGAATATGTGGAAAACAGATGTCAAAAAGACCTGAACGTATTACGGGCAATTTCAGGCACATCCTGGGGCACATCGAGGGACACTCAGCTGGACCTCTACAAATCTCTTATCAGATCAAAAATTGACTATTGTTGTGAGGCTTTTCATTCAGCATCAAATACTGTCTTGAGGCACCTAGACAGAATACAATACAAAGCCCTAATGCTGGCCACAGGCGCAGCAACAGGCACCTCACTAGAAGCACTACAAGTAGAAACGGGAGAACTCCCATTGGAACTAAGAAGAGAGCAGGCAATATTATCGTTCTGGGGACGAACATCAAACCCTTTGGTTAAAAAGATATGGCAAGACAAAAACACTCAATATGAAGCCCTAGCTCGAAAAAATCCCTCACTAAAGCCATCTGGGATATTAGTACGTGAACTCATTCGAAGTCACAATTGTGATGACATTCAGCCTCCAGAAAGTCACTACAAAGGGTTACACCCTCCCTGGACTTTAAAAACTCCCAAAGTTGACACTGCTTTAACATCAGAAGTCACTAAAAAAGAAAACCCAACCCTACTTAGATTAGTAGCTATCACTAAAATCCAAACTACCTGGGACAGCTGGGCCCATATATACACTGATGGATCCAAGAATCCTATCATCAATAGTGTTGGTTACGGGATCCATATCCACAGCTCCAAACCCCAAGCACATTCAGTTCGCTTGCCTGATGGTCAGTCAGTATTCACTGCTGAATTGGAGGCAATTCATCATGCACTCAAACTCATACCGGAACTTCCGGCAGCAAAGGCAGTCATCCTATCAGACTTGCTAAGTGCACTTCAGGCCATCAGTGGCAGAAACTCAAACTCCAGGCCAAACACAGTCAACAATATTCTATACGAATATACAAAACTATCGGACCAAGGCCAACAGGTGGAGCTGTGTTGGATCCCCTCTCACATAGATATTCATGGAAATAAAAAAGCAGACTCACTGGCGAAGCTAGCTCTAGACAAAGCCGATATACAGCCTATTCCCTTTAGTAAACTAGAGATGAAAATCAAAATCAAAGTCTCCATAGCAGAAAGATGGCAAGCCCAATGGGACGCAAGTAAGATTGGCAGATGGCTATATAAAATTCAATCCAAGGTCCAACAAAAGCCAAACTCATACTTAAATGAAAGGAAAATTGAAATTGCTATCTCACGCCTCAGACTCGGTCACAAAAAGCACTATGACAAGGTTTGTACATCTTGCAATCAGGCTGAAACCATTGATCACATGTTCCTAGAATGTCAAGACCATGCCCCAGCCCGGGCTAGGTTAAAACAAGAATTGCAGTTAGATCCGCTATCTGTCATAGATCTCCTAAAGCCAAAAGATGCAATGGCGAAGGCCAAACTAACTCTATTTCTGAGAGATGGACAGCTACTCGAACGTATATAAACAGAGCAGCCAAGGATAAAAATGAAATCATATCAATATAAAAAAATAGAAATCATATCAATACAAAAACAGAAATTATGTGAACACCAAACTCACAATAGATAGGTGTACCCTACTCACACACAGTAGTCCCAAAGAGGGACAGGTCAGCCGAAATTGCCAATGCAGAAGGCGACCTCTCAAACACTTAAAGCAACAACAACATAGAGGCGATCAAAAGAGACATAACTGCCTGTCATGTTTGAGACATGCTGGACCTGACATGATTTGAACGTTTGACTGAGCGCCAGTAATTAAGAAATACCACATGTTATTGCTTCTTCACTAATGTGGGTAAAATCATAAAAACCCTTTATGTAACACACTTACATGGTGATTTGGCAACACTTTTGAATTGTTGGTTAACAGATCTCCCACTTCATGTAACCATGGTAAAACACTTAAACATACATCTCCAGACCAAAGTCATAAGCCACAAACTGAAAATATAATATATAAATACAACAGTTGTATTGTTATTTATCTGCAATTAGGTTGTGTACATGCCAGCACAAACCTGTCAAGTTCTCCATCAAGATTCTCTGTTGACCCGGCACAGTTGCCTGCTCATGTTGTGCTGACTGACCCAAACATTCCACAGGAGATAATGAATGGAGCACTAATACAAACTGTCTCAATGAAATGACTTTTGATTTTTTTCTGACTCAGTGGTAACCAGGTTGTACATGATCACAGGCAACAGCAACGGTCTATCATAGTGAGTGAGTGAGTGAGTATGGTTTTACGCCGCTTTTAGCAATATTCCAGCAATATCATGGCGGGGGACACTAGAAATGGGCTTCACACATTGTACCCATGTCAGGAGCCGAACCCGGGTCTTCGGTGTGACGAGCTAACGCTTTAACCACTAGGCTACCCGACCGCCCCTCTATCATAAATAATAACTTTTGAGTTTAGTACTCAACACACTGTTATCATCACTTTTATCAAAGTGGCTTTGGTGCGATCAAACGATATCAGCTTGCTTGGAGATATTGCTTCAATGAAATTACATCACAATGCTTTGTGGGCTATTGTGACATCATCTGTTACCATGACGGTCAAGTGACAATGTCTGCAACTGTTAATCTCCATGTAGCTGCCCATCTATTGTTTCAGACATTATGACCATCATGAAGTAAGTGGGTTTAGCATGTTTTTATTTCCAAAGAAATCTGGATCGGTAAACAAGCAAAACTTGCTCATGCAAATACCTCTCTAGTTAAAATACAACAACTATTTGTTAGGGTGACATGGAGAGACAATTGGATAGTGAAAGATCCTGAAGTCAGTGGTCCGGATAATTTGTGAAGAACTGCGAGACTTGTTGATTTTTTTGTTTTCTCTGGATATCAAATGGATTATTATAGTACACCAATCAAGCAAACATTCCCCACATTGCTACTGAGCTATCAAACAAGAAACAAATAAGTCCTGTAAATGTTCAAGAATGTCCTAATGATTAACAAAATCAGTGTTTACAACTTGGAATAATTAATGTCTGTGTTTTACATGCAACAATGACTAATTTACATAATTTAATGCCAGTTTTGGATGATATTCACCAGTTTAATCAACCAACCTTTCCGTGTGGGAAAGATATTGATATGTATGCCATTACGTAAAGTCGACTGTCTATCATAATTTAATCAGTGCACACTAGCCTCTTATTAATACAACATTTATCTGTGCATCATAATAAGCAATTTGTCTCTCACATTCTGCTCTTTAAATGTTTCAAAAGAAATTGTACAAAATATACCGGTATGCAGCATCATATATCAGTATCATAACTGATGACAAAGTGAGACATGTTAAGAAATACTTGAAAGCAATTAATTTTCATTGGTCTCTTCAAGTGAACTCAATGTTCCAAACCTGAAGTAATGACAAATATTGTCCTAAGTAATGAGAAGATATATGGATGAAAAACTTCTTTATTACTTCGTACTCCAACTTCTAAATGCCTCTCAAAGAAGGAAATATTGTCCTGATTAACATTAATCTTAAAAGGACAAATTGTACTTTCATGGAATCTAACTCATACAAAATACCAAACTGTATTGTAGCAGAGTCATCCTGAACAACCTTGGCAATCATAATCAATGGAGGACCGTGTCACACTACAGAACCAGGTCACACTGGAGGACCATGTCACACTATAGGACCATGTCACACTATAGGAACACGTCACACTGCGAAACCGCATTATCAGTGGTTCATATTGGGAAAGGGAGGTCACTCTAATTTCAAACGGGAGCTATCTCCATTGTTTTCGTATATGCAAGAAATGGTGTCACCCATGCTGTACGTTGTTGGTCCAGCTATTAAATGCCCAGCTTATCCCTGAGGTAAAATGTATTCTTAATGAAATGTTTGAATTATATATTTATGTTTCATCCGTACATCTTCTAAGATCGGTTTAGTGTCGATAACCATCTTCTAAAATGTGGGCTCACATTTTTCCCGTCATCTATGGTGATTGAAACAAGTGGGCCCACATTTGTATTTCGCCTAGCTTCTTAGGTTGTTTCGTTAGTTCTGATAATCAATTCCTAAATGTGGGCAGACGTTCTTCCGTCATATTGCTTGCAACAGGAGGGACCACATTTATTAATCATGAAATTCTACCTAAATATTGATAATCACACCAGAGAACCATGTCACACCATACTAGAGGACCATGTCACACTAAAGGACCATGTCACACCAGAGGACCATATCACACTAGAGGACCATGTCACACTAGAGGACCATGTAATACTGAAGGACGATGTCAGACTAGAGGACCATGTCATATTGTAGGACCACGTCAGACTAGAGGACCATGCCACAGTGAAAGACAATGTCACACCAAACTAAAGGACCATGTCACACCAGAGGACCATATCACAGTAGAGGACCATCTCACACTGTAGGACCATGTCATACCAGAGGACCATGTCATACCAGAGGACCATGTCATACTGTAGTCCCATGTCACACTAAAGAACCATGTCACACCATGTCAATCTATAAGACCATGTCACACTTTAGCATCATGTCAAACTACAGGACCATGTCACACTATAGGACCATGCCACACTGGAGGACCCTGTCACACTAGAAGACCATGTCCCACTGGAGGACCATGTCACATTAGAGGATATGTGACAATGGAGGACCATGTCAGATTGTAGGACCCTGTCACAAAAGGGGATCGTGTCACACTGGACGACCATGTCACACTGGACGACCATGTCACACTAGAGGATCATGTTACACTGGACGACCATGTCACACTATAGGATCATGTCACACTCGAGGACCATATCCCATTGGAGGACCATGTCATACTGGAGGACCATGTCACACTGGAGGACCATGCCACACTATATACTCACATGAACCTGAAGATATTGCAAATACATGCACCTATAATACTAATATTGATAGAAATAAAAGTAGAAAATAAACAAACACCGCTCACAGGGCATGTCAAGCCATCCCAAACCAGGCAGACATAAATTCATCAGATGATGTAACACACTTGCTATTAAGCCCTGCACATACTGCCTGTGGTGCACGATCATGTCAGTATCAACCACGTCCCACTCACAGGGCACGTCAAGGCATCCCAAACCAGGCAGACATAAACTCATCAGATGATGTAACACACTTGCTGTTAAGCCCTGCACATACTGCCTGTGGTGCATGATCATGTCAGTTTCAACCATGGCCCTGGTTAAGAAGAACAAACCATGGTTTGGGCCCCGACGTAGAAAGATGCGTAAAACATTGAATACAGTGAAGAATGTGTTACAAAGTTGAATACCCCTGAATATCACATGGACTATTACTGCAGGAAGAATCAAAGTGTATAAAACTGTAGGGATAAGTATATTTGTAAACACCAAGAAACCTTACATAAGACATTTCATCAAAATATAAATATATCCCCTGATATCTTTTGGAAGGACAAATATTGACAAATCAGAAGATAATACAATATTATGTTGAAACATTGCATGATGTTTTTAAGGAAAATAAACTGAACAAAAACTAGACCGAGACACTGAAGAGTGAGTGAGTATGGTTTTACACCACTTTTAGCAATATTCCATCAATATCATGGCGGGGGACACCAGAAATGGGCTTCACACATTGTACCCATGGGGGGAATCGAACCCGGGTCTTCAGCATGACAAGTGAACGCTTTAACCACCAAGCTACCCCACCGCCCCTCAATAGAAAGAAGACAAATAAACAGTGTTAGAAAAGTTTAGACTAACATAAATGGCGCCTACTATAATGCTACAGTACAGTAAACTACGGTTATAACGAACACGCTTAAAATGAACTGACGGATATAACGAACTACTTTTGTGGTCCCGACTCTTTGCTGTAGTTATGCTGTATATATGCTTATAACGAACTACGGGTAAAACGAACTAAAATTAGTAGTCCCTTTGAGTTCGTTATAACCGTACTTTACTGTATATATTACATACTTGTACAGCACAGTGGGCAAAGTTAGTATGAAACTGTTAAGCTGTTGAGTAATATGGGGGCCTACTAATGAAATACAAATCGTAATAAAGCCTCGCCTATGTCTAGAAAATTTGGGTTGGGGAGGTGAGATAAGGTGGTGGTTGTTGGTGGCAGAAAGTGAGCTGGCTGTCCTGGGTTATAGAGGTTCTGCATAAGTAGTATGGATATGAGCGATTAGGCGCTGGACAAAGGAGATGTCATCTGAAAATTTTGCAGTTGAAATATTTGTATTTTGGGATTAATTTGGAAAAAATGTCATCGATCATGAAACTAAAGAGAGTTGGTGACAGTAAACTACCTTATGGGGTGTATGAAATTTAGAATGTGCCCATTTAAAGCTTATTTTCTGGTTTTGGGATGAGGCCATTGTGCCAAACCATGTTGAAAGCTTTGCTAAAATCTATGCAAATGGCCAATGTGTATTTGTTTTTGTGCATGTGCTGTTCGAATATCTTGTTCCAAATGTAAACAATGGTCTAAACTTTTGTCTATTTGGTTGAAGCCACTCTGGTCAGGACTAAAGAGGTTTTTTTTTGTAGAAATTTCAAATTTGGCCTGCTATTAATTATGGACTCCATGATTGTACAAATGTGGGAAGTAAGAGAGATGGGGCTGTAGGAGTCAGGCTTGCTTTGGGGGTTCTCCGGTTTGAGGACTGGTACTACCTTTTCTATTGTGTTGCTGTGGTGCCTGTTAGCCATATTTGATTATGAAGTTGTAGTGGTATGTTTTGTATTTTAATTGGTATTTTGTTAAGTATAATGTAACTAAAGTCATCTAGTCCTGTGGCTCAGGCTGTGTTTTGGTTTTCAATTGCTGTTTTGTAATTCATGTATGTTTATTATCTTGTTTATTGGGAAAAGTGTGTAGTCTGGTCTTTAAGTGTATTTTGGCTGTTTATTGATGGTGTTTTGAAATTGGGGTGGGTAGTTGGTGGAGTTGCTTGTTTTTGAAAAGTGCATGGGCAGCCATTGCATTAGCTTTTTCTTTGTTTGTGGTAAGGTTCTTGATATTGGGATAAATAGCTTGTTTGGAGTTATCTTTTATATCTTTAAATTTGTTACACAGTTTGCCAGTGATTTTTTCCTAGCTGCTGTGATTAGTTGTTTAGATTTAATTATCAGTTGTATAGCTAAAGGTCACTTAGAACAATCTGTTTAAGATTTGTTGAGAGCCTTGTTTGTTTTCTAGCATTTATTATTCCGGGGCTCCACCAAGGTACTGGGTTGTATGTATGGTTATGTATTTAGATGGGTATACATTTAATGGCAATTTTATGTAATTTGTTTGTTAAATTAAGGTTAAATGTGTCAATGTCTGTGTTGGGTATTTACAATGTGTTGGTTTGATTGCAGAATTTTGGAAACAGCTGCCAGTTTGCTTTTTTAAAATTAAAATTTGTTTGCTGGTTGTTTCCTGAAGTTTGTTCTTCAGTTGGAAGAGTTTTGTTGCCTATATTAAGTGATATTTGTATGTGGCAGTTGCCCCCCAAGACAAATATGTATTGAAACCAAGACCCTGCCCTTGAATGGGGGAAACAACTTCTTGCCAGTCTGAAACCAGTGGATGATGATCAATATGCAGTTGCAGTGTGAATCATGTAAAGTTGACATGTGAAGGAAACATGTGTCTACTGTGTATATATGTGGCAGTTACCTATTTTGAATATTTCTTGTATTTTACCTTTTAAGTATAATTCATGTACATAATTAAATACAGCTGTAGTCATTTTATGTTATTGCTCAGCCTACTTTGAACACTAAACTATCAGTCACAGCACTCTTACTAAGCATGCTTACTGCATGGTTTGTTTGTGAATGTCACACCCTGTGAACTAACACAATAGCCCCAGCCCTCTCCCTCCTACTCAAGCCTTTTGTCTATATGGCCAGCTTGGGTACTCAGCCATGCTGTATGCTGGACACCTAAGGACTGTGGTCACTCCACATATACCTCTCCACGGATAATGATATATATTCATGTGTTGGGCATCGGACCCAGTCCTGCTACATGTATCCACAGGTTGTGTCGCAAATCACTATCTATGTGTTACAAGCATCCACAGGTTGTGTCGCAAATCGCTATCTATGTGTTACAAGCATCCACAGGTTGTTTCGCAAATCGCTATCTATGTGTTGCAAGCATCCACAGGTTGTGTCGCAAATCGCTATCTATGTGTTACAAGCATCCACAGGTTGTGTCGCAAATCACTATCTATGTGTTACAAGCATCCACAGGTCCCCCACAGTTTCTGAGAGGAGCCCACACCTTAAACAAACATGATGGGGAACATGCCGCAACCAGCTGCTGGGCAAGTAGGAAGTAACTCCATGCATTAAAATATATCAGAATTTAGGAAAATATGAACTTTTAAGAAATCCAAATTTTGAACAAAATCTTTGTCACCAAGTTTGTCTACTCCAGGTAAATTTGTGTCATATCTAGATCTGCTTCAAATAGGTCTTCAAGCTAAAAATTACCAAATAATGCAAAAGGAGGAGATGGGACGTTGTTATTTTCATGTATGTAAGTGAATTAAGAAAATAGTACAGATAACTAAAATATATTTGTTGTGTTTTCATAGCATAAGCACTGATTAGGTTGACTGAGAGCCTGTTACTGTCATCCTGTTACTGATGAGAGAAAATGATGAAGGTTTGACTTGCCCAGCAGCGTGGACATCAACGTGAACCCCTCAAGGGGACTGATCTAAAGCAATTCCCGTGAACCCCTAAAGGGTTCCTAAAGCAATTCCCTGTGAACCCTTAAGAAGTAGAATTATGTCACTGTAGACCATAGACAGCTTGATCCGTGACAATCTCTGAAGGATGGATTCTATCGAACAGTGTGTCGTCTGCTTGGTGAAGGGGATAGACACTTAACCAGGACAAATGTATCAGCATTTAAATGCGTCGAAATATGAGTGTATGACATTCATGCATATGGTAAGGAAGTTTTAAACAAGTAATTGTTCACACAAACAAGTAAACCATGACAAATAATGCTGTGAATAAATCTAGTATCACTATCATCTTTGTTTTGTTCTCGGCCCCCAGGTAACCATTAAGATTGCAGGAGGCAATCCAAACCCACATCACCTGATCGATGAACCCAGTCCAGCACAGCCAATCCAGAGCACTTAATTACTTGTTAGTATCGTACTGGTAAATTAGGCCCCACAATTTTAAAGTTTTGTTTCATTGGCCCACCGTCACTACTGTAAAGCAGACAGTGATGAATAGAGGGGTACAGTGGTCAGACAGTGATGAATAGAAGTAGAGGGGAATGTCCGAGTAACTCTCCATTCCTTAAAAATAATGGAGCAGAGGCCCATTATTTTTAAGCAATGGAGAGTTACGAGGATATTTCCCTACTTAAAACTCATCCCTACTTTTACACTTTGACAAAATATTCTGTAGTTGAAAATATTTGAAAAATAAACCAGAACTCTTTGTTGTCTGTATTTATACTGCGTGAGTCGACCTTGCGTGATGCACGAGGAATGCGTTCTCTGACGCTTTTGCACGTGCGCCAAGCTCCGTGGCGAGTTGACATTTACAATGCATGGTACACGGCTCATCATAATTTTGTTGGGTCCAAAACTAGTATTTATCAATCGCTTGCACATTGTTAATACATGCTGATGGGTATAACTGGAAATATAGAGCCCCGAACAAGCGATATTTATGTTACCTTATTTGTTTTTTCTCGTCAAAGGTTTATCTAACTATCTATAAATATGAACATTGTTGTGGGTAACCTGCTCTAACACAAAATATACACATATTATTTTGAGCTTTTAAGCATTATGCAAAATTATGAAAATATTTAATAGTTAATTTCACATAATGCCTTCATGTGCCGCAACAGCTGAGGTTGACAATACCACGTTTTCAAATCTAACGATGCGGGTTCGAACCCCGCTGGCGACACAATTCATGTTTTCGGAAAAAAATGGAAATATTCACTTGTAAATAAATGCAAATAAATAGTTCCGTCTGTTCCAAGTGGAAATTAATTCAAATGTTGCTTCAAGATAATGTACAGTTGACAAGCAACTCTCCATTCCTGAAAAATAATGGAGTGTTCAAACAATGGAATGACGTCACAAATGTGTTTTAAGGGTACATATTGTGGTTTAGCAGAAAGACACTCAATTGTTAAAACAAACTATACACAAAGTGATTTATCTGAATTAAATGGGGCCTATGTAAGACTTTTGATTCTGTAAATTATCCCTGTCTCACTAACACATTCATGGATCCTATACCCTTCATTAAACTAGTGATAAAACGCAAAATCAAAGCCCCCTTAGCCCACAAAGCAAGCCCAATGGGGCGCAAGTCAAGTTGGCAGATGGCTTTGAAAAGTTCAACACCAAATCCACAAAAAGTCATACTCCTGATGGGGGGGATACAACCCAAACTGCCTTGAGGCACAAGTAGGTTCTCATCCTAACAGGAACCCATTCACTGCTGGGTGAACAAAGGCACATTTCTAACTTGCCCAAGGAGACCCCACATGTGCTACCTATGCTTCAGTGTGGGGCAGGACCGAAGCCCTGGTGAAAGCCGTCAAGCATCCAGCTTCTCTCCATGACCAGCGTTGCTTAACTCCTCCTGATTTGTGACCGGTGCACTGTACACAGGACCACATGCCACCAGCTGGTGGATTATGCTATGCATTCTGCTACAAGTATGATGAATGATCAATAATTCTTATATGAAAACAACTGTCATGACACCTTATGTTTCATTCTCTAAGTTTCTATCCAACTTGAGAATATTTAATTGTAAGGTTCTTAGGTCAAAGAACAGAAATTATTTAAACACTTACAACATGTATTTAAATGTTATCTAGTTCATCTGTATTTTCAGGGGTATCCAACTGCTGTGTCTTATAATGTTGATGTTACTGTGATGTACACCCCAACCCTGGACCCATCACAGCAGTAAATCAAACAGATTGTAATACTGTACATCTTAATGTAGGAAGTCTCAATGTGAGATTCATGTTATTAACATAGAATTTAATGATATAATGTTAAGTATATTACAAAAACATGGTTACACTTTGATATCTGACATGAAGAAATCACTTGAGTTATTTTTCAGTGTTTCTTCATTCAGAGAAAATGGTGTACAAAATACACCGCTAGCACACATACACTGAGATGGAACAAAGACATCAGTCAGTCTCCAAGGGTGACCACATGCAACTCAACTCAACTCAATTCATTTCTTCCCAGTCCCACCCATCCCCAAACATTCCATTCCCCCAACACATCTCATCCTCCCTCCAAGCTTTGCCCTCCCCCCTCCCCATCCCCACTCCAATTACAACCCAGATGTGGTCATTCTGAAAACAAAGTGGCAGAAGTATCAACAAGTGGATGATACAAATAAAGATAAGGCCTCCTGGGGACAGGTTTAGGATCACTAGCAGACACCTTCAGAACGCTCATGGCAAGCGGTTGTGGGACCATTGTTCCCTGGACTGTGACCAGGTTCCTGCAGTGCATTTATACATGATGGGGTGGAGGGGTTGCCATCTCTATATATTAATGACAACTGATTAACTAAATGCAGGGATAACTTATTGATAATAGGACTGAAGGCATTTTGGGTGAAAATCACAAGTAAGAATGAACACCTGTTGATTGATATGTTCTAACTTGAATATGTCAACATGTAATGCAGTTGACCTAAATATTGATTCAATAGAAGCAGGTGATATTAATATTACTTGCCGTAGGATCCTTAAACAACCACAACAATATTTGCAGACAACCTCCTGGTTTATTATTATTCAACCAACAAGGATTACTCAGCACTCCCGAACACCTAATTCAAATTATACTATTCAAGTGTTCTACACCCTGTCAGTGTCTCGTACATGTTAGTCTTAGGAACTCTAAACCCCATGACATCAGTTTTGAAAGAAAGATGTTTTATCATTCTTTACTTAACAAGGAGAAATGAATGTCTAATTTGTATAAGTATAAGTATAACTGTATTCTAACCCTCCTGAAGGTGACATACATCTGGACAATATCCTCAGCTAAATTGTCCTTAAGTCATTGGAGTGAGCGTGGTTTAATGTCACCTTTGACAATATTGCATTAATATCATGGCGGAGGAAACCAGGAATAGGCTTCACACATTGTGCTCATTTCAGGGATTGAACCTGTTCCTTGCATGATGAGCAAAGACACTGAGGATGACTACGTCTATCTTCATTATGGTGACAACCACATCAGCTTCAAGTTCAACTCTTATCTTTTTCAGGGACATAAATTGTTGGACAAAATAAAAAGTGCACATGAAATCACATACCAAACACAACAGTGGTGTATTGTTGTCCTCCAACACAGTAAGTTGCAGGGTTTTAATAAAACCAAATATAAAGGTACCCACAGAGGCGTGCCTGGTTCTCTGTGACATATCTAATTGTCCCAGGGCGACTTGTATATCAAGTCCATTGAACCCATGTAGTCAGCCAACTGTAACCAGGTGGTTGGCATGTTTGTTTGTTTGTTTGTTTGTTGTTTTAATGATGCAATTAGCAATATTCCAGCTATATGAGGGCGTTCTGTAAATAATTGAATCTGGACCAGAAAAACCAGTGATTGACTCCATGAGCATCGATCTACACAATTGGGATTTGATCACATGCGTCAACCAAGTCAGCGAGCCTGACCACCCGATCCTGTTAGTCGCCTCTTTCAACAAGCATGGGTTGCTGAGTACCTATTCTACCCTTTTGCTTAGTAAACCTTATATAACATATCATAGTGATTACATTCAAGCGATACAGAGACTAATAGCATATCAAGTTCTTAACTTCAAAACAGGGGTATTCTGCCACATGATAGTTTTTTCACTACACTGACACCAGCATGCACAACACCTGGAGTGTTGAACCAGTGGCCAGGGTGGTCAATCTGTTGGTCAATACATAACCAGGGATATCTATTGGATATATCTATTGGTCATTGCTCTGCTCTGCTCTGCTCTGCTCTGCTCTGCTCTGCTCTGCTCTGCATTGCTCTGGTTATAGTGAGCATTAACCCAAAGTGCAAATGTGAAAGCGTCACAGCTAAGTGTATGCTACATAACTAAATGAAACAAAACATGAAAATTTGAAATCATATTTGTTCATGTGTAAATTCAATCTGCCACTTGTCAAAGATATACATTTACCCACAATTGATATGTCAACTTGACCATGTTTATGTCAATATGCATATCATTAACCATACCATATCTCAACATTGCCATCTCCTCTGGGTATTAAAGCTCTGAACTGCACCAAGTCATGCCAGGGAGTAAGGAATATCTGCAAGGTACACACAGAGACTGAAACTTGCCTGGCAGTGTTAGTGTCTGTTCCTACTCTAAAGGCAGTTTTGTAAACAATGTGACAATAGCTTGTAAACAATAACCAGTCCTTTGTGTAGTTGCTGTTAACTATAAGGATCTGTCTCTGCCACCCTGTGTGAAGACAGACCTGACATTGTTGAGGCATTGGGTAATGCCACCTAAT